>NW_011888827.1:4289085-4329169 GCF_000151845.1 Pteropus vampyrus
GAGTCCTTAATTTTGATTTGCTCTGTTATCAATACATAAAACCTTTTCCCTTGACTATCAGAAGCTTTAGGTATACTGGTAAGTATTAATGCAAATCCAAGGGATGTTCTTGTCTGTTTTCATATTACCAAACCTAACCAGGCATACTGTAGTTGTCCAATTCACAAACTACTCATACTATAAAATCTGAGACTTTTGCAACCATATATTTTAAAGAACTCATTGAGCCCTGAAAGGCAAATGCTATCATTCAAGTTCTAATTACATGCTACCTGGGTTTTACAGAACAAAAGAAAAATGAATACTGTACTTCCTAAATACATTTTTTGACCACAAGCAACTTCCAAAATAAATGCCCCAAATATTTTCTGACGGTATCACTGAACACATAGCTCAAGCACTGGCCTATTCAAATTATGTTCTAGTTTTTCTTTATGCTGCTTCTACTTGATAAATTGGTCAATAAATGACAAGTCAAATATTCAAGTAAATATATTTTCATTATTATTGGCAAACATATAATTAACTTTGAGAATAAAAGAAACAAGAAACGAACTTATGATTACTTCTTCAGGTCTTCCCATTAGTCATTTACATCATAACTGTGTTTCCACTTTAAAAACCTTTATATACGAATACATACACACCATTTTGACTATATCATAAATGAAATTATTTCAATTACAAGTTAGTATTGTGAACTGTGACCCTCGTATATTAATTTTATTAGTAAGACACAATTATATCATTACCTACATACATGAGCTGATTAAAAAGCAATGCACATTTATGAGCCTATATTAATTAGTAATTTCAGCAAACGTTTCTAAACAATGTTAAGAATTTGCTCTCTCTTTTCTCAGGTATAAATATTTGAATCAACTTTTTTGTATGTGTATACATCGACAAATTAATTTCCATTTACCAGCAAACAGGCTGCTAACAAAGAAAATATTACAAAGAGTAAACCTAATTTTTTTCAAAGAAGATATGCAAAGAGTAAATCTTTTTTTCCCCCCTTAACATTTGTTATCTGTCAGGCCAATATCATCACCAATCCAGGAAAAATACATGTTATACAAAAACTTACATAAGTGACCTTTTATAAATATTGCCCTAAACTAGATGCAAAAGCTTCAGATACATTATTATAAGTGAGTTTCATGAAAAAAAGTTTAAGATGAGCTCAAGAAATCTGTTTTAATAAAATATGCTGTTGTACTTTCATTATGGTAATTTATCTTTAAGTTATACGCCACTGACAAGTTATTTAACCTCCGAGTTTCCTCCCCTATTAAGGGGGATTTATGGTGGGGTCTCATTACAGGAGTCCTGGCAAGATTAAAGGAGTTAATACAGGTGTACTATTTAAAACAGTGCCCAGCATACAATAAGTGCTCAATAAGTGTTAGCTATGCATTCCCTAATTGTATATATTTTGCTTATCTTAATAGCTTCTACTTACCAATCCTAAAAGTATCTTAATTCTTTTGAAAGAAAAAGAAAGCTATATCATGACATTCTTAATGCTTTGCCCATCCCATTAGCTTTTAGAAGTTGTTAGCAGCTGGTTTGTCTGCTACTCATAGACAAAATAGGACCTAAAGTCTCACTAATAGTTCCAAATTCTATTTGAAAAGACAGCACTCCCCCTATTAGCTCATTATTAGTACTCGTTTATTCATTTAAAATGCTAATGTATACTAAGGCTGGGTGTTAGATTCAGGCTGTGGGAATAAAAATGTTTAAGAAAAAAAATCCAGATATATATTGCTCACAAAATAGTGAGGGACACAAATGCAAACACAAGATATGTACTGTAGTTTAATCATAAGGTGGTACCCTGAACATTATAACAAAAAAAATTTTCCAAGCTGTCCAAGGGAGGGCTTTCCAGGCGATGTTTGAATAAGACTCAGAAGGAACTGCAAAAGCTCCCCAGGTAGAGGAAGGGCTTATAACTACTTTATTCAAAAAGAGAACTGTAAATTCCTCACAGTGGTAAATTAAAATAGACATATTTTAAGCAAACAGACTTCTCAAACAGATTTCCCATTGCACATTGCTTGCTTAGTATATCTTTAGGAGCTGAGTAAATATTCTTTGTGTGACTGCCCCTGCCCACAGCAAGGCCTTCATTGCGATATACTTGGATGGTATTCTTAGCTCCCATTCTCCCAGAGCTCGGGGAGATCTTCTTAAAACCACTTTTATCACACCACCTTCCAATCAAAAACCTGCAATGGTTTCCTCTTCTTCCCAGATATGAGCCCTGTCTCCCAAAAAACCTTGGGTATGTCTCCCTTTCGTTCATACCCTCCCCTGCCCCGAATGCTTTTCTCCTACTGCTTTGCCTCTACAAAATTTACCCACCCTTCAAAATCCTCCTAAAGAAGCCATCTGATACCCTTGCTTCTATTTTAAATAACGACTTTACAAATACTGCGAAAAAGAGAAAAATGCTAGTGGAAAAATTATGTGTTTAGATAAAAGACATGACCAAAATGTGGTAAAGAACTGAAAAACAGAAGGCAGAGACTCATTTCAAAGTCATATTCAACTGTTACATCAACATAGCACGCAAATTATTCAAAATGTATATACTGCACCAACTACTAACGGAACAATTATTTTTTCAATGACGTTGAGCTCTTTTAAAACGTTAACCATCCTATATCATGGACAATGACTTCTTCGTTACTAAACTGGTTTCTTTAGGAAGAATTCTTACTAGAAAGGAAGGTGTCACTGGATTCAGAATTTCAAATATCCTCAGGCGACATGGAACTAAGCTAACCAGCCTGGCAGTGTGCTTCTTGTTTGAAGGACAACTAGTTATATGGTAAAATCTTCTCAAAAAGTCAAGTTAAAACAGACCTTTTCAAGTGATAATAAACAGGCTCCACATACCTTATATTCCAACTTGATTTTCTCTTCATTCAGCTCCTCCGTTGCTTTTTTAATTTTTTCACGACATCCGTTTATTTCCGACCTGACTGTAAAACAATGATTCAATCCTTCAATAGATTAACTTTTCTAAAGTCCCCATTTCTGTATCCTGTGATACGTCGGCTTTCAGCTGTCCTTCCCCCGATGTGGAAAGCAGACTCCCCTAACTGCTCTGACCACAGCTTTGGAGACTGCCTTCTGCCCCAAGCCCCCAACTGGAGAAGACAAAGGCCCCACGCAAACGACCCAAGTGTCCCTTCGACCTTCTCGCATCAGGTGGCGACTCTCCTTGGCCTGAAGCTCAGAGAAGATGATATGCTGGTACAGGGACTCTAAACTCATCTTGGGCCCAGGTTCCCGCGGATCCTTTCTTGGCCCTTTAAATGTTTTATAACCGAGTCTGAGGATCCTGGAAAGCACAATAAAGAAGAAAAGAGTATTCGAGGGCTCGCCCCAGGTCCGCCTGCAGCTGCCGGTCCCCGGCCCACGCCGAGGCCGTCCCGCCGCCCAGCTCCCGGCCTTCGTGTCCTCTGTTCAAGTGCGGAAACCCGGGTTTTCCCTCCCTCGCGCCTCCTTCCACTCATGAGGACTCTCAAACTTGCCCCCCGGGCCGAGCCCTGGGCCGCGTTCCTATTTTTTTTTGTTCTGGCGGCAAACGAAAATGGAGGCCGACAATGGAGGCCCGAGGCCTTGGCCTCCGGCGGGTCCGCTGCTCAGCCTGTACCTCTCGGGCCCCTCTCTTTTTGAGAGAGAAAGTCCTCAAAGTGCTCTGCCTCTCAGCAAAATGTGTACTTACTAACCGGCTGCGGGATGGAAGCCTGAAAGGCTGCGGGCTGGAGGCCTGGAAGGCCGAGGCCAGCGCCCCGGGTTGGCCTTGCTGGGGATGTGAACTACGGCGTCTCCTTTGGACCATTCTGCGCTCAGGTGTTTGTTTTGCTGTGGCCATGTGGCCCCCAAAAGGTCTTAAGCCTTACTTTCGGCGTTTGGGTGATCTATCTCCAAGGCACAAACACCCAGTATTACAAAGTACGACGTACCCGTGATTCTAAATATAAACTTTTGCAAAGTCTTATCCTTTGCCTATGGCAAAGACCGCTATAAATGAGCAATGTCTGACATTCCGCCTTAATCATTCCTTTGTAATCAGGGCATATCTTTTTTGTCTGCTTTAAAATTAATCATTGCCTTTTGTAATCAAGCTGCAGTAATATTAACACTTCCATATCTGCACAATATGTGTCAGAGACCAAAGTGGTTGCTAATTAAAGCTTAAACATGAAAGGCACCTTTGGGACTTCTGCATGGGATTTTTTAAATTAAAAAATAAAATATTTTTAGTGTAGTAGGTCAAAATATTAAGATTATATAATAAACACTTTATTTCTGAATGTTAAATTGACATTGGCTAAGCTTGAAAAAGTAATTCCTAGTTGGAATGTATTTAGAACTAAGTAAAAGAAGGTAAATAGAAATTCTGTCACATCATCTGTATAACAGACTTAATTAATATTTCATTAATGCTGTAGTATAATAAGTTATGTTTTAACCTATTCTAAATTTCCACCTTAATTTCTATCAAGCCACGTATACTCAAAACTTAATTTTTAATCTTTATTATAATAGAATACATACTGACAAGTGAAATGAAGTAAGAAAGAATTGCCCAAAAACATATCATTCAGAACCAAATATTAATAGTATTATGGTTATTGCCTTCCAGGTATTACTCATCTTGCATTTTTCTTTACAAATTTTAAAATATGACGAATAAGTAATAATAGTTACTATTTATTATTATTAGTTATTATTTGCCAGGCAGCATTCTGGACACTATATATCCTGAGATGATTTTTACTATTACCTTCATAGTATAGTTGAGGAAACTGAGGCACAAATTATTTTGTCAAGGTTGTGTATCTAGTATATGGCAGAATGAGATCTGAAACCAAGAAATCTGAGACCAGAGACCATGAATTTAATTTCGGATTCTGCTTTTTCTCTCTTATTACATCATAAGCATTTTACCATTTCATGAAAACTCTTCATAAATACATTTTTATAACTTCATAATTCTCTGTCATAGATGCATGTGTAAAATTTAGATATTCTGAAATAAATTTGACTCTTTCATCTGTTCAAGGATGGAAAACAGAGCTGAAATTGTGGTTTGAACCATTTTCTTTGAGGACTCATTTAGAGGCTTATGAACTGTGCCACGACGGCCATCAAAGGCTAGAGCTTCCAGAAGATAAATTATGTTACTAATTAATATCACTCCTTTCAGAATTACTTCCCGTGGACTTGCACAGGGAGCGTCCTCACAAGGAAGCTGGTTTTCAAAAGCATACTGCTCCTTAACATTCTAATTTTATTAGTTATATTCAAACTCACATTTATTATTTAACATGCTCTTTCTGTACTGAAACTTGGCAGAGTGAAATTTGGGCAGGCTTTAGAGAGCGCAGTCACCTTACTCACACAGCAGTATTGAAGAGAGAGCTGCTGGAAACTTTGAGAAGGGGGCATGGGGAGAAATGGCTTTTTCATCTTCTGCAGTCTTCTTCACATCCCAGAATATTTTGGTGCTTTTAAATCCTAAACTGAAGTCTTTTTAGAGGAAATACAACTATAGACATCAACAAGGATTTTAATTTTATCTGTTAAAGCAAACCTGATTATTCAAGCCCACAATTCAAATTTTAAAAGTGGTTCATAATAATGAGTACAAGTAACATATAAAAATATTAAAATATTGCTATTTTATATCCAGTTTTATTCAAACATTTTCTATAGAGTTAAGATATTTTTGTTATTCACCACAGTAAAAGTAGTATTACTTTAATTTATGCCAAATAAAAATGATATGCCACATGGTAAAATTAGGGCATACTGTTTTCTGAAAATGTATAAGTCTAAATAAAAGGAATGATTCACTCAAAAACTGTTTAATGAGTCTCTGCTATTCATTCAACATTCACTCAACAAATATTACTGAGCATCTCCTGTATGCCATATTAGAGAAACAAAAACAGGATTTAATAAAAACAGAAGTACATAAAAAGTGTTTTCTTCCCCCAGACATTTCTAACCTCATTGGGGAATTATTATATTTTTCAACATTTTGGCAGCAGTATAAACAACTGCTTTCAGATGTTTCAACAGATGTTCTTTAGACAGAAAGCCAATTATTTGCATTATGATACCCACGTATGATTCTCAGATCTAAACGTTCCATCTGTACATGTTTCATTGAATTGCATACCTATGGAATATAAAAGTTAAGATCACTCATTGTCTCTCAACCTCAGACTTTTGTTCATAATAACACTAGCACCTGGGTTATTGAGTCATCGGTAATTGCTTTGCTAGAAGGCCTTATATAAGGCTATATTGCTCTTGTGATTTAAAATGCATTGCCTCTCCTTTCTTAGATTGATGACTTCCCTAAATTCTAAACCAGGTTTGTAAATACTCACTAGCCCAGGGCATATATATTGCAATGAAAAGAACAGTAATTTATTTATCTTATGTTTTTCTTAGGGCATCTGCCAAAAAAAAAAAAGTGGGTTCAACCAAGTTTAACAACCATTTATTGAGTATCTACTAAGTGTAAAAATCTGTTAGATACTATGGGGGATATAAAATTGAAAGTTATAGGCCCTGCCCTTCTGGAGGTCATAATCTTTCAAACGGGGCATCGCATGGGTATGTACTGCCTAAGAGTTTCATTCTTGTGCTATGGGAATATGGCAGAGAGAGAAAGAATAAGTCCGATGTAGGTGTCCTGAGAAGGCATATCAGTAGCGGGTAAAACATGAGCTGGATTTTAAGGAGGGTGGGACTTCAATAAATAGTGAGTAAGGAAGAAAAAAGGCAGAAAGTTGGTTGCGGCCAGTACTTGCATGGTGTTTAACATTTCATGTATGTGATATATGTGATGGAAGATCACATTAAGTTTTCTACCAGGTGAGTGGCATGTCAGACTTGCTTTGTGCAGTTAATGTGTGGCAGTGGGCTAGAAGCATTTAAAAAGTCTTTTAATCAGCCCAACAACCCTATGAGGTCAATGGTTTACTGTTTTCTCATTACAATTGGAGAACTGAGGCAGAGAGAGCTAAGTAACTTGTCCAAGGTCACACACAGTAGCTAAGAAGTAGTAGAATTGGGATTTGAACCCTGATAGTCTCAGAGCAAACCCTTAACCATTTCATTTATTGCCTCTAAAAACTGGACGCTGGAGAAAATGAGACTATTTCAGCAGCTGTTTTTTTGTTTGTATGTTTTTTTCAAGGCAGATACAGTCCCTAAAAATGCTTATCACCAGCAAATTAATATCTTTTCTGAAGATATTTTCAGACTTCTAGAATTTGGATTAGTAATGCAATAATACATCTGTAACATATTAAAATTAAATATAATCTAAAGCAAAATAATTGAGAATGGATCACACCTTATAAATGCTTATTTAACCAGCTACATATCTAATATGTAAAACTGAAAATCATATTTGTATACAAAATAGTATATTCATTTCTTAATATTTAAATTCATTTCCTTGGGCTACTATAATAAAATACCACAACTGGGTTGTTTAGGACAACAAAAATTTATTCTCTCACAATTCTGCAGGCCAGAACTCTGAAATCAAGTTGTCTTCAGGGTTGGTTGCTCCAGACCCTGTGAGGGAGAATCTGTTCTTTGCTTCCTCATGGCTACTGGTCCTTGCTAGTAATCTTGGGCGTTATTTGGCCTGTACATAGATCACTCCAATCTCTGCCTCCCTTGTTCATTGGAATTCTCCCTGTGTGTCTCTACCTCTTGATCTCTTTTCCTCTCCTTATAAGGATACCAGACATATTGCAGAAAGCAGCAGCCCCTAACATTTTTGACACCAGGGACTGGCGCTCCTATGAGAATCTAATGCCTGATGATCTGAGGTGGAGCTGAGGCGGTGATGCTAGCACTGGAGAGTGGCTGCAAATACAGATGAAGCTTAGACCACTAACCTGCCACTCACCTCCTGCTGCATGGCCCAGTTCCTAACAGGCCACGGACAGGCTGCAGTACATGGCCCGCGGGGTGGGGACCCCTGGCATAAAGGGTCTATTCTATTCCAATAGGACCTTATCTTAACTACCTACCACTGTAACAATTCTATTTCTAAATAAAGTCACATTCTGGGCTACTGGGGTCTAGGACTTCAGTGTATCTTTTGGGTACATTATATAGAATTTGGATTAGTAATGCAATACATCTGTAACATATTAAAATTAAATGTAATCTGAGGGAAAATATTCAATCTATATAACAGACTTTAAAAGTTAACTTGCAGGAAATAGGTATGAGTTGTTGTTTTTTTTAATTTAGGTGACTGATTTATTTTTACTATAATCAAAGCACTTGTAGTTATTTAATGGACTTATCTTGACAGTCCTTTTATTTTCTAGATGTTAACACTGAGGCTGTGGTGGTTGCTGGATTTCCCCAACATTACACAGGCAATTGATGGCCAAGCTAGGTCTAGAACTCCCTCCTAATTCTTTCTGATCCAATGAAAGATCTTTTTTTATTTACCAGTAGCTTTCAACTACTTCAGTTAAAACAACTCCTCTCTTATCTTTTTTTCTGTATTAAATCTCTAGTTAAGAGTTACAAGAAAAGATAAAACAGCTAGGGTATAGAGCTAGCACAGGACAATTTGTCTACTGCAAGAACCTTTCTCATTAAGGTGATTAGAAAGATAAATGATAGGTAGGTAGGTAGGTAGGTAGGTAGATAGATAGATCGATGAATAAGTATAGATAGGGAGACAGAGGCAGAGAGACAGAGAGAGATACATAGATATAGCTACAGAGAAAACACACATGTACACATAAAGGTGTATATATAAATATGTATATATATATAATAAAGTCATACATAAAGATAAATGCTTAAGGCATCAATTTTATTTTCAGCCTTACACTTCTACAATAGAAATTTAAGTAAACTGCCAATTCTTAATTACTGATTAAGAAAAGCAAACTTTTTTTAGAAACACTTTTTCTCATCAGTTAATAAATGCTTACTATAGACAATATGAAAAAAAGCAAACTTTTTTTGGTTATGAAGTACATTGCAGAAAGAAATTCCATTAACACATTAGGAATCATTAAATATCAAAATCTTTGGAAGAAAAAAATGTAGCATAGCTGGTGAACTTGGATTTTCAATGTCACAGCCCAGGGTCCAGGAATGCTGCCCAGGTGCCTTACCCAAGAGATTAGCCTGTTAACCCAAGAAATCAAAAACAAAACAAAACTTGGAAACCACTGTTCTCCATGTTGTATAATTCATTTGTTTATTTAGTAATTATTTATTGGATTCGTACTGTATGTAGTGCAAGTAAGAATTTGGGATTACAAAGCTGAATAAAGCAAGGGGCTTGAAATCTGGTTGTACCAAGTCATAGTTTCTATGATAATAAATTTAAATGGTTGAAGATTACAGAGAAAGAGTTAAAAGAGAAATTTAAGGTGATTTTCTTCTTAGCAGTTATTCGTTTTAGACATAAATTATTCTTTTTCTACCTAATAAGTGTATGGTTACTTACTAAATAATCGACTCTTTTTTCAGTTGGTCCAAATTTAAACCAATAATTAACATATTCTTCCCTAAATTTCTATGAAGATTGCTATTAATCTGAGTGAATTAATCATAGTGACTATTTGGAAATATGGGATAAATTTTAATATTTTTATTACTATCTATTAGTTGTTCACAGTGACTCCAGAAAGTTTGAAAAAAAAAAGTAATGTATGTGTAAACGTACACGTGAATAGGTAGAGTGAAATATAAATCCTATTTCCTCTTAAAACAATTTGCAAATTGCTCATTTATCAAGATAAAACTACTAAATGCTTCCAATGTTTAAAATGACTTTAGCGGCCTTAATACAATAGTATTACTTTATAAAAGTCAGACACTGCCATGATTTTTCCTTCACAATGCCATAAACTGTTCAAAATGTTTTATCAGTTTACATGGCTCATGAACTTTATATTTTATTTGAAATTGCATGTGTGTTGATAATAGAATATGGAAAATCTGTAAGATGGTTAAAGAAAACAATTAATGAGCATTTAAATAAAAGAGCTCACTAAGAAATATTTCAAATAGAATAAGCTGATTATTTCATAGGTAATAGTAAGCAGTTTTGGAGTAGAATTGAAGGGAATAAGTAAAGAGAGTGAAAGGAATTTAAATATCTGAGAGCAAATAAGGAAATGTTGCAAAATATTAAATTACTAGAGTTGTATATATATCATCATTTGAAATTTAGCGGTCTTGTAATGCTGTGCCTGTTATATCTCATTATTCTACTTATAAAACATGTACATGCATGGGTTTCCTGAACCATTTGATAATCTGCCTTTACCATTTCCTTTTTCGAGGTGTTAACACAGAGAAAAGCAGAAACAGCTGAGATCCTACACTCTATTGCATCTTTGCCTCCAGTGAATAAATGCAAGATTGTGCACATGGGATCCAAACACTCATAAAAAAGATTCATGGCGATATTCTTAGAAGAAATTAATAAAACCTAAGAGAACTTGTCAGAAGAATGTCCTAAAGATGATTTTATTTCGGTAATTGTTGTATTTTAAATGCTTTCATTTTCTTTTGTGATGTCTTTTATCTTACTTACAGATGCTATTACTCATAAAATATGATATTTCAGTCCAGAAGGCTGTAACTGTAAATGAGACATAATATTCTCATCTAGAAGTAGATAAGGAGATTCAAATCTCCTGCTTCACAGTGTAAGCTGATTACCGCAGAGGTCAGAAAGCTAGTTTCCACTTCCTTTAAGTGCCAGCTATGCTATTTTATATAACTGACCAGGCAACTTGTCTTTCCTTTATTCAGTCCCAGTATCTAATTGGCTGCCTGTCTCAACGGTTTACAAGATGGACTGGGGATTCTGTGCCCTGAGAATAGTGGTACGACTTTAGGATGAGGCCATCGGAAATGACCACGAACATCATTCACTAAGTGTGCATTGAAGTACTACTGTGTACCAGACTCTCCCACAGCAATGAACAAGATGAATGAGTTCTCTGCATTCATGTTGCCTAGAGGGGCAACAAGAAACAAAGTACGCACATTCATTTCTTCAATATACACGGAGTAAGTATCATTGTAAAATCTAACAGTGTGAAGCAGAGACCTGCCATAGACAGTGGGACAACACAGGTATGCTTCCACAGAGTCCCTCAGGCTGGACAGAACTGGCCTCTGAAGAACAGAGAGGAAGCCAGTGGGATCATTGCACAGATGGAGTTGGTGCAATGGTCAGCACCCAATCATGCAGTGCCTTGAAGGTAATGGGAAGAGTTCAGATTTCATTCAAAATGCAGTGGAAGGCCATAATAGGGTTGGGTATGGGAATGATGGCATTTTAAGAATAAGAAGATGACCACCAAGCGCTACCCTTGTTGGAGACGTGACTGCACATCACTGGTTGGAGATGGAGGGTGTTAACACAGGTCCAGGGCTCAATTGGGCATATAGTTAGCTCTGTGACCTTGAGCGAGTCCCTCACTCTCTTTTCCCAATATTTTACTTGTTTTTCAAATGAGGGTAGGAGATGCAGAGTAAAAATTAAAAGAGAAAATAGGAGATGAGAAGTAAATACTTAGAGATGAGAAGTTCAGAGAGTAAATTGAAAAAGCAAACAGACAACTAAGAATTTAGTAATAAAAGCCCTTTGGTGAGGAAGAGTCATCCCTGTTTATACTCTGGAAAAGCCCAATGTAGGACACAGAAAAGAAGCTAGAAATCTATTAGAATCACTACATTAGCCACTTTGGTTATAGGTTAATATCAGGGCCTCAGGAATGAAAAATTCAAGAGTGTTACCAGAATCTACTCTACATCAGCATAAGGGTGTGCACATCAGAAATTCACTGGTTCACCCATTGCAAAATTATTGAAATAGTTCACAGTGGTTGGTAAATAACCTTGACCCCAGCCCTCTGGTGCCAACCTCCACCACGAGGTTATCCCATCTCCATGACTGTGCAGATCTCTCACAATCCGGTGACTAAGGGTTAACACGTGTTCGGGGGCCATTCTGATTTCTCAGTGCCTGGGCCTATCGGTGCATTGTCTTATTCCTGCTATCACAAATCACCACAAACTTGGTGGCTTAAAACACTACAAATTTATCTTACAGTTCTGGAGGTCACCAGTTAAAAAAAGAAAAAGAGTGACTGGACTAACATCAAGGCATCAATAGTCCTTCTGGAGACTCTAGGAGATAATTCGTTTCCTTGTCTTTTTCAGCATGTAGAAGTTGCCTGCATCCCTTGGGTCCTGGCCCCTCTCCCCATCTTCAAGCCAGTGATGTAGTATCCTCAAATATCTCTTTCCTAATATTCTGCTGTTCTCTTTTAAGAACCCTTCTAATTACATTGGGCCCACCTGGATAAGTCCAGATGCGCTTACCATCTCAAGATTCTTAACTTACATCACATATTCAAAGTCCCTTTTGCCCTGTAAGGTGACACAGTCTCAAGTTTCAGGGATTAGGATGCAAATATCTTTGGGGGGCCAGTACTCTATATACCACAGTGCTTATATACTTTAAATATCATACCCGAGTATATATAAGTTACCTAGCATTCTCATAAAATAAAACCAAGGGTGTTACAGTTGAAAAGTCAGATGTGAAGGGAAAGAATCTGAGTCATATACAAAAAAACTTAGGAACTTTCTGGAATGCTGCAGAGCTTTAATTTCCCCCTCTGGTTTAGTTACCGGTATCAAATAGATGAACTTCTTAAAAAGAGAAAAGAATTAGGGAAGTACAGAAAAAAGGAGAGAGAAAGAGAGAGAGAACGCAAATATCTCTCATGTATTCGAATCTCCAGGGGAAGACTCTCAAATGGATGGATCCCAGCGAGGGCAGGCCATTTGATAATCTGCCTTTACCATTTCCTTTTTTGAGGTGTTAACACAGAGAAAAGCAGAAACAGCTGAGATCCTACACTCTATTGCATCTTTGCCTCCAGTGAATAAATGCAAGATTGTGCACATGGGATCCAAACACTCATAAAAAAGATTCATGGCGATATTCTTAGAAGAAATTAATAAAACCTAAGAGAACTTGTCAGAAGAATGTCCTAAAGATGATTTTATTTCGGTAATTGTTGTATTTTAAATGCTTTCATTTTCTTTTGTGATGTCTTTTATCTTACTTACAGATGCTATTACTCATAAAATATGATATTTCAGTCCAGAAGGCTGTAACTGTAAATGAGACATAATATTCTCATCTAGAAGTAGATAAGGAGATTCAAATCTCCTGCTTCACAGTGTAAGCTGATTACCGCAGAGGTCAGAAAGCTAGTTTCCACTTCCTTTAAGTGCCAGCTATGCTATTTTATATAACTGACCAGGCAACTTGTCTTTCCTTTATTCAGTCCCAGTATCTAATTGGCTGCCTGTCTCAACGGTTTACAAGATGGACTGGGGATTCTGTGCCCTGAGAATAGTGGTACGACTTTAGGATGAGGCCATCGGAAATGACCACGAACATCATTCACTAAGTGTGCATTGAAGTACTACTGTGTACCAGACTCTCCCACAGCAATGAACAAGATGAATGAGTTCTCTGCATTCATGTTGCCTAGAGGGGCAACAAGAAACAAAGTACGCACATTCATTTCTTCAATATACACGGAGTAAGTATCATTGTAAAATCTAACAGTGTGAAGCAGAGACCTGCCATAGACAGTGGGACAACACAGGTATGCTTCCACAGAGTCCCTCAGGCTGGACAGAACTGGCCTCTGAAGAACAGAGAGGAAGCCAGTGGGATCATTGCACAGATGGAGTTGGTGCAATGGTCAGCACCCAATCATGCAGTGCCTTGAAGGTAATGGGAAGAGTTCAGATTTCATTCAAAATGCAGTGGAAGGCCATAATAGGGTTGGGTATGGGAATGATGGCATTTTAAGAATAAGAAGATGACCACCAAGCGCTACCCTTGTTGGAGACGTGACTGCACATCACTGGTTGGAGATGGAGGGTGTTAACACAGGTCCAGGGCTCAATTGGGCATATAGTTAGCTCTGTGACCTTGAGCGAGTCCCTCACTCTCTTTTCCCAATATTTTACTTGTTTTTCAAATGAGGGTAGGAGATGCAGAGTAAAAATTAAAAGAGAAAATAGGAGATGAGAAGTAAATACTTAGAGATGAGAAGTTCAGAGAGTAAATTGAAAAAGCAAACAGACAACTAAGAATTTAGTAATAAAAGCCCTTTGGTGAGGAAGAGTCATCCCTGTTTATACTCTGGAAAAGCCCAATGTAGGACACAGAAAAGAAGCTAGAAATCTATTAGAATCACTACATTAGCCACTTTGGTTATAGGTTAATATCAGGGCCTCAGGAATGAAAAATTCAAGAGTGTTACCAGAATCTACTCTACATCAGCATAAGGGTGTGCACATCAGAAATTCACTGGTTCACCCATTGCAAAATTATTGAAATAGTTCACAGTGGTTGGTAAATAACCTTGACCCCAGCCCTCTGGTGCCAACCTCCACCACGAGGTTATCCCATCTCCATGACTGTGCAGATCTCTCACAATCCGGTGACTAAGGGTTAACACGTGTTCGGGGGCCATTCTGATTTCTCAGTGCCTGGGCCTATCGGTGCATTGTCTTATTCCTGCTATCACAAATCACCACAAACTTGGTGGCTTAAAACACTACAAATTTATCTTACAGTTCTGGAGGTCACCAGTTAAAAAAAGAAAAAGAGTGACTGGACTAACATCAAGGCATCAATAGTCCTTCTGGAGACTCTAGGAGATAATTCATTTCCTTGTCTTTTTCAGCATGTAGAAGTTGCCTGCATCCCTTGGGTCCTGGCCCCTCTCCCCATCTTCAAGCCAGTGATGTAGTATCCTCAAATATCTCTTTCCTAATATTCTGCTGCTCTCTTTTAAGAACCCTTCTAATTACATTGGGCCCACCTGGATAAGTCCAGATGCACTTACCATCTCAAGATTCTTAACTTACATCACATATTCAAAGTCCCTTTTGCCCTGTAAGGTGACACAGTCTCAAGTTTCAGGGATTAGGATGCAAATATCTTTGGGGGGCCAGTACTCTATATACCACAGTGCTTATATACTTTAAATATCATACCCGAGTATATAAAAGTTACCTAGCATTCTCACAAAATAAAACCAAGAGTGTTACAGTTGAAAAGTCAGATGTGAAGGGAAAGAATCTGAGTCATATACAAAAAAACTTAGGAACTTTCTGGAATGCTGCAGAGCTTTAATTTCCCCCTCTGGTTTAGTTACCCGTATCAAATAGATGAACTTCTTAAAAAGAGAAAAGAATTAGGGAAGTACAGAAAAAAGGAGAGAGAAAGAGAGAGAGAACGCAAATATCTCTCATGTATTCGAATCTCCAGGGGAAGACTCTCAAATGGATGGATCCCAGCGAGGGCAGGAGGAGGTTTCAGAAACTGCTGATGGGGTAGCACCAACTCTTTTAGGATCACTTGTCTCCTAATCTGGGATACTTAGGGACAACGGAAGTGAAAACTGACAATTTGGATTTTCTCTGTGATTTATGCCCATGGAACTACTTGGGATTGGTTTGATGAGGTTTGGAGAAATTTTAAGATGGATATTGGACAACGAATCTAGTATAGTTCATCTGCTCTTAGAGGGCAGGACCATATTTAATGGGTCTTTGTATATCAACGGGCTTGTATGCAAATGTCCTGAAATAAAATCCAGGAGCCGTGACAGAATGTTAGCACCTCGTTGTCTTATGTGCCACTATTTCTTGGCTCCTGGAACAGTGCTGGGCAAGGAGCAGGGGTCTAGTACCTCTGTGTTGAATAAAAGAAAAAATGAATATATGTAAATGTTTGATGTAAACAGCTGGTTTTGTTGTAAACAATGAACATTTAAATGTTCCTTTTAATAACCAACAAATGCTCCAACACCAATACTCAATTAAAAGTACTAATATTTTGATATACTCTATCAAAGCTTAAATGATCAATTGAATTGAAAAGGCCTATATTTCTGCCTATAAATAGGAGTGCCAGATTTAGCAGAAAAAAATACAGGATGCTCCATTAAATCTGAATGTCAGATAAACAATAAATAATTGTTTAATATGTGTGTCCCAAATATTGCATGACAATCTCGATGTAAAGTCACATTGCATTGTATTTCAGATAAATTGCACCTTTGTAAAGATGTTTTGTTCTTAATGATGGTATTATTAAGGATGAAAAAGGAAATGCTTCACTAGATTGTGTTCAAAATGGGGCAAGGGGAAGGTGAAAACTGACTGTCATATCGTGCTGTTTTACAAGCATGCTTTTCTGTGAGCGAATGCCCATGGAGGAGGACTGAAATTCAGCTTCTCATAAATTCTGCAGAGCTACCAGGGAGCAGTAATCAGCAAGGATAAAATCTGAAGGGAAGGTCAGGTAAGAGCTGCTTCATCCATATTACCTAAAGTACACGCAGCTCCACAAAGCAGGACCGGGAAAGAGAGCAAGAGAGAAGGAGAGAATCACCCCACGGGAGCCTCGTTAGATTGCCTTTAGGAAAAAGCTCTCCATCAGCCCCAACAGTAACTTTTAATTTATGTGCATGTTGTGAAGGTTTGGTCCATAAAATAGAGTCGAACACGTTTTATATACTAAGTGGTCTGTCTTCATAACGCCCTAAGGCTGCTGAAGTAATTCACTGTTTTTCTGAGAAAGACGGTGGCGTTGCTGTGTTCATTTGTGCCTGATCTGAAGAATCTCTATCGATGCCTTTTTTTCCACTAGGCAGTTAGATGCTACCTGGCTGTTAGGCCTGAAAATACCAGATGGAGCTTGGGAGCAGAACAGACACTGTTGTCATAGAAACAAGATGCTATCCCAGTTCTATGCAGCTGCCATCTTATTTTTTTCTTTCACTGAGTTCTGATAGGAACAAGTACTGATAAAATATAAAGATCCCCTCTACCCCCACCCCTCCTCACACACACACTCCCCCACCTTGGAAAACACATTTCAAATGTCGTGCAGATAATTTGTTCATCCCTCAGCTTACTGAGGAACCCAGAACTTTGGAAGAATGACTTGATTTTCAGGTCTTCTAATCACAGTAGAATCGGGAAGCCCATGCTTTGACATCATCTTCTTTCCTCTAAACTGCACTGGTGCATTTGTTTTATCCCAAAAGGAGACAATATGACAATATCCTGGGCAACCAGGGAAGCCTCAGCTTTGACATTCCTGGAAAATGCAACCTAAGTGTTTGTAATCACTCTGCAGTTTCTATACTCAGCCGGAGAATGAGGAGTGATGGTTCCTGATTCCCCGAAATCTCCACAGTGGCTAGCAGGATGCTGAGCACACAGGAAGGCTATGATGAATTCTTGTGGCTTAAGGTCCAAGCTTGAGGGATGCAGCTATTGGCCACGGTCCCACACGGCTGCCTTTTCTCTTTTTGGCAGTGATGGTATCCTCAAGGGAGTATGACTGTGAGGGAAGTGTTCAACACGAATGGGAAAAGGGGGTCATGGTATTTTCTAGAGGCAAGGCTGATATTGTGTCTCTCCATAGGTAAGGAATGGGTTGAATCCTAAAGCCCTGAAGTTCTAGCTTGAAGAGTTAGGGAGATACAGCAACAAAGGACTTTAAAAATTGAGGTGGTTTAGGGCAATGATTTGTGTATTTGTTTCCTGTTGCCACTGTAACAAATGGCCACAAAGAGTGCCTCGAAACAACACAAATTTATTCTTTTACAGTTTTAAAGGTCAAAAGTCCAAAATCTGTTTTACTGGGTTGTCAAGATGTCAGCAAGGCGAGTTCCTTCTGGAAGCTCCAGGAAAAAGTCTCTTTCCCGGCCTTTTCCCACTTGTGGTGCCCACTTGCTTTCATTGGCTCTTGGCCTCTTCCTCCATCCTCAAAGCCAGAAGCCTAGCACTTTGCTTCTATCATCATTTTGCCTTCTTATTCTGTAGTGGAATCTCCCCCCGCCTCGTCTTCCTCTAAGGACACTGGTAATTACATTTATAGCCCAGCCAGATAATCCAGGCTAATCTCCCCATCTCAAGAACTCAATTATATCTGTAACCTCTCATTTGCCATATAAAGTCACACCCACAGGTTCCAGAGATGAGGTCCTGGGTGGGTATCGCTGGGGTCCATTATTTAGTCTACCACAGTTCCCAAACTCAGATGATCATTAGAATTACCTGGGAAGCTTTTCAAAAATAAAAATTTCCAAGTCTTACACTAGAGCGATCCTATCAGAATTTCTTAAAGTGGGCGGAGACCCAAAAATCTCTTTGTAAGATTCTCTCAGGTGATTCTGTTGAAAACTTCTGTTAAGAGCTTCTTCAGGCTCTTTCGCAAACGCATGCCGTGAGGATTCAGTAATACTGTGATTGAGTTCTTTGGAGTCAAAGAGCATGTGGGAGAGGTTTGAAAAATGTATTTGTTTGGAAGCTTGGAAATGCATACCGTCCTCTGAGGCTGACAGCATTCCCACAGAATGGCTTTGGCAAATGATTGTACCACGTGACCTGGGCCTAGCAACTCTTCAATTTAACGGTAAAAAAATACCAAAATTGTTCGCTAATGCCTCCCTAGACCTTTAACCATATGAAATATGTATCTTGATATCTGGGATCAGCTGTTGTTTCTTTTCCTTATGGAGACGTCTCCACTTACTGCCTCAGAACATCCTCTTCCTTCATAGATGCTTCCATGTGGTTCTCAGAGCTCGTTAAGTTGCCTATTTTGCCTGCTTCAAGAAAAATGGCTATGGTGGAGGAAAAACCCCACACAGTATCTTTAGAAAAACTGTAAATATTTCATCGTTTCTTACTAAACATACATTATTTACTCTGTAATGTAAATATTTTATGATCTGCAACTGGCAATTTTGGAATATATTGGTATGTTTGGAGAATTGCAAAATTTCTACACTGCGCACCCAGCTCATATATAACTTGCACAACCCTTTAAAAAGCATTTAACTCTCAGAATTAAGGGAGTAATATTTTTCAAAGGGGCCTTGAGGACCAAACTCCAAACTTGAGATAACACATTTGTGTGAAAAGGCAAAGCTGGAAGCTGTGACAGCCTAGGACTTCCCTCCACTGCAGAATGACATCATGATATACTTACCAGTGCCCAAGTGGGTCTAATTTCATCCAGAGGTGAGGACGGCAGACATACCCACAAACAGCTCATTAAATGTTCACAGTCTGGTTGGGAGTGGAATTTGAGAAGAATTTTACCACACATAAAAAGCAGGAAATCTTCCCTGGCTTTAGAATAAGTATTTGGGGCTGTGCATATGAGAAGAAATTCTTTTCATTAAATTAAATGGCTACATGTCAGAACATTTAAGCCAGATTTTCAGATATAAACCTAAACTGTTTGAAGAAAAGTGTTTTTTTTTTTTTTAAATTTTAGTGACTCTCCAATACAGAGGTCATAGGAGATGCCATCATTTTAAATTACAGCCCATTTCAGAGGCTGGCTGTAATCCAGGAGGTTGCATTATTTTAAATTGCCTGTCAAAAACTGTCATAACACTGCCATTATCAAAAAGTAGTCCTTTTAAATAATTTTCTCACTCTTTTTCCTGAAACTTTACTGGCATTGAGCCTTAATATCATAGCTTATAGGCATAGTAAGTGAAAGCCTTTCAAATGAGAAGTGGGAGGAAAAAAATTCTAGGCAAGGCATACAACAACAACATACAAAATTCCAGGCAGAAAATAGAGTCAAGTTTGGAAATGCTATTTTCCCCAAAGCAATAGCCAGTGCTAACCCACATGTGAAATAGTAACCAAAGAATATAGAATTGAGTCCCATCAGTTTGACTTTTTCCCCATGTTTAACATATGGAAAGAATTCTATGAGTTGCTAGACCCCATATTTTCCCTTTTTCCCCCTCTCCTTCCACCTCAACTTTTTAATGAAAAATGTTGTATCTTACAGATTACTGATGTCTGTTCCTTTCATTTCATAAATATGGATATTGACACCTGGATTGCTGTCTGATACACCCAAGCCTTCATGACAGATCTAAATCTGAACACCGTACTCTATTTAGTATACATTCTAGTTCTGTTTTTGACTTGAAAATCCATCTTCTTTATCTTTTCTTCTTTAATTAGACTTGACCCTACATAATTCCCCTGCTTGAATTAGAAAAACCTACCCCCCAAAAAGAATTCCCTGCCACCTACATTCTCTCAGATATAAATTTTGATGTTCAAACTTCAATTCAAGCCAAGAATTTCAACAACTATTCTCTTTAAGACCATTTATCTTTCAAACAGTGTAAGATGACAAAATATTTTAGAGAGACTGCTCTTATTTTGAGTCATTATGATTCAGGCAACGAATTAGGAAATCAACGGGGTAATTCAGTCCTACAATCATTGTGACAGTTGTATTTGTCAACAACTAGTTTTCAGAAGAAATGGAACTCAAACGAAATACATAGTTTCCAAATTTAGAAATGAGATACGCAGAAATATTCAATAGGCAGGTGAATTCTTTTAACAAAAAGACAATACTTTGAACAAATGTAGCATAAAGATATTTCACAATAGATCTGTAGCTACTGAGGATGCCAGTAATATATGTAATGGTGCTTGATCTCGTTAATGAGCAGCTCAAACTCTTCAGCTATCATAAAATACAAATCAGCAGCAGCACAGTCTCTGGAGCAGGATATCTGTCTGCCCGACTTCTGTTCTGCAGTTAATTTTGTTCTAATTTGTAAAAAAGAAATTTTTGACATCTCTAAATTGTGCAGATGGGTTTCCCAAAAATCATACTTAGGTTTTGTTTTCATGGTGCACATTGTCCTATGTTCCACAGCAATCTCTAAGGTTTAGAGTTCTCTTCAAAATCACTAACAAGCCATAATTAACTCATTACCAATAAAGACAACCCTATAACCTTCCAGTGGAGGGGTCCATGAGTTCCCCTAAACCCCAAAAGGACATTTTGTTGAATACTTTTGGCTGTTTACCATCCTGTTATTTAAAATGTACCAGCCTAAAATATCTGAACTTGAGAAAAATTAAAGTATTTTCCAAGCTGTGCCTTAAAGAAACCCTAATATTCCTCAGGATTTTCATAGGCTTTCTTTTAAAAACAACAGTGATTCTATATGAAAATAAGTTGGGAAACTGCATTCTACAGTCCCTTGGAGACTTGCAGTGCACATTAGTTCATTAAATATTCTGAAACATCCTGCAATAAAGAAACCTGACTTGTATAACAAGTTTAACAAAAAATTCCCAAACGTATTTGGCCATGGCCCTTTTTTCATGAGCAGTATTTACCCATGTTATGGTCAGTGATGTTCTGTAACATACAATTTGTGTTTCAAAGCCTGGTATTGATTTCTGTTTAGACCACTACCAAGGCCTTGGTAACGGGCCACTGAGCTTCCCTCTGGCCAGTAGTTCCAAAAGTTGTGATTCTGCAGAAGGGCTTGGCACAAAATATTCAACTTGATGAAAACTCAGGATCTACAACCAAGAATACTTTATCCAGCAAAGCTATCATTTAGAGTCGAAGGACAGTTAAAGAGCTTCCCAGACAAAAATAGGCTAAAGGAATTTAACACCAAGCCAGTATTACAGGAAATGTTGGAGGGACTTCTTTAAGAAGAAAAATTTGTATCAGAAACATGAATAAAGAACGGTAGTAACTACATTCCTATCAACAAGTACCTCAAATGGGAAAGAATTAAGTGCTTCAACCAAAAGATAGAGTGGCTGAATGGATAAGAAAATAAGACCCCTACATATGTTGTCTCAAGAGACTCACTTCAGATTAAAAGACACACACAGATTAAAAGGAAGGGGATGGAAAAAAAATATTGCCTTCATAGACCTAGAGGATATTGCACTGAATGAAATAAGTCAGATAGAGAAAGACAAATATCACATGACTTCACATACATGTGGAATCTAAAGAACAAAATAAACAATAACAACAACAAAACAGAAATAAACTCATAGATACAGAGAATATTTTGAGGGCTACTGGATAGGAGGGGATTGGGGAATATGGCAAAAATGGGCAAAGGGATTAAGAAGTACAAATGATAGTTACAAAATAGACATGAAGATATAAAGTGTAGCATAAAAAATTAGTTAACAATGTTGTAATAAATATGTAAGAGGGAAAAGGAGTACTAGATTTAATGGGGTGATCACTTTGTAGTTATATAGATCTCTGATCACTATGCTATACAACTAATATATTTTTGTTGTATAGTACCAACTATAATTGAAAAAAAACCTCATTGAACTGTACAGTGTAAATATGAGCAACTAATTATCTATTATATTTCAATAAAGCCGGGGGGAAAAATGAAAAAAAAAAAGTTTTGATCCTGGTCTAGGCTAACATTTTGGTAAACTGTTGTTCGCCAGAAAGACAGGACATGAGTGTATGTTTTAAACAGAGTGAATCACTTCTGATAATTTTGCTGCTAAAATACAGGTCTTCTTGATAATAAACCTAATGAACATTTATTAGGCACTTATAACATGTGGAGATACCATTCGCAGTACTTTAATCTGCATGAACATATCTATATATTTTTTCTTTTCCAGATTAAGGAAATTGAGACACAGCGAGATTGAGATTGTTACTTGTCAAGGTTATACAGAAGTAAGTACGATCCAAATTTAAGCCATCTGTTTCCAGAATCCCCCGCTCCTAATACACGTACACAAAAACAGACACACACACTGGTTTTTATAAGTACATAGTTGGGACTAGCTGCGCACATTAATTTTTATAAATACCTAAGTATGACCAATATTTCCTTATGTCCCTTCATCCTAGGAACAAAGATTGGATTTCAAAACAAACAGCACAATGATATCTCACTTTCAAGGCAATAGCTACCTTTGGAAATAAGATATTATGTTGCCCTCCATGACTACGTCTAAGCTATCTAAGAAGAAATAATAGCTGTAATTCTCTTTAAATTAATTGATTTTCAGATGCTATTAATGGCAAGTTATGTCTGTCATCTCGTTTGATCTTCACAACAATTCTGTAGGGAAACAGCACAATTATTATTATTGTCTCTAATTTCTTGATGGAGAAACTGAGATTCTGATTTGCTCAAATGTGCAAGTGACAGCCCTGGTTCTAGACTTAAAAGCTCCCACTTCTGGTTGACTTTTTCTGAACTTAGAAGTCTTCAAGTGTACTTCTTTGTCCAATTATAAAAATTGTCTCAACCTCACACTTTTTTTTAAGGAAGGTGGGAAGTCAGGATAGATATGGCCAAAGACCATTATAATGCCACTTGAAAAATTGACCTAAGAGATCAGTATTTAATTATGAATACGAATTACGGTTTTTACCCACTCTGCAAAATCTTGTTTATTTGATTTGCAAAATCCAACATATCTACTATGATTTTTCTGTTAAATATTTTTTCTCAAATTTCATGATGAATGCAATTTATTGTGTGGCCTATTCCTGTTATCCCAACTTCATGTTGCTCTTTGCTAAGTTGTATCTCCCATTTATACTTAATTATCATTCAAAATGATAGATGACCACAAATAGCCATGTCTTGCACCTGTTCTGCTGTTTCAATAAATCACAAACAGTCGACACATCCCTTTGGTGTATATATCCATCTAAACATGGATTTGAATAATAAGTATGTGAATAAAGTCATGGGAAATTCTTCCCACAAAGTGTATAGCCCTAAGCATTCTCTTTCCCATGGTTATTTTCAATTTGATATCTGCAATCAGTCATACTTGATTCCTGGTATATTTAATGAGATAAATTATAACGCTTCAAAGCAGTTAACTGTAAAAGTAAGGTACAGAAAGGTCTATTTGCAATACAGCCAACTGAAAATTCTACCATGACTTCCGTTTCCACACAAATTCATATTTTAGCTTCATTGTAAGATACAAATTCCAGGTCAAGAGTCCAATAGGCAAATATATTTTAAAGGCATGCAGCACTGAATTGTGCACCTACTTGTTATGTGTAATATAAAAGGAACATTCATACACATTTTTGAACGACGGACAACTCCACTTACCCATACTACACTTTAGTTAGAAATATGTGCTTCCTTCTGTCTTATAAAGAGAATATGCAGCACCATTCTAAGACTTAATGTCCATAATGTAATATGTTTTTGAAGTGTATGTTCAGGTGACAAGAGTTCTGCATTGGGGAGGGGAAAGTCTTTGTGTCACCACCTTCTGGAACCAGTATTAACATCTCATTAGGACCTCCTCCTTCTCTCTCTACAACCAAACTCATGTGGTGCCAAATGGCCAAGATTTGCAGTGAAGGGAGTCTAATGCTCTTCTTTTTCTTCTTTGTAGGATAACAGGAGAGTAAAAAGCACCGAAGGTTGTCCTTTGGCCCTCTGGTGATATCCAACGTGGACCAATGTCATAATGACAGTTGCTAAGACTTGCTAATGTAATGCTTTGATGAAGGGACAAACAGATGAGATAGATGGGACTGGATTAGAATCTTGATATAATGTTTGCTTCTGTGCTTAGTACCACTTCTGGGGCAATTTTCTATAATTACGTTTCTCTGTTGATTTCAAGAGAATACTGTGTTCCAGGTACTGTGTAAAACATTTTTTAAAATGGATTGTCCCTTTTAATGCTCAAAATAACTCTACACTTATAGGTACTGCCATTATTCCAATTTTAAAACTGAGGTCTAGAGAGGTTAAGAAACTTGTCTAAAGTTATACGGTTAATAAATCATGGTGTTGGTGTGAAAACTCAAACTGAGGTCCATTCATTTTCTGTTGTGGTGCATTTTGTGGGCATTAACTCAGAATTTCTCCCTTCTTCAGATTTCTGCATACATTTCTACCAAAGACTTATTTTCACATAAATTTGTAACCTCTTTCCTTGAAAGGCTAAAATTTAATGCTATTTAATCTTCAAAGAAGGTATTGACTTCTAAGCTACCCAGGCATTTGGGGAGATGGGATAATGGGAGAGAGGGCATGGGGATAAATTCATGGATTGCACTTTATTTTGATTTTGATGTTGGTAAATTCTTGAAAAATTATTTGAGTAATTATCACCAGCCTACTACAAATATTTATTAAGTTTTAACAAGGCATCAATTGCATATAGGCACATGGTTTTGCTCTCTGAAGTGACCCCTCCCTCCAAAAAAAGAACAAAAAAAGAAAGAAACAGAAGAGGGAAGAGTGGGGAGAGAGAGAGAGAGAGAGAGAGAGAAGAAAGTTTTTTGTTTTCCTTTCTTATAAAATCTAGTTTTCTCCAGCCGAATTCAGGTGCTCTGGTTTTTCTGTATTCTGTCTAAAAAAATAATTTTTCTATCACTTAACATTGTGTGGTCTCTGGAATCAAGACTCTTTCTCTTACAAAAATGCAGCAATGGCCAAATTTCCACAGCTAGGAGAAAAGGAACGATTAAGATGGCTTTCTCAATAATTGCTTCAATCTTCCCCCTTGTGTTATCCGTGGAAACTTGGCCAGAGAATATTAAAGAGATGTCGGTTTGATTTAGCCCTTTCTCCTGCTGCTGTTTCCTCTGCCTAAAATGCTGTTCTCCTTCTAAATGATCACACTCCCTCTCATTTTTTTGGTCAGATGTCACCTCCCCTGGGAAACCTCTACTGACATCCCTCTCTCCCCACTTCCCTGATTACTGCTCATTCTCTCCATCCCTAGGAAAATTAACCACTCCTTCCTTCTTGCCTCTGTAACACTGGTTATATTATTTTCATGACACTAATCACATTGTATTAGTTAGCTATTTGATTCTTTCCCCCTAAGACCTGTGAATTTTCTGAAGGTATGGATTTTTTTTTTTTTAATTCACTAATGTGTCCTTATGATGCCCGGCATAGTACATCTTTATTTGACCAGGTTTGCAACAGAAAGCAATATTTACCACCTTAGCCAGATTCCTGGGAAAGAGCATTCTCACCATGTCGATGCCTCCCCTTGTTTACTGAAACACACCAGCTTCACAACTCCGTGGCCTGACACCAGGTCCACATTGTGAAGTCTAGGCACATGTGCACAAGTTTTGAGCAACATGTTTTGGGTGAGGATAGGTCCAGCGCCAAAGTATTGGTGGAGACAAGTTTTCCTTTCCTCATTCAGCTACCAGTGAAGATCTTCATACTGGAATAATTTTGTTTTGCTTTATGGACCTCACTGAATCGAAAAACTGAGATCAGGGAAAATCATATAAAACAACAAATCCTGATTCTTCACAGTGGGTTCAGCAGTTGAGGCAGAGTCTGTTTCTTACTTGTGTGTGGTAGAACACTCCCTTTTGGGGACTGCTTCCCTCACTCCAATTGGACATGTAATTGGTGGGATTGTCCATCAAGACATGTTCCAGTTGCCACGAAGGTGTGTAAGCCTTAGGTCCATCGAAATACCCCATATCGCTGGGCACAGTGACAGGCCAGGGTTGGGGGATGTACCTTTGCAGGATCAATTGGTGTCCTGTTTCTAAGTTTGATATGGATTGCGGGGAGCGGGAGTGGGGCGAGAGAAAGAAGAGAGAATGCAAACAAATACAGAACAAGGCAGAGATAGAGATTCTTGTCTTGTGAAATCATCAAGGAAGCCCAATAAGAGGGGACAAAGTTGGGAGATGTGTGTGTGTGTGGAGCGGGGAGATAGTACACCATTTCCGGAGGGGTAAGAGATCCACAGGAGTGCTCTGGGCCCCAGTGTAGCAATCTATTCAAAATCAGTGTAAATATTGTTAACCAGTTTACCCCCTTGCTGAAGCACAAGGAAGAAAACCTCCTCCAGGCCACAGCAGCTCTCAGCAGCCCTGACTATTGGCACCCCCTCCTCTCCCCCTACACACACATACACACACACACCCACACACACACACAAGATTCCAGCCAGTTTGGAAATGAATCCATTACAGAGGAAGCACAGTTGAGAGGTGGAGAGAAACAGACATACTCCTGATGATGTCACCTGAAGCCCTAGAGTCAGCCTTACTTAAACTGTCTTATAAACATGCAACAATAAATTATCCTTTTTGGCTTAAGCTAGCTCAAGTTTGGTTTCTGTCACTTGCAAGAGTTCTGAACAATTGATTTTTTTTTTTTTTTTGTAATACACGAACCTGCTTCCCATTTTCGCGTTATGGAAAAAGCACTTCAAGTGCAATGATGTGAGATCATTGACTTAATTTCTTAGCTACTTTTGGGAAGATATTAGCTAACAATGATTTTAAAGAAGTTGAGAGAGTTCAAATTCAGACTCTGTGAGAGTAAGTGTCACCTATACGTCAGAAGTTGGTTCCTGATAAAATGTCTTGCCTACTTAAATACATTCTCGGTCTTCAAGAGTGATCGCTTTGGCCTGCTAGAGTTTCCATTAAGGGCTGTCGCTGCCTATGGATTCTGCCCAAATGTGCAGTTCTCCTAAACAGAGTGACTTTATATTTTAACTGAACATCTTGATACTTTTCAAACTATAATAAAGGTGTTTGGTATGGAAGGTTTGATATCAATGAGATTCCTCTTAGTTTGTATTGTTCTTTGCTATAATCTAAAAACAAAACAAAACCCCAAAGCTTAATAATTTTAAATGACCATTGACTAGTCAAATAGTCCCCACATTTTCAATTTTCCTGTAATCTATCATGTGTCCATTGAAGTGGACTATTATAGCTGCCTGAAAAAGTATTGTTTGATGTCTGTAAGCACAGTCAGCAATCAATAACTTGAAATTTGTACCATTTGTACCTTTAAGTCCTGGCACATCATTTTTTATTTCATTCAATCTGCTTACTGTTAAAGAAAAAGAATTTTGAACCATTGCCACAGAGCACATTTATGTGTGAAACAGGGTTCATTTATATGGCGCTAAGTATATCATTTTGACGTTTATTTGCAATATTAATTGTATATATTGATTCCAGTTTTTCAGAAATTGTAAATTTATTATAAACACTACCACTGATGACCTTATTTTGGTAAGAATATTCTTCTACAGAACTTGAAAACATTTTGGAGTGAAGTCATGGATTTTTAAATTCAGAAAGACAACATATGCTGTAATATTGAGTTAAAATTCCATAATCAGTTGTTAGTTCAAGGACAAACTCTAGCAGAAGAGGCATTTTTAAAACAATGTTGTCTCTTAGCTGTTATATTAAGTATGAATGACCTTTCGCAATCAGCTCTTCTTTACTCATCTTTGTAACTCATTTCTTGTGTTTGATCTTAACCCAAATATAAATGTAGTGTGGAAAACTATCTCTAGCCATTTCTAAGTGTCACCAGCGTTGTCAGTTAGTAATCATAAGAGCAACCTATCTCGAAACCCTTCTCTGCATTCCCTAAAGATACCACCCCAGGCACATCACACAGGAATAGGTTTGGAGCTTGAAATAACCAAGTAACAACCCTTATAAAGAACATTGGAGTTCAGCATGCCTGGGAAGAAGTCGAAGACATGCCTGGGAGCATCTTCAGAAGGAAGAAGGAAGACTTCAGATTCCTCACGAGGGATGAGATGCTCCCAAGGGATTCAGGACTTTAGCTGGGCAGGCAGGCTGTCCCTGAAGGATTGCTGCCAGCAAGGGAGGAACAATCTTCAGAGAGGATAATTACCTTCTGGGAGAGAGACAGTAAAACTGGATCTGTCCTTTGGCTCACTCAAAAGTATAGCTCGGTTACTGTATTTTGCAGAAATGATAATTTAAAAAAAATCGCATCAAGCGATTAAGTGCTTGCGTTTTTATCAAGCACCTCCTGTGGGATGATGTAATAGCAGTATGGACCGGATGAGGGCAGAGGACTCCAGTATGGTGGGATTAAAAAAGTAAATGTATAGAACCTTAAAACAATGTGAGAGGAGATAAGTGTTGGCAGAGATAAAGCACGATAAATATTTACAAGAGGGAAAGATTATCTCTGCTGTGGGGAATTTGAGGAGATTGCATAAAGGAGGGGGCATTTGAGTTGAACCTCAAAGGGTGGGTAAGGAGAGATGGAAGGAAGAACGTCAAGCAAAGGGAATCATAAACAAAAGGCAGGAATATGTCTAATGTATTCCGGAAACACTGGTAAGTATATATGTCATATGAAGTACATAGAACAGTAAAAGAGAAGACTGGAAAGGCAGATTAGAGTCAAACTCTGGCAGGGCAGGGTTTTGTTTTGTTTTGTTTAAATTTTAAATGGATGAATTTTATTTTGAGAATTTGATTAGGATTGAACTGAATCTATAGATCGAGTTGGGAAGAACTGACATCTTGACATTATTGAGTCTTCCTAAGCATTAACATGGAATGTCTCTCCATTTAATTGATTCTTTTTTTTTTTTTTTAATGACAAAAACAGAATTTGGACTTTCTCCATAGATAGTGGGAGGCCACTAAATGTCCTGAGGTAGGAGAGCCAAGATCCTCATTAGAATCTAGGAAAGTCATACCAGCACCATCCTCCTTGTACATGAGGGATGGGCAAACTGGAGGAAGAGGAAGGCGGTGAGGGATTCATTGGGGTGAGGGCAGTTGCAATGGAGAGAGAAGGGGAGCAATAAAGGAGGTAAGACTTAGATTTCAGCGACTGCCTGAGTGGGGGTGCAAGAGACAAGGGGAGGGGTTGAACCTGGGGAAGGAGAGGGTGGTGAGAGGTGATGAATTAGATTCTGAACATATGGACTTCAAGTTTCCAGTGTGAGATTTACAAGAGCCCAGCAGACAGCTGGAAATGTGGTTGGGAGAGAGACTAGATAAAGGTTTGGGAGTCGGCCACAGAGCAGTGAGAGTTGAAGCTGTCGGATGAGATCACCAAGGAAAAACCACATGAGAGGAGGACAGGAGGAAAGTGCAGAGGGAACTGAAAATGGAAAGGGAGAAGAAGTATTCATTCTGGAAGACTGGCGAGCGCCAGAGAAACGCTATATAGTAATGAGGATTCATAGGCTGTTATTTGGAACTGAAAGAGACTTTAGAGATCAGTCGGTCCAATCTTTTCATTTGACAGGAAGCAGAGGCTCAAAAAGGTTAAATTACAGCTGGCTAACAGCTATATTCTGGGCTGTACTTAGTCCAAGTTAAGAAGTAGGTAAAGCTTATTTCCCTGTCCTCCCACCTCCCTTTCCCAGACAACTCTCTCTTTCTATATTATTTATAATAATATGCATAGTAGAGACATTTGCGAAGCTCTGTCTTGCAGACGTGGTATCATGTCATGGTTACAGACTTTGGAGCTGGACTGCCTTGATTCCAAACTTGGCCTCTCTGCTTCCTAGTTGTGAGACTTTAAATAAACTACTAAAACTTTCCAAACCTCCATGTCCTCAGCTATAAATGGGTAGCAGTGACATTTGTCTTATAGTTAACAAATGTAGAATACTTGAAATAGTACTTGGCATCTAGGAATCACTAAGTAAGCATTAGTCATTATTTTAAGAACTCTAAATTAGGGTCACCATACAATTTATTGTTGAAATTGGAATGGTTTAGAGCAGTGCCACATGGAGCCTGAGGCAAAAGGTAAAATCACTACTACTGGTTTCTTTTATTTAAAATTTTGATATTTTGTTAATCATGGATTTTTATATTAATTTAGATGTTTTAAACTATTGTCTTAAAATGTGCTTTATCTCGATTACTGAGGTTTCTGGCGCCCCTTAAATTTTGCACCCTAGGTGAATACCTCACTTGCCTCGTTCCCCTATTTCTGGCTCCGTCGTTGAGGGTGATATGGAGGACTTTGAATAACTATGCTGGGACAGCTTACTTCATGAATTAGAAAGCTCTTCCTAATTGTGTGCTTTGCAGTTATGTGCATGGTATTGTTACCTTCATTCCACTCCACAGACATTTGTGGAGCTTCCCTAACATGCCAGGTATTGAGAGACAACTGAAAGGACTAGATGTTTGCCACGGTGTAGGTTCCCTCCACGGCAAAGTGTTCTGGAGACTGAGGTTGTTCCTCAGATTGTGTCCATTTAGAAGCTAGAAATTATGTCCTTGCTGCGCACTGTCATTTTCCTATGGTGATAATTCCCAGGTTTTCATAAAAAAGCGCTAACTGTTTTAGCAGAGCCAGTGAAGTTTTCAGGAATGATATATGAGATGGGGTTAGACAGTAGAAGGAAGGTGGTGCATTTCCGGCTTTATTGCCAGTTCCATAAGATACAGCCCAGAACAAGCTGAGAGGAAGTGCACGCACTTCATTTTGATTTGCTGACATACAGTGTGAACCTCTTCTGTTTAGACTTCCTAAGTCATCCCCAAGAGAAGACAGGATTTAAAAATGTCTGAGCATTACCCTCTCTGGAAACAATATGGTTTCAGTTACAGTATGTCAACCAGCATGACCCTTTCATCTGTGCATTTGGAGAGAAATGGAGGAATTTGCAAACTCTTCCCTTTGTCTTCAAATCCTCTCTCGAATCCAAATCCTGACTCCTTAGATTCTCCGCCCCATTTTGCTAATTCAGACTTCCCTAGTTAACAAAGAGTTTAGCCTCAATTAAAGCTTACTTAAAAGTAAGTGTTCTGGTTAAATCAGGGCCGAAAACCTGAAAATCAGGCAGTGGGGTGAAATGCCTAGGAAGCCAGTGATCAAGAATCTATGGAAATGAACAGATTCGAGATTTCTTTTGAACTCCCATTAAAACCAGTGAAGCAATAACTGGGTCATGCCTGACTCTTAGAGTGGAAGGGAGATAAGCAGGTATATGTGAACTTCAACATAAACAACTTTGATTGCAAGAAATTTTCCCCCTGAAGATGGCCACATTTGAAAATATTTTTTAGAAGAGCTTATTTCAGAAGACATTTTAATGTCAGTTAATATTTTGAGGCTCACTTTTCATTTTACTGACTGCTTTATTTATTAGTTATATATACTCTCTCTTTTTTTGGTGAGAACATTTAAGATCTACTCTCAGCAAATTTCAAGTATGCAATACAATATTAATAACTATAGTAACCATGCTGTATATTAGGTCTCTATATATTAGAGACCTAATATATAGAGACCTGCTGTATATATTAGAATTTATTCATTGGCATAACATACCTTTTGACCAGCTCCCCATTTCCCTGACCATTCAGCCCCTGGTAACCACCGTTCTACTCTTTGCTTCTACAAACTTGAATTTTTTAGGATTCCGCAAAGAAGTGACATCATGTAGTATTTGTCTTTCTGTACCTGGCTTATTTCACTAAGCACAATGTCTTCCGGGTCCATCCATTTTGTTGCAAATTCCAGGATTTCCTCCTTTTCAAAGGCTGAATAATATTTCATTGTATGTGACAGCTTTATTTAATTCTCTTTCTCTCTCTGGGATAGAGGGGAAAGACTTTCAAACTTCAAGTTAAAACTTCCTCTCTTTCCTTTTCCTCTGTGGCCCTTGTCCTCTACGCCTTTCTCTTTGCCGACTCTTTTCCTGGCTAAAGCACTGAGCATGTGTCAGTCTGAGACACTGGATTCCTGAATGCACAGACTACAGAATATATCTGTTTGCCATCTCGTATGCTGTAACTCACTCTGAACAGTCCCTTTATTCCAGGCAGTATGGGGTCCTCGACTTCTTTTGGTCCAATGCTTGGTCTAGTTTGTCCTTCTGGACAGTATCCCCATTTCTGAGAAGGACACTTTTTGAATGCTAAGCCACAGACTTTTGAAGGATAAGCCATGGGCTTCTAGAGGCACCATTCTTCTTTAAAAGAAAAAAAAAAAAGGAAGATTTTATTTGCAACATTTTGTTTCATAATAAATTTGTTTTGCTGCCTACCTTCCCTAACACATAAATGTATTAATTTTAAGCAAATAATGATCCATTTATGTTTCTTTCCAAATTGCTATTCTGTGAATCATGTTCATTTATTTGTTTATTCACTGAATTTTTATTGCATCTCTATTTTAGTTGGGAAATATCCAGCACATAATATATTGTGAGTTATTCAGTGCTATGATTTACTCAGTATTGTCGCTGAGAGCTGTTTGAAGATGATTGAGAAATAGTTCCTACCTTCAAGAAACTTGCAATCTGGTAAGGTAAAATCATAAATATATACAATATCTACAATGCAAGGCAGATTATAATAAATACCACCCAAGTGAAGTGATTTAAGTATTCAGAAAAGCAGTCTCCTGAATTTCTCTGAGACTCCTGCAGTGTAGAACTTTTATCTCTGACTCAAGCATTTAAAAAATCATGTCCCACCAGGCATTTTAAAAAAACAATATCAGATCTTTTAAAAGTAATTTAGCCATGAAAGACTTTCTCTGCTTTCCCTTTCAAAGAACCACAGCTTTCTAATCAATGTGTCAAGATGTAGCATTGGTTGGACTCTCGTAAATGTGAGAGTCATTCTGAAATATGAAACCAAGAAATCAATACTGATATTTCATCAATAAAAAAAGGATGAATTAATGATTGAAATAAATAATGTCCTCAAAACTCAAGAAGTCTTTACCAGTGGTAATTACCTTGTGGCTAAGTAAAAAAAAAAAAAAAGTCATCAGCTCAAGGTGCCTATAAATAGGTACTTAAGTATTAAGTAATTCCTTGACATTCCCAGGGATCAACATGGAAGGAGCTTATTGATAAGTAATATATATGGATTTTGTGAAACAATTAACCGAATTATATACAGCAACGATTTTCTGTAATTTTCTAGCACCTAGCACAGTGCCCAGCTCATCGTAAGTGAACCGATGAATGACCAGATATTTCTTATACCTAGCAAGGTACTTGGCTTACGAAGGCGCTTAACAAATATTTGTTAAAGGAATGATTGATTAATAACTTGTGTTAGGCACTCAATCAAGTGATGACACCCATTTACAGTCCTCGGTGCTGATGAATGTCCTTGTGGCAATTCTAGTACCTCAGTATTTCAGGTGAAGGTCAGAGTTTATAATTCCAGGTTTACAGGGTCACTGCTGTTACCTCCTCTTCACCTGATTGACTCTTACTCATGCTTTGAGACTCAGTTTCGATGTCAATTTCTCAGAGGGGCTTCCCCTGACCTCAAGATTAGCATTTTTCAAAGTCTGGCTCATGTATTAGATTCACTTGGGTTATTGGTCAAAGTGCAGATTCCTACACAAACAGATCCTTACACACTCATGTTCATAGTAGCGTTATTCACAATAGACAAAAGGCGGAAGCAACCCAAGTGTCCATCAACAAATGAATGGAGAAACAAAATATACTATATGTGTGCAATGGAGAATCATTCAGCCTCTTAAAGGAAGGGAATTCTGGTACAGCTACAACATAGATAAAACTTGAAGACATTGTGCTGCTGGGTGGGGGGTATGGGGAATTATTATGTGGAGTTCCGGACTGGGAAGATGAAAACAGTTCTGGAGATGGATGGTACCGACGGTGCACAACAATGTGAATGTATTAACGTCACCAAACGGTACACTTAAATTGGTAAATATTTTGTTATCTATACTTTACTCGCCCTCCCCCCGCTGCCAAAAAACAAAAAACAAACAAACGAACAAACAACCTGGGAGCAGATTCTTGGCTTACACCCTGAACTATTAATCAGAAAATTGAGAGGAGGGTATAGGGATGCAGTAGGAACATGCAAGCTCTCCAGGTGACTCTGATGTAAAGAATTGAGAATACTGACACAGATCACATTAAATCCTTCCTTCTTTGTCCTTCAATAGTAACCTATATTTTCACTTTGTGACCGTGCTCACAGTTTGAACAGGAGCTTCATGAGGGCAGGGATTGCGTATCTTGTTCAATGCTTTGTCCCCAGCATTTAGTACGATACCTGGCTCAGAGTTGCGCTCGTTATATGTTGATCGAACTACTTTATTTGGAGATGAGTCTTATATTCCTTGTTTGTAAAATAAGAATAATAATTATCTTGAGTGGTTGATATGAAGATTTGAGATAATACCCATAAAGGACTGTCCATCATGCCTGATTCAGTGTACAATCAGGCATGATTGCACAGGAGCTTTATTATTGTTATTATTATTATTATTATTATTATTATTATTATTATTATTTTATTATTGCTGTTGTTATTGTATTATTGTTATTATTACTGCTACTAGGAGGAGGAAAGGCGTAATTATTCAGGGTTTCCGCCAAGGGTTACATACTCAGCCTACAGGTGCTATGCAGTTAAAGTGATTGCTTTCAGCATGCTGGTTTTATATAATACAGTAGGAAGTGGTAGAAACTTTGGTAAACTGAGCTGTATATTCCACATGAAGCAAGTTACCACTACCTAGCTTTTGCCCATTGGTACTACATGGGGTACCCAGGCCCAGAGCTACCCGATCTTTTGATTATCAAGAGAAGATGGACATATGGATTTTCAACTGAATTTTAAAAGACATCTAGTTATTTAAAGGTTTTTAAAACTCTTTGCAAACCCAACAAAACATATTCGTCCATGGGCCCTGATTTGTCCCCAAGAACCAGGATACCCCAGGTCCCTAGGACAGATCCTCCTTCTATTGAAAAGGGAACTGGAATCATCCATCTTGATCTGGTGAACTTTACTTTCAGGTTTAGGAGACCATCTAGTTCAAACCAATCAAAACAATAGGGAAAAGGGTGGTGATAGTATCCTTATAATTGACCTGTTAAGTTCAGGGGTGTGGAGGGCCAGGATAGACGTTCATGGATGCTCACAATAGTCAACATTATTACTAACCCAAATGGCAAGATAATCATGGAAGATCATGTTGTACGCCTTTATTTATTGTTTTCCAGTAGGTTTCTTGGTAAACTACTTACTGCTTTGCAGTTAGGTTATTTATGTATACCTAGGAGAACAGAATTATTTCCAACAGCTAGAGGGCTCTAGCAGTCCACCTTTCAGACACAAACAGATTGGCTAAAACAGTTTCAAATCTAAAAATGGATGACTTTTCATTGTTATTTCTAAATATCAATAGCTTAATGTTATCTAAACATTATTTCATCCGTATGCAAAATTAATGATATTCTTTGTCAAAAATTTCTTTTTTTTCCACTTTTTTCTCCTCTCCATTAAAATTTTTTTATAGGTAAATAACCTTGTTGATTATAAGTTGAAAGTGTTCTTCGAATTATCTAAATTAGAAAGTAAATTTCTACTTACGTGGTAAATTATTGAAATACCTAGTGATCATATTAAGCTTTTAGGCTGGTATATTTTAACTCAATTCTTACTTAGCACATCTAGAAATATATAGAGACAGATAATGATAGAGAAGAAAAATAAATTCCACGAAAATTATGTAATTTGACCATTTTAGAACCAAAACAACTTTTCAGCTTTTAGGGATGCTCAACGAAAAAAGATTTAAGTGGAGCATCTGAAGTTCTATCTGCTCATTGCTCCCGCTATTTTTTCTGACATTTCCACTATCGAGATACTTAAATGTAATAATTTAGCCTTAATTTCCAGTTTCTCTTTCTTGTGGCCTCCATTCTGCTCTAGGACATGTATTAAAAGCACTTAGAGGCACTTAATGGACAGATTTAGCAAAATCTTCATCCTGTTTCTATAGCTCAGTCGCATACAAAAGCCTGAATAAACTCTTTCCTCTTTCTGCCTTCATCCCCTAAAAATATTGATTGTGGTCAAGGCGGGAGGCAGAGGGAGATTTTTCTTGTATGAAAGCTACACAGAAAAAATAAATTTTTTGAATTGGTTCTTTTCAGATGCTAAATGCCCACTTCCTCTTTCTTCTCAGCCACTTGAGTGTACTACTGGAAATAACAGTACTTAAACAAGTACCCACACATATTTTCAGTTTCCTGAACATCTCGAACATTGCTGTTCCCAAATAGACTTACTTCAGAAAAATAAAAAATACATTTTATTCCAGACCCTTCTTTCCAATTTGCAAACCCCAAGAGAGTTTAAGGGGAATGCTATCCATGTGTTTCTGGCCATTTCTGCTCAAATACATTCATCTAAAGGGTTCTTCGTTTTCTTTATGAAAGTGATTTGATGTCTATGGAGCTTTTAAAATAAATTTGGTGCCGCCCTCTTTTTTTTTTTTCCTAAGAAAGAGGAAGTTTCTTTAAATAAGATTAAATTGATATAAACCCTTTAGGATTTGACTTTGGCTTCGAATTTTAAAGTCAGGTAGGTAAAGGAGGGTTCCAAACTGACTTCTAAACCATCGAATCATCTAGCCCCTCATCTACTTTTATGACATTACTTCAGATCCTTTTTCTATTGTAAAAGCATTCATTCATCAACTTCTATTTAGAGTGCCTGCTTGTGTTAGGTCCTGGAGTACTGCAAGAACACAGCAGACATGCTGCCTGCCCTCGTGGAGATTAGAGTCTAGGAAAAAAAGAAATTTATTAAACAAGGGATTATAAATTTGATGAGAGAATACCAGGGGATAGCAGAGAAGACTTCCCAGAAGTGTCCTTTCAGCCAAGACCTTCAACCCAAACAAAAGAGGGACAAAGTCAAGAGCTGGACTAAGGGAGCATAAAGGACAAAGCTATGAAGTAGAACAGATCTAAGAAGGTTAATGTGTCTGGACTTTAGGAAAGATGAGTCTGGGCAGATCATGCTGGACTCTGTTTCCTCATCTGTCTCTTAAAAATCATGGCCCAGTCAGGGCCACGAGTAGGAACAAAGCAAGATCCTCCCAGCCTGACGCGTCTCTGTGAGCTTTTCGCCTGAGTGCCAGCAGCCAGGCAGAGAGCAAAGGCTCAAAGAGCAAGGATTTCCTATGATATCCTTCATATAGATATAGATAAGGATTTCCTATGATATCCTTCATATAGATAAAAACAAACATATACTTATATGCATTCTTGTGTATGTTTATATACAAATACATATTTGTTTACATATGCGAATATGAATATACATGAATGTGTATCTTTTCTATTTCATTACCTTTTGGGCGGAGCCCTTCTCCCTAGCCACCGCCGCTGCCTTGTATTAGTCTTCGTTTTCATCGCTCTCCTAGACTTCGAAATAACCTCTTCAGTGTCCTGGCCTTTGGCCTCTCCCCTTTCCATCTTCAAACTGTGGCCAGCTTCAATAACGTCACTCCCCTGGTTAGAGATCCCTGAATAGTCCTAGATGAACCCCTGATAATCTGCTTTGCCCAGAACACAGAATCCAGGGCAGTTTCTGGCCTCGGGCGACATCATCAGCATGGCTTCCTGCCATTCTGCCTTCCCCACATCCTCTCCTGCTCCCCCACTTCACCCCACTCCTGTCACCCTGCACTGTAGTCATCTGCCACACAGACTTTCTTCTCTTCCCCAAATAGAGCACCTCTCAACCTATGCCATGAAACATGAGTTCCATGGGATGTTAATAGGGTTTAAGCCCTCAGATAGATAAATATGTTAGGAAATGATGATGAAGTTTGTTAAGGGTCAAATGACCTCCCTCCAAAATCATATGCTGAATCCTTGCCCACAGTACCTCAGAATATGACCTTATTTGCAAATAGGGTCTTTATGAGGCAATCAGCTTAAAGTGAGGTTGTTAGTGTGGGCTCTAATCCAATATAATTAGTGTCTTCATAAAAAGGGGAAATTTACACACACACACACACACACACACACACACACACACACACACACACACGGAGAATGCCATGTGAACTTAGAGGCAGAGATTGGAGTAGTGTGTCTACAATGACAAAGATTGCCAGCAAAGCATTAGGAGGAGAGAGGCCTGGGACAGGTTCTCCTTCACAGCCCTTGGAAGGAACCAACACTGCCAAAAACTCGGTATTGGACTTCAAACCTCCAGAATTGTGCGACAATAAATTTCTGTTGTTTAACCCATCCAGTTTGTGGCACTTTGTGTATGAGAACCCCAAGAGACTATCACAAAGTTTAACAGCTTATTTCAGAACAAGAGTTTTCAGAGTTTTTAGTATGCAAATGTATACCCCAAATCTCCAAGATAGGATAGAATATCTCAAATTTATATGACAACAAACTTTTTCTCCCCATTGCACTCTATAGGGATCAGTAGTCTGCAGAACATATATTGAGAAATGCTGACTTAGGATCTTGAACTCTGCTAAGGGTTAAGGAGGAGACTTCACAGTGAGTCAGGCCCAACTTTTACCTCTAAGGATCACCTTTACCCAGGACCAAATTTGTAATTTTCAGTGCCCAATACAAAACAAAAATTCAGAATCTCTTGTTCATAAATTATTCAGAGTTTCAAAATGTTGACAGAGCATTAAACTCTAAGCATGGGGCCCTGTGTGACTGCACAAGTCTCATGCTCGTGAGGTTACTCTTGCCTTGATGGACCGATATAATTAATCTTTTACACTGTCACACTGCTATCTGTTTACTTCATGAATTATATTTAGACCATTTCTGTGTTAGAGGTAGGTCCCCAAGATCACCCCCACATTTGATGATTTCCTAGGAAGAATCACAGGACTCAACATCTAGTTTTACTCATAGCCATGACTCATTACAATGAAAAGAGACAAAGCGAGATCAGAAAGGGAAAAGGCTCATGGTGCAAAGTCCAAAGGAAACCAGGTGTGAGCTTCCAAGAATCCCCTTCCAGAGGAGTCACAGAGGGCCTGCCTAAGTCCGCCAGCAAGGAGTTGTGACAACATGTGAAATGTTGTCAAACAAAGAAGCTCATTAGAGACGGGATATCCAAGGTTTCTATTGAGGGCTGGACATATAGTCATCCTCCTAGCCTAAGTCAAAACTCTAGACTCTCAGATGGAAAATGAGTGTTTAACATAAACCATATTGTTTTCATAAACCTTTTAGGCACAGTAAGCCATTTGTATCAGAAAATAATAGGAATCTTTTGAAATCCAAGTTCCCAGACTCTGGCCAGGGCCAAACTTTTGAGCAGGCCTTTCTAAAGATAATGGTTTTGGGCCTCCTGTGTTACATTTGGGCCTCCTGTGCTACATTTAACAGAAGTCTCAGTCTGTCCACCGAAAGACTGAGCTGACTTGACATTCTTAACCATTTTTTTTGTTGTTGTTGTTGTTTTCACAGTAATTACAGTGAGGATAATTCAGGTTAAGCCAACTGTTCCCAAACATTTTGGAGCAGCATGTAGGGG
>NW_011888827.1:4329219-4344527 GCF_000151845.1 Pteropus vampyrus
CCACATTTGATGATTTCCTAGGAAGAATCACAGGACTCAACATCTAGTTTTACTCATAGCCATGACTCATTACAATGAAAAGAGACAAAGCGAGACCAGAAAGGGAAAAGGCTCATGGTGCAAAGTCCAAAGGAAACCAGGTGTGAGCTTCCAAGAATCCCCTTCCAGAGGAGTCACAGAGGGCCTGCCGAAGTCCCCCAGCAAGGAGTTGTGACAACATGTGAAGTGTTGTCAAACAAAGAAGCTCATTAGAGACGGGATATCCAAGGTTTCTATTGAGGGCTGGACATATAGTCATCCTCCTAGCATAAGTCAAAACTCTAGACTCTCAGATGGAAAATGAGTGTTTAACATAAACCATATTATTTTCATAAACCTTTTAGGCACAGTAAGCCATTTTTATCAGAAAATAATAGGAATCTTTTGAAATCCAAGTTCCCAGACTCCGGCCAGGGCCAAACTTTTGAGCAGGCCTTTCTAAAGATAATGGTTTGGGGCCTGCTGTGTTAGCTCTTTTCCGTACAGTTCACAAGTGTGTTTTCTAAAACTCAATAGTGAATTCAAGCACAAATCAGCTTCTCTGGACATTCTCTCCAACTCATGCTGAGCAGATGCACTTGTCAATGAATTCAGATTTCTTCTGTCTAACAATTTAAGATGACTCATCTAAGACACCTGTAAAAGATGGCTCTCAGTCTCAGCCATCTGGTAAAGAAACAGTCTATCTCTGCTTCTACACTTGCTTGGGCATGAGGTGAAAGTGAGAATTTGTTAGACCTTTTTTAGAAGCTTCACATTCAAGCATTTGGGTACTGTTAGACATGGCTGAGGTCTTCCCTTGCATACCAACCCTAACCCCAACCCCAACTGATTTTCCAGAAGAGAGTCTCTTTTGGGGAGCTTGATGCTCATCCACTCCAGAACACCATATCAGGGGGTGCAGCAGCTCTTTCTCCTTCCAACCAAGGGGCCACACACTTGGTCACAAAGTGAAATTGACCAAAAACACTTTAACTCTCTCAAGGATGTTGATGTTTTGAGGGGAGACACTAATTATATCATAGCTTTAAAGGTGGACCCTCAGACACCAACCAGCAAGATAGGAAATCATTTTGGTGCGACAGGAAGCTGTCCTGAAGCCCCTAAATAGGCATTCCACTCACCATGGAGTTGCTACATTTAACAGAAGTCTCAGTTTGTCCACCGAAAGACTGAGCTGACTTGACATTCTTAACCATTTTTTGTTGTTGTTGTTGTTTTCACAGTAATTACAGTGAGGATAATTCAGGTTAAGCCAACTGTTCCCAAACATTTTGGAGCAGCATGTAGGGGATGAGGTCTAGAGTGACTCTTCAAATTATCTAAATTTCTATTTATCCAGATTACGTTTGGCCTTGAACAATTCATATGAGGTTACTACCATAGTATTTCATAAATGGAACAAGTAGACAATTGACAAATCATTTTCAAAGATAAATTAGTATTTAACACCTGTGAAGCCAATGTGCTAGGGGATGTAGAATATAAAAAATTTGTTTTGCCCTTCAGAATATCATGAATCTTGAATAGACAGTGTGGCATATGGGAAGGGCCATTGGACTTAGAACTTGGCTCCTGGACTAAGAAGATGGGTGGCCTTGGGCAAGTCACTAGATAGCTTTGAGCTTCAGTTTCCTCATCTGCTCAATAGAGAAAATAATTTCTCTCCATCACAGAGTAGGTCTAAGAATCAAATAATGTAATTAAATTTATGTGGAAGAGGTTGGTAAACTATAAATTGCATGAACGTGTGTGTGTGTGTGTGTGTGTGTGTGTGTGTACATGAACGCATGCACTAAAAGAATAAAGGAAAGTGACTGCATTTAAGAAAACCTGCACGTTTAATAAATGATGGCAATAACCCAGCCCCATTATGGGGAGCAGTTACTGTCATCTTCTGCATCGCTGATGGCACAATTAACTTAATTAACACATACCTCTGCGGTGAGTCTGCTGAAATAACACTTTTCCTTTTTGCATACCCCTGTCTTGCCAGCAAGGCATCTCTAAGTGATGCATCTTCCAAGTGGGGAGGCCAGAGTATTAAATGGCTTTGAGTTGGTATGCAGAAAACAGAATTCCAGAATATCCGCATTTTAGCAGTGCAAATTGCCTAGAGAAATAATTAGGAGCCTCATCAAAATCTTGTAGACTAGAGCAGAGACCAATATCTCCTAAAGTGGAGGCGTGTCTGGGTGAGATGGCTGCGATCCCATAAGAAAGTCGATCTCACCGAATCCAGAACGACTCTCCACAAAGATAGCATCCTATTCAGCATGGGGTTCTAACAAAGGAGCCTGTGATCTTTGATCTATCATGGTGATAATAAGGGGTTTTGATAAATGAGAATGAGTCTGGGTCTAGATAGGAGCAAGTCTATAGGTGGTTCACTTTGCCATAGGATACATCCCTGCTGATAGCTTTGATTAAATGCTATGCAGAGCTGGAGTGGGGAGAGCTGGAATGAAGGAACATATCACTTCTATTTGGGAGGTCTTTAATTTCATTCCAGATCTTCAGAGTAGTTGAAAACATCTCAGGAATGTTCCTCCTACTCTATTACTTTCTCTCAATTATTCTACAGATCCATTCATTTTCTACCTTTCTACCTATCTCTTCTGACTCTGTAGAGCCTTATTTTTATTTCCATTCATGCTGACAATTTATCGTACGCTTTCAATATTATTTGATTATATTAGATATGCCACTCATCAATGAGATTACACTATCCTTCAGAGCCAACATTCTTCTATATTTCCCATTGTGACCTAGCAGAGAGCTGGTCCATGATAGAGCCTCAGTAAATAATTGTTGACTTGAATTTATTTTCCTTTCTTTGTCTTCTTTCCTTAGAAATTAGATGGACTGGTTCCACCAGTTCAGCTGCGTATGTTGAGACCCAACGTAACAGTGGCTGAAATAAGACAAGTTTATTTGTCTCTCACATAATAGTATGAAGGTGGGAGGTCCAAGGTGGTCAGACATCTTGACTCCAGGAGGTCATCTTGGGACTCAGATTCCTCCTATTTTGTCACTCTGCCCACCCTGGTTGTTATTCTCACCTATCTGGTCAAATATAGCACATCAAGAAGCAGGATGGAAGACTTTGGAAAAGTGTGGAGTAAGGGTGCCCAGCAGAGATTCTTCACATCATTTCTGTCACATCTTATTCATCAGATCCTGGCCACGTGACCACACTGGCCGCAACGGAGGCTGGGAAGTGGAATTTTTATTCTGGGTGGCCAGATATTTGAATAAAAATCAGAGCATTATTAATATAAAGCAGTGGTTTTCAAAGATTTTAACCATAACTCACAATAAGAAAGACATTTTACATGATAACCCAGTACAGGGCACCATATACACAGAGAAATTAAAAAAGTTTTTTGGAAACAATACTTACCCATATTTTGCGTAATGTATTTTTATATTTTATGTTTTATAAAATAAGTGTTGTTTGTGACTAACGAATGGAGCATGGCCTGCAATTTGAAAGGCATTACAGAATGATAAGAGAAGAATCCTAGAGGGTGATTAAGAGTCTCTGCCACTGGGAAGGAAACATTCAGGTCCATCCTGGGGCAATCCCTGACCTGCATTGTCCGTACTGTACATCACAGTAGTAGCTACTGGATAGGCACAAGAAAATAAACAAGTCAACCAAAGCAAACCGTCCATGAATCAATCAAGCAGTCAATGAATTCTTAGAGAATACAGACGAATCTCTATTGACCCTTGAGGCAGAATATTGAAGGCTAGGGGGGTTCTTTCACCAAGAGGTACTCTATGGATGGGAAAGAAGAAATTCTTTTTGTCTCTTAATAGAATCGTGGCTAGATGAAACACTCACACAAATATTCACTCCATTGATCCTTCTGTATATTAAGCTTAACAGATAATTCAAATCAAAACCAAATTGATCTCATTTTAATTCTTTGTCATGGCCTCAAATTTATGAACTGTGTCAAGGACGACCTCGTATATTCATTGTGATAGTGTAGCTCCTAGGCTATCCTAATTCACTTTTGTGCTAGAGTAATCTATATGAAAGATTTGTCATTCTGTCTATACTTCAAATTTGAGAAAAACCTCATATTGTGTGATGTTTTTTTTTCTTGACAGTTTCAACTGACTTTTGTCAGATTTTTGACAGGAGAAAATAAAACCAGCATCTCTAAGAACATTACACGGCATTTGTTTTCAGAGCAGCCGCTTTGGATGAGTTCGAAATGACTTTTAAATGATGTCACAATAAATGCTTTAAAACAGGCCCCAAATCCTTTGTGCTACAAACAGCGTTGGCTTAATTGGTTCTGGTGGGGACGTCATCATTAACCACAAGCTAATTGTCTTAGTGGGCTCATACTACCGTGCTTCCAGAGGTTTCCGTCTGGGTAAACAATGCATTCCCATGGCATTTACTGAAGGATGCCTGGGTAAGTGGCATGACAAAAACATGCTGCATTACAGAGCCTTTCATTGTTGCAGCCAGGGCCTCCGAGCCGCTCACTCCCAAGTTTTCGGTTGCCTTGGCTGTTTCCTTGCTTCACCAGGGCTGGGAAAGGCCCCATCCCACCAGTTCAGACCTAATGAGCATCAATAGGGATAGAAGTTTTCACTGTCTTAAAGGCTGCTAAAAGGCTTCTGAAGAAATGAGTCAGTGTTTTCAGCTTTGTTTTCATTCTGCGTCCCAAAGCTCATCCGGATTGCATCTGTGTTTGCTGCAGAGAGAGAGAGAGAGAGAGAGAGAGAGAGAGAGAGAGAGAGAGAGAGAGAGAGAGAGAGAGGCTAATTACTGGACAAAGCTGGGGATTAAGCTTCCCTCTTGCCCTTATGAAGAAACAGTTCCCCTGGAACAGGGTTTAGGGCTTATTAGAAGAGAGGTGGAGAAAAAAAGGTGTTTCCTTACTGCAGCCATTCCCCATTCTTTCTGGATGAAGAGAACTGAAAGGTAAAGGGCTTTTAATCCAGCACCTTTGGCAATTGCCAAGAAAGCTTTGTAAGTCCCCTGAAGATGGGGTCTCTTTTGCCATATATCCAAGCAATAAGACGTGACAGGCACTTTATTTCATCAGGGCTGTACACCTTGAATCATTTCGTGGCATAAGGCCAAAGTACAAATGACTTCAATGCTCACAAAATGCAATATTCTTTAACGAATGCATTAAAATCCTTGCACCCGCTTATTAGTACTAAGAAATGAGAATTACTTGAAAACTAAGGAGGAAGAGAGGTTTCCTAAAATAGGTTCCTAGGGGTCAGGCAACCAAGAAGGAGCTTTCACTTGCAATAATGTTCAAAAGACACATCTTAATATAGTCAGCCTGGACAATGGCTCTGAAATCTGAGAGCAACTGGCTCTTCCTGTATCGCCAAAGGGCAAATGTTTTGGGAACAGCATTGGAAGGTGAGATCTCTGCCAGCATATGGACACTTATATTAGCCTTCTGCTTTGGATGATTACTATTTTCTCATTTTCCTAAAAGATTGTGCCACGTCTTATATGTTTATAAAAGAATCTTTAACACCCTTGGGTCAAATTTGGCTTTTAAAATTTTGCCTTTGAAGATGAAGGCTCCAGGGTAGTTGTAATCTGGCCCTTCTAAGTCCTTTCCTCCCCGAGAGAGGCATTTTTCTAGATGATTAGAGAACCTCAGGTGGGAACGTTACTCTGCCTCTGGCTTTATGCCTTAAAATATGACCTAAGGCAAGTTATCATTTCCCAGAAATGAAATATGTCATATGTTACTATTAGAGTGAACAAGAAAAAGAGCATTCCGTTACAATAATGGGTTTTGTTTAAAAAAATGTAAATGTCAAATCCCCAAAGAAATAATACATATTTGATAGTATGATAGGAACAGCAATACCAGTAATTGCATGAGGTACTTATATTCAGTATTGTTCATATAGCAAAGGGATTTTATTGTGTCAGAGGATAATGAGAAAAAACATCGCTCATTACTCAGGCAATCGATATACATTTATTGAGGTGACTGTATCACCCATCGGTCTAAATGTTGGGGAAGCAAAAAAAAAAAAAAATAGAACATTTCCTGCCTTCAAGGAACTTACATTCTAGTTGAAGAGACAGATATAGCAAGTAACCTTAATGCAATGTTACAACAGCTGTAATAAAGATTCCAACAGAGCCATGAGAGTCCACTACAGAGAACGACTCTTTCTGAACAGAGAAGTCCTTTCTATTCTTAGTGGCTTGTTAGAGCTGAGCTGGATCTTTAAATATCAGGATGAAGCACATATTAGGCAGATGGAACAGCGTGGGCAAAGATGTAGCAGCAGAAAAAAAAATGTATGGCACTTTTAAGTAATAGTGAGTAGTTTTGTGTAACTAGAGATGTAAGCTTGCCAAACTATCTAATGTCATATACTTTGATTAACTAGTTTGAGTTAAAAAAAAAATGTGAGTGATTTCTGAGCAGTATAATTTTACAAAATGAATGTATTTTACATTCTATTCTATGGGGCCAAGGCAATGAGAGTAGGAGACAAAATATTGCATGGAATAAAACTGTCATTCTCACCATGACTCATCTGTTAACTTATGAAAATACACTTAAATCAAGAAGTGCAAGAAAATTGCTCACTTCACATGCTTACGGCTGGATTGAACCTAATTTTGTAGCATTAAAACCAATTTCTTACTGAGAAAACATGTCACAGAAGATGGCATGAATTTTTATAATTATTAATAATATTTGATATTTCGATGTCACCTTTTATCCTGAGATCAATCCTGTACACACGGGAACACATAAGCTCCAAGGAAGCAGAGATAATATTAATACAGTAAGTCACACTGCATTTCTATCTTCCATATTCTAATAGCTTTCTAGTCGTGCGTTTCTCTCACTTTTAGAGGACAGTGGATATAGTTGTAAAGCAGTGAATTTTTATTATATCCTACTGCAAGAAGTCTTAAGGTAAGGTAGAGAAGTCTGATGTCCTAGGGGCATCAGCTTTTGATACATCCATTCACCTTTCCTTGGCTTCTTTGCCTGTCAATCTACTTCTGAGCGGAGGATGTACCAACAGTGGGCTGTATCTTCACGAATTCAACTTCTTCAAGAGATTAAGAAATCATCATCATCATCATCATCATCATCATCATCATCATCATCATCATCACACCAGAACTGCTACTGCTGCTGCTTATAAAGCACTTACTTTATGCCTACACTATTAGACTATTCTAAGAATTATATACATACACACAGTTTCACATCAACATTATAGGATAGCACTGTCCAATAGAACTTTCTGTGAGGATAGAAATGTTCTATATCTGTGCTGTCTAGTTGTTCAATATGGTAGCCATTCGCTACATGTGCATATGATAAACTGCATTTTTCTTTTATTTAATTTGCATTAATTTTCATTGAAATAGCCACATGGCCAATGACTATTGTATTGGACAACACTGTTACAGAGGGTGGTGGTTTATCTTTATTTTATTTTTTTAAAGCTCTGTTGTCATCATCAGTAAGAACTTAATGAGGACTAGTGTGTATGAATTGTTCTAAAATATTTTTAAATCTATAAATATTTTAAAAAGAAGTCCCATATTTTACATTGGGAGAACTTTAATTCCATCCTTCTCCACCTTATTAAATTTTGATTAAACAGATGCCTGTAGAATATGAGGGTAACAGAGTCATTTTGAAACAAAGAACACTTATGAAAGATGTGGATGATGTCCTTAAATAAAATCTTATTGTCATCCAACCATCCCACATGATCAGCAACCATAGGCACTAGTCTAGCCATTGAAAATAGGAATGCCAATTACTGACTTTCCAAAGAGAGACATTAATCTCCATTTATAAAATGGAATGATGAAAGAGGGTTTTATATTTTGGGTGTCTATGGAGAAAATCAGTTTTCAGATAAACTTTTAATTTGGCACTTCTTTCACTAAAACTACCTCCCCAGGATTTCTCTGGTTTGTGTGTGAAAATCTGGAGAGAAACTTCCTCAAGATGAAGAAACTGATTGGAAAATTTAATTACATTCTTGCTTAGTCTACCCTGTAACTTAGATTGTTACCACTGCTAGAAAGAGAACTTAAGTAGCCCTTGGTTTGAACCATCTGTCGCAAAAATGTGACATATGTTTGCTTTGTTTACTCAACAACCCAGTGTAAACTGATACACCGAACAAGAAATCCGTGTATGGGATGTGTGTGTGTGTGTGTGTGTGTGTGTGTGTGTGTGTGTGTGTGTGTGTGTTGAGTGGGGGTGCTTGATGAGGGAATTAATCCTCTTGTACCTGCCCCGGAGGAACACGTGCACAGGAGCGCAGATCCGCGGTATGTTCCCGGGTTTGGGGCGCGCACCGAGGCGCAGACACTGTCCAAACAATGTGCTGCACGCATTGGAGCAGCCGCGGCAGCCGAGGGGCGCGCCTGGCTGATGTGTAGTTGAATGGAGAGCTACCCACCCCTCCTCCTTCTCTTTTCTCCCCCTCTTCTCCCCGCCCTTACACCCGGGCCTCAAACTTCAACCAAAGCCCATGCCCTTTTCAATTAACCCCCCTCGATCAAAATGAGCGTTTCTTTTCTCTCCTCCGCAGCCTATTGTCTGGTATGATGGGTTTGCAGATTTGACAGCTGGGTTCACCCAGACTTGATTCAAACTCGGTTTCTCTGGAAGATGAACTTGGATATCATCAAGGTCCCCGAATACAAGCCTTGAAAGCCTGACGGCCATCCCCTACTGCGGGCTGTTGTTCCCCAGACACCTCTCTAGACCCAGTGCAGACTTAGGTGCCCGGAGCGCCCCCGGGCGTGCCGGGAGGAGTGGGACTGGGGTGGGGGGTGGGAGGTCAGCAGCTTGTCTGAGAACGAGTGGCCCTAGAGATTGGGATGAAGTCCTCTGTATATGTTGGTCTTTTAAATGTATTATTTTAAAATTTACTCTTGAAACAGCCAAAATGGAGGTCAGCTTATAAATTTCCCAAAGCCAGGTCTGACGCGGTTTAAATGCGGTGGGCCAGGGGTTCCGCTTTTGTCTCCTTGTTCAAGCTCAAGGAGAGAGGTAGAGACTCTGTGAGACTGTGTGTGAGTGTGAGCGTATGCGCGTTGGCTTGGATGAGTGGCTGGGCGCACCCCGCGATCGCTGCCCCGAGGGCCTGGGTCTGAGCGTATCTTTATCGCGCCAAGTCTTGAGTCACAGCCACGAATGACGTGGAGAAAAACTTTGTCTTCGGAAGAAGGGTCTGGTGTGATAGCACTAGGGCGTAAGAAAGAGTCCTCGTGTATGGTGCCTGGGCGTGTGTGTTTGGGAGGGCGGGAGACAGAGACAGAGACACACAGACACACACGGACACACACACACGGACACACACACACACGGACACACACACACACACACACTGGCAGCGTTCGCAGCCGGCTGCATAGCGCTGCCTGTCCTGTGCGCGCGTGCTGGGTCGGTCCCCGGGTCCCACCACAGGCGAGCGGGTTCATCTGCGGCGTCCCTGCGGGCGAGTATCGGAGGGTGTGCTGCGCTCCAGAGGGGCCCCTTGGCAAAGAAATCTGGCCCTGGAACCCGCTATCCTTCGCACAGCTCCCAATAACCACTAACATCCCTAACCGGCATCTGAGCCCTAGGGGGCTCTGCTCGGGAATCGTCCTGGACCAACTAGGTCCTCTGGGTTCTCGAAGATTACCGCATCTTTCTTCCTAGAGCAGAGAAGCGAGCCCGGAAAGGGAAGAGAGAGACACCCCCTAAAATAAATTTAAACAGTCTGGCTTCTCACTGCAGCCGGACACGGTCGGTTTGAGTCCAGGTTGGTGGCATTTGGAGTTTTTTATTCTGTCGGTTTAAGAAGCCATCGCCGCTCCCCCACTTTCCCTCTTCCCCTCTTGCAGGCGCCCCTCAACTTTGGGATCAGTGGGCGCGCGCAGCGTGGGTCTACACCTGCCCTGGCTCTCCGGGGCTGCGGCCGGGTGCGCTCGCCCAGGGCGGCGGCGTTGACGCGCCGGAGTCCGGGGTGCTGGGGTAGTGTGTGCGCGGTGCGGACGCTGGGGAGCGAGCCGAGGACGCGCCGCGGGTAGGGGCTCGCTACCCGGGTCTCGACTCCAGCCCGGACGTCGGTTTCCTCTCGTCCGGCCACCTCTGAAAGAAGGAGAGCCGGGGAGGAGGGAATACGGCGATGGGGGGCAGCGATTGGTGGTTTGGGCGGGGAGGGCGGGCGGCGGAGCCAAAGAGCTGGCGCGCAGAGGGGGCAGCGAAGTTCCCCGGAGAAGGGGCTCGTTCCGCGCCAGAGCTGGCGAGAGATCCGCCGCCGCCGACTGCTTGGACCACGGGCGGCGGCAGGCTCCGCTCGCAGCGCTTGGAAAGTAACGTTATTTATTTATTTGCTGGCGTTCAGCCTCTTGGGTTGGATCCGATAGACACCCCTTCGGACTTTGGGACCCCCCGCCCAACCCCCCCGCCCCCCCATCTGCCGGTGTGGGCAGCTCCCGGGAATACACGCGCACGCATCCCCCGCGCCCCCTCCCCGCACCCAGACACGGGTAGGGGGTGGGCCCTCACCCGGGCTCTGGAAAGTCCTCCAAGGCGGGAGCAGGGGAGGGCAGAGGGGCCGAGGGGTGGGGGAGGCCCCAGCGCTCTCGGCTCTCATTTCAAAGCGCACTCTCCCTTCCAGGTTGGGTCGGACCTGAACCCCTAAAAGCGGACCCGCCTCCCGCCCTCGCGCCAGCCGCCTGCCCGGAGCTAAGTCGCCCGCGGCGGTGGCGGCAGACGGACCGCGAGTTTCCTACGGCACTGGATGGAGCTGAACTTTGGGCGTTTAGAGCAGCAAGGCCGTTCGGGGATCGCTGCACGCTGAGCTCCTTAGGAGAGACCCAGGAGCGGCTCGGGATTTTGGGGGTGGGGTGGGGACCAGCTGCGCGCCGGCACCATGTTCCTGGCGACTCTGTACTTCGCGCTGCCGCTTCTGGGTAAGTCGAGGCTGCCGCTAGCTTTCTTATCCGCTGAGTCTTCCCGAGGGGTCCTCACGGCAGCTCACCCAAAATTGAGGCGCGGGTGCGGTGGGTGTGGGAAGGCGAAGTTTTGATTTGGAGAAGGGGATCATGAATCTTCTGCACCCTGGCCTAGGGAGGCGATGGCGGGGCGCAGTGGCCCGCAGCGTTTCGTGCTTGGTTTGGATTTTCTGTGGTTTTTAATGACCTAGCCTGGAGGCGAGTGGATGGGGTCCGAGCACTCCAGCCCGGCACTCAGCGCCGGGTGCGAGTCCCGGGGAGCTTGTGGAGATGCGCCGGGCAGGTGGGGTGTGGGCGCGTATTGGACCAGGATACAAACTTCGAAGGGAAAACTTTTCCCGGAATAGCGCCTCGGTGCTCCCCCACTGGACCGGGGCTCGCCCGCCCAGCCCGCCGCCGCTCTCCTCTGCGGGAAGCCGGCCGGGCCGATTGTGCGGCGAGGGCCTGGGGCTCCCGCAGCTCTGCCCGGAGGCAGCGCTTGGCTTTCTGGCAAACCGCAGAAAGCCCGCAAAGCCTCGGGGACCCTGGAGCGTGGGGTGGCGGGGGAGACCCAAGAGGCAAGAGGTCCCCAGGAGGGAAAATGGACTCTGGGCGTAGAGGGGCGGGCCCGCTCCCGGCGCGGGGCGCCGCGGAAGCCTGGTCATGCACGCACCCTCCCGCGGGGTTGAGGAGTCCGGCCCCTGCCCAGCCACCCTCACACGCCCTCCCCTCCGTCCGCAGACGTGCTCCTGTCCGCGGAGGTGAGCGGCGGGGACCGCCTGGATTGTGTGAAAGCCAGCGATCAGTGCCTGAAGGAGCAGAGCTGCAGCACCAAGTACCGCACGCTGAGGCAGTGCGTGGCCGGCAAGGAGACCAACTTCAGCCTGACATCCGGCCTGGAAGCCAAGGACGAGTGCCGCAGCGCCATGGAGGCGCTCAAACAGAAGTCGCTCTACAACTGCCGCTGCAAGCGGGGTATGAAGAAGGAGAAGAACTGCCTGCGCATCTACTGGAGCATGTACCAGAGCCTGCAGGGTACGCGCCCAGCGTCTTCCCCCTCCTTCCTCCCCTCCCCCAGGTCCTCCCACCCTGCCACCCCCGCTGAAGCAGGGGGGCTCCTGAGCCCCCGGTCTGGCTGACCTCATGCTCCACTCCTCCCCAGCTGCAGGATGAGGACCTTTCATTGACCCCCAGGGACAGCGGCAGCTGGTGTTTGCTGCCTCCCCAGCAGCATTGTTGGGGCCTGGTTGTTGGAAAACCTGTGAGGAGGTGAGGGGGACACCCCGGGGACCTCACTGATCTCTTTGAAACCTGGTCAGAGCATCTAGTAGGAACCCATTAAAGGCCACTCAAGGAACCACAACTTCTCTCTAAGGAGAGCTGGCTTCATGGGATAATAATACAAAGAGTTGCACTGCATTTTGCCTGGAGTTTTTCTCTTTATTCTTCCCTTCTATCTATTCTGACATAAGATAAAGAATTAAGCATAAAAGGTCCAGGAGGTTCTAATCTATCTTTAACCCCCTCAAACCTGATTAAAGTCAGATGTGGGAAAAACGATTTGTCGTCTTGGATTAGCTGAGTCTTGAACCAGCTGATGTGGTTCAACCTTGGTTAATGTAGAAGTGGCTCAGAGAGGGAAAGGTCCACTTGTCACAAGCATCCATTCCAATGGCAGTTTTTTGGTCCTTGTATGACAGAGGCAGCTTGTGTATGTAAATTTAACACAAACATCCAGTGTATTCATTGTCCACTGGGACTCACACCAAAAGATTGTTAATATACAGATTTGATTTCTCAGCCGCCGCTTCCTCCAGAACCTATTAATGAAAACCTATTTCAAAGACTGTTTAATAGCCAGGGAACCTGTTTTCTGACCACATGCGGTGTTTCAGGAGCAAAGAAATGGGGGCCTCTTTTGAGTCACCACCTTTTTTTCCCATTGGTTCTTGGAGACAAGCTGGGCTTGTGATGTCACTGGTTTCTTCCTCTCTGATTTCATTCCTTTGCAAAAGTGGGAGAGTTTTCTGGCCAGATCAGGCTAAGTTGCTCTCCAGTGTTTTCATGGTACTCTGTGGAGAGCAAGGACAACAGGGCCAGAGGGAATGAAAAGAAATAAGCATCGCCAAATCAATGCATTTGAAGTCTTTGGAGGTTTCAGCATCTTTTTGTTACACAATCTTAACATAATGAGAATTCAGATTCAGTAACAAACACTGCCTGAAGTTTGTCTGTTTTCCAGCTCTGAGCCAATCTTTCTGTCATTTTTAGGAAATGATCTGCTCGAAGATTCCCCATATGAACCAGTTAACAGCAGATTGTCTGATATATTCCGGGTGGTCCCCTTCATACCAGGTAAGCAGATTTATACTCTTCCACTCTGGTTCCTTTGCCTGCTTGAAATCCGTTTGCTTGCATTCTCTTTGGCTCTCAAATACAGTATAAGTAGGTAGTTGAATGGTGCAGTGTTTCTGGGAAATTAGAAATAGGATGATGATAATGAAGAGGCAGAATGCCTAGAGATGATTGTATGACTTGAAAGTAATTCTAAATGAAGCAGTGTGGTGTGGTGGTGGTTTGAAGAGATTGGAGGGAAGAGGTTGGAGGGAGGAGACTCGGTTGAATTTTTTTTTTTCACATTAAAATATGATTGGCCAACTCTTGCAAAGGGAGTGCCAATTCTGTCTGTAGGTGGCAATCGTATTCCCTTCTTGCTACATACCGTACACAGTGCCTCCCTGAAATGGGATCTGTTTAAATGATGCCACTGACTTTACGAGACGTCTGAAGATAACCTTGGATTGTCGAAGAATTTTGTATTTGCTCACTTGTCTGCCTTTGATTTAAAAGATTAAGCTCTACCATTTGTTAACAGTTCTTTTGTCTCTAATTTTTTTTCTGAGCAAGTGTGTGCATATATATGTAGGAGAGTATATTCCTGCCCCGGTAGCCCTTCAAAAAGTAGTCTCACTTCCCATGGTTGGTTTTGTCTCTCTCTGCAATTCCACGTTTGGTTTAGAAGTGAACTTAGTTTTAGGATTAAGTTTTTTACCTCTGTGTTCAGACAGCCATGTGAATAATGAGTAAGGCAGTAATCTGTCTTAATGACATACAGATTCCAGACTGATGTTGTCTTTAATGGTTTACAGTGAAGACATTTTCTCAAGTGTATGTAGCCATCACAAATTATATGTTTCTCAGTGGTTAAACATGGTGGTTAATGTTGAATTTGATTCTATGAGGTGATGGTTCATTACTGGTTAGAGAGTTCCAGTGTTCTAAATGTTTTGTTTTCCTGCAGAGAGTCATAGAACCAAGGGAGGGTGTAAATACTGATCTGTGCGTGTATTATACATACATTTATTCATTCACAAACATCCATTGAGCACCTACTGTGTTTTAGCCATCAAGATTTTGGCAGGTAGCCAGACAGATGTTGTCCCTGCCCTCATGAATTTTAGACAATGCCAGCGACTGACGTTTATCAAGCCCTTATTGTATGCCAGGCACTGTGTTAAAAGCTTTACATCAGTGACTCATGTAACCATCATCAGTGCTTCTTAGATATTCTTACTTCCATTCTACAGGTGAGGCAGTTGAGGCAGTGTGAAGTTAGGAAACCAGTCCCAAATTCACAAAGTTCTTAAATGCTGGAATCAGAATTTACACCCGGATGTTTGATTTCAAGATTTTGTAAAATCTGCCCTTTGCTGCTCAGAGTGAAGACCTCAGAACAGCAGCATGGAGTCACCTGGGATGTGGTCAGCAATGTGAAATCCCAGCTCTATCCCAAACTTACTGAATCAGAATTTACATTTTAAGAAGATCCCAGGGTTGGGTGCTTCAGAATGCTCCTGAAGCTCGAAAAGCACTCCTGCACGTTATTCTGTCTTTTGGTTCAGAGGAAAAGTGCGTGTGTGCGTGTGTGCGTGTGTGTGTGTGTTTTGGGATAAGATATAAGGGTACAAGTTTAGTATCAGTTATTCAAACATTATCCTTAAGAATGCCCCAAATTTCCACTCCAAATCTCTACTAACGCTCTCTGTCCCCTTGGCTCAACCAAGACAGTGGCCCAAGCAGTGAGAAGAGATATACAGACAAGTGTATGTGACCATCTGGGTTCTCATGGGAGCAGGTCTGTAGGAACTAGGATGGGATGTGGCAGATGGGATACCAGATGTAAACTTGGCCTTTCTAGTATTTTTGAGGGACAGTGCCTCTTGCCTGCTGCCTGCCCCGTGGAAGCGCTACTTCTCATGCCTGGAAGGATTTGAACCTCTCC
>NW_011888827.1:4344902-4361354 GCF_000151845.1 Pteropus vampyrus
AATCTCTACTAACGCTCTCTGCCCCCTTGGCTCAACCAGGACAGTGGCCCAAGCAGTGAGAAGAGATATACAGACAAGTGTATGTGGCCATCTGGGTTCTCATGGGAGCAGGTCTGTAGGAACTAGGATGGGATGTGGCAGATGGGATACCAGATGTAAACTTGGCCTTTCTAGTATTTTTGAGGCACAGTGCCTCTTGTCTGCTGCCTGCCCCGTGGAAGCGCTACTTCTCATGCCTGGAAGGATATGAACCTCTCCGTGGACAGTGAGCAAAAAGCAGGCAAGGAAGAAGGGCCATTTGGGTTTTCATTTCAGAACTGCTATGAGCTATGGGGCTTTAACAGACTCATTTTCCCTCTGCGGGTCTCTCTTTACTTGGTATAATGAGGCCATTGGAGTAAATGATCTCCAGTCTTAACAGTCCATGATTCTGAGGAAAGACTGAGGTCACCTCCAGAATGCCTCCACTGTATCCTTGCGTGGCCTTTTTCAATCCTTGCATTCATTCTATGCTCGAAGGGCTGGGTCATTCTTGGATACCGCTGGTTTGTCTGAATTTCTTTGACGAGGGTTGGAAATTCTTCTGCACAGAGCAAGTTTCACTCGTTCATTTTTTGGACCCCTCCCTCAGCCAGGTGTCTTTTCATAGCAAATGTGATGCTGAGTTTGTGAGACTTGGGGTTCGAGAGCCCAGAAGTCATAATGAATTAATCAGAGCCAAGAAGGCCTTGTCTAGAGTTACATTTTATATCTCAAGGGCATTGAATGTAGGTTCCAGCACTAATGAGCTTTGACCTCTGACAGTGCCTTTGTGCCTTAAGTGGGTATAGGAAACCCAAATGGAGCCTTGAGAGGTTTCAAGTCATTGAATAATGCATCTTATCCAGTTTGGCATTTGTAGGATGAGGAAGGACAGACGAGCAGGATGATAAATGTTGCTTTTCACGGTTCGAATCTGAGTTTCTAGAACATGTCTTCTGTCTCAAAAATCTCTCTGAGGAAACCAGGGCAACAGGGCCTCTGCCTCTTACATACATGGTAGCAAGCAGAGTTTCCATATTTGGATTTCTCTGCTCAATGTGAAGAGAATGTTTATCCATATACATTAAGGGTGAGCTGAACCCTTTCACCGAATAAGACATGTTTGATGTTACACATGTGTTTCCATTTTCTTTAGACTTGTCAAACCCACAGCCATCTTTGCCATTGTTTACTTGATCACCAGTTAAAAGGCCATGTTGAGATACTAGCTGTGGCCTGGCAGAAACAATGAAGGGAACAAAAGTAAGGTAGGATCTAAAAACTGTCATCTGTTCTGAAGCCCGAGCTGCAGAAGGGAAATGAAGCAGCCCAGTCAGGCAGGTTCAGGCGGTGGGAGGGTGGAGGGATCCGCTCTTGCAGAAACATGACAGCGGAAGCATTTGGCTCCGAAGGCACTTTTAAGGGCTCCGGGAGGGGCCCGTACTGTGGGTTGATGCCAGTGTGGTTTTGAGGGGTCTCAAACGTAAAGACTCAGGCAGTGAGTGGGAGTGCACGAGGTAAAAAGTGAACCAGGGCAAGAGGATGTTGGAGGAGAGGAGGGAACACAGAATAGTGTCTTGGGGACCCAGAGGGCATTCGGGCACTCAGAGGCCCGGGGGACGAAGCCACCTCGTGGCACCTAACATCTGCGTCTCTTGCAGACATTACTCTCTGCTCTTTAACCTCCATTCTGCCTTGTATTTTCTTCACACAAGTTCAAGAAGCAAGAAGTAAATAGTGATTTAAAAGGAAGATGAACTTGTTGGCAATGTTCTTAGACTCTCTGGAGGGGGAGAACAAAGCCGAGAGAGATTTCGAAAGTACAGTAGGTGCCAAGAAAAGCCTGGGGTTGGAGGATCAGAGGGAGGATGTAAGCACCTCCGTGGCAGCAAGAGAAGAAGAAGGCTCCAAGGTTGAAAAGTATTGATCGGGAGGTTGGATTTTGTAGAGAAGAAATCAAGAGATCCTTTCCTTGAATATAATCGAAGTCTTGAATTGCGAACAAGAATCAAGTGGATAGATCATAGAGAAAGAGTGATGTTAGGATTTGAACAGCCCAGATCCGATTTGGCGAAAGACAAAGTTCCAGGTCTCTGGTTCTGTCATCATTTCCTTCCAAGTCCTAGGAGTAACTCAGACCTTCCCAGGAAGCCTGAGGATCTTGAGTCTGGTTCCCAAGTGATTGGAAATGGTTTGCTCCAGATCGAGATGCCCCTAACCTCTCTCTTGAATCTGGCCCCCTTTTTGTTCTGAATGATGCTATGAAAAATTAGCCGCGTTTCTGTTGTAATGTACTATTATATTTATGCCACTCTTAAAAAAACCTTCTTCAAAATTTTACGTGTTGAAGAAGAGCCTTATAAGGTCATCTGACGTCAAATCACGACGAGAGAGAAGCGTTTGTAAATCCCAGCTGCTACTAGTATATTGTGGTCCTTTCTTGTCCACTCAGCTCTCTAAAACAGCTCTCAAGTTACGTTGTTCCAATATTCGAATCCCCCCACCCCGAGTTTCTCGTTATCTGTTCTGTCATATGCTACACCCCTTAGCAGGCCAGCTTGGTCTCGCCCTCCTCTTCGAAGCCCCATCAACCTCTTCTCCACTCAAGCTCACTGAGCAATCCATTCCCCAGATATTTCATGCGCATTCACTTACTCGGGCCTTACTCGGGTTTTTGGCTCTGCTTGGGAAGGTCTCTTAGTTCTTCAAGACCAAGATCAAATTTCATCTCTGCAGGCCACGCCACAATTTCCCCTGACAGGCACTTCCACTAAGGACTCCTTCATGCTGCATTTCGTTCTTGCCTTTATGATAGCTGTTAATCACAGCATATTGAGATGATTTATTTATGTGTCTGTCTGTCTCACTGGAAAGTCAGGCACTCACTTGTCATGCTGGGTGTCTGCTCAGCACTGGGCATCCTTCTTGCCCGAGCAGATACCCCATTAACCATGGGTGGTTGAATACTCGAGGAGAAAGGCCTAGAGATCTAGGGTGACCCTCTGCTTTTACAGAACTGAAGCTCAGAGAGGGGAAGCAGTTTGGCTAGAGCCCTACTTCCTGAGGGTAGCCTCCAGGACCTTTGCCAGGAAATGACACTGCCTACTGTTGGCCGCTTTCTGTTCGGCATGCTCTCTGAACAAACTGCATTCGCTCCTGGGACCTCAGCTTCCACTTACACCAATACCTCAAGAGTCTTCCCTCCTATTCCAGTCTCTCCCGAGTGCTAATCCAGTATTTCCAGCTGAGTTCTGAATGACTCCATCTAGATTTATCTCAATTACTTCAAATTCAGCACATCCCAAATGGATCTCGTCATCTCTTCCTCTTTCTCCATGGCACCCTTCTCTTCCCAAGTCTCCCATCTTAAATAATGTTACTATCTGTCTAAGTTACAAGCTTTGGAGTCACCCCCACCCCCTCTACTGTCCTTATCCTTCATCTGGGCTCATCGCCAAGTCTGGCTGAAATTGCCTGCTGTCTTTGAATTGCTGTCCTGTCTTCATCCCCTTCTTGCCTCTCACTTGAGCTTTGCTCCAGCCTTCTTACTGGCCTCCCCATGGCTAGTTTCTCTCGATTCAACCTGGCCTCCTCATCGTCAGGTCTTCTCTTAGTACCTTGGTGACCTGCAGAAGCGATCTGGTCTTCAGTCTTCCTTAGTAGATTCCTCTCTGAACTGAGCTTCTGTCTCGCTCCAGCCTCCCTGTGTCCAAACAAACTGGGTTGACCAGCTGTTGTCCCAACGGTGCTCTGGGCAGCTCGGTGCCTACACATCTTTGTATGCGATGGTGCTGGAGAAAGAACACGTGCTCTGGATCCATCTTAGCTCTGCCACTCCCTTTGTCTTGTGCAGGTCATTTACGTTGACTGTGCCTCAGGCTCCTTGGATGTAAAATGAGATGATGATAATGCCTACCTTATAAGTTCTTGTGAATTAAAGAGGATATGTGTAAAATGCCTAGTGCAATGCCTGAAACATACTCGATCCTCTATAAATCTCACTTTTAATGCTCTGCCAGGGCCACGTTAGCTGTTGATTCATTCCTAACTCCAAGGCTGGGACTCCCTTCAGCAGACCGTATCTCCTGATCTTGGAACAATGATTCTGTCTTGAAAAGAATAGCAATCTGGAGTCTTTAGCAAGTTGGCTCATAAGCTACCTTGGACAAGAAATTAAAAAAAAAAAAAAATCTATCCTCTATCTAAAGGGCCTTGGAGGAAAAGTCCTGTCTCTTAATAACCCAGTTCGAGTCTTACCTTCCCTTTGGGGAAGGTCTTGCATACTCCTGCTCTCAATCCTCATTCTTTCGGGGCCCTGTGCTTACGCTCTTTGGTCAGAGGTGAGTTTGCTGCAGCCCATGATCACCGGGGTGGGAGCTCTTCCTGTACTTAAGGATTCTTGTGATCACCTTCCCTGCTCAGCTTGACTGATTCCCATTCTTCTAACCTCTCCCCATAAATCTTCTTTCCAGCGCCCCTCACAGCAGGGGGAATTACCACTGCCTGAGAAGGGCGTGCCTTAAACCTGGAGATGCTTCTGTCTCATGGGCTGTGCTAAGTACACTTACATTTCACTTTCACAGGCCACTACTTTTGGTTTTTATTCTCTCCCTCTCCCGCCCTGCCCCTCAGCAATCCATTTTTATTGTGAAACCATAAGGTATTACAACCAAGTAAAAAAGGGAAACGAATTTAAATCACTTACAGCCCTAGCTCCCAAAGATAACTACTGTAAGCATGTTAATATGAGCCTTTTCAGATTTTGTCCTATATATGTGAATATGTGTATACATATATATTCATACATATATATACACACACATATAAATATATACAGATATATTTATCTTTTTACTAAAGTGGAGTCATGGGCTACACATACTTTCTTATTACCTATGTGGTGACCTGAGGAATCCGTGTCTTCTTGTGTCAGTGACCACTTCTTACAGGCAAATTTTATGATTAAGATTAACCGTCAACCTCAAGAAGTCTCATGAATAAAGCAGCGGGTCATCCCAGTATCTAGACCCTTATGGCGAAGGCTTAAGTGTTCCAGTGAAGGCTGCGAAGGTAGAGACAGTCAAATATTTTGTGTAGAGTGACTGTAGGTCCCGCTACCAGAAGAAGGGAGATTAAACATCAGTGAGTGACAAGTAATTGCATGACCCGAAGATTGTTACAAGATAAAAATTATTTATAGCCAATATGTCTGTCCTCATTTTTTCTCCTTAGTCCTCTGAAGTATTTCTTCCTGCCATCTCTTAATTTTTTGCTATGGAAGCTTATTCTTTCCAAGCTTATTCTGTCCTTTTTGTTATTGTTGTTATTGTTGTTGTTCTCTGGGATGCAGTACTGAATTCTCAAGAGAAAGCGTCAAAACAGGATTGTTTGGTCCAAAGAGCACTGGTTCAGGAGTCAGTGTTGGGCTTCAGGCTTTACCTGGAACTAGCGAGGTGACCTTGGGCAAATGTCTGCCCTTTCCGAGAGGCATCCTCTTCCCAAATGAGGACAGTGGACGAGACTGGTCTAACATCTTTCCCTTTCCTCTCTAAGGGCCTGCGTGTTAAATCTTGTCTTATTCTGGGACACACTGCTTTTCTTTCTAGCGTTTTCTTCATACTGAAGCATCTTGTGATCTTGGCATACATATTTTTCATATTAATAACATTTATGAAGCATGATTTATTAAATATATACCTTACTTTGAACCAGAAATTATTTATAGCATTGAATACATGGAGGAAGATAAAACAAAATAAGAAATAAGGAAGTGGAGAACATAGGGACAGAGGAAGATAAGAGTGGGAAAGAGAAAATGAAGCCATGAGTGAGTTCAATAGACAGAATGCATGCCGCGAGATTTTATTTAAACAAATTAAGTGTTCGGAAGTGCTGTGTTTATTTTACAAAGGGACAAGTAGAATCGCTGGATTGTAAATGCAGTAGGACTTTTGGAGGTCATTTAGTCCAGTCCCCTTATTTTACCATTAAGCAACTGGAGAGTTCCATAAATTTCTAGGACAGTAGAACATAAATTGTCTCGGACAGTGATGACAAGTAAAATTAGGTGTGTATTTGTTTTTAAATTGATAGTCGAAACTCTCCATATCCCGGCATCTACCTCTTTTAAATTATCCTTCACCTGTTCAGATCTGTGCCTCTGCTAGAATGCCATACATTGTTTTTCTGCAGTTGGGGTGAGAATCACAGCCATTGACTTTAGTTGAGAGGGTAGCTGTCCGTTGGTTTGGAGTTGTTTCTAAGGGTTAATTAATAGGTCTCTGTTTGGCCATAGAAACCGGTGGCTGGAACGTTGATTTTCATATCTTTGGGCCCACTTCAGAGTTACCTACAAGGGAAATTGAGAAACTATTTGTTGCTTTAAGACCTCCCAGCCCTCGGATTAAAAAAAATAATAATAATTCTTCATCTAGAATTTTTTGTTAAAGAAGCTAACCACTTCCTGTAATTTAGAGACTCAACTAGCTGGGTCAGTGATGAAAACGAATGGATGATTTGCATAAGGGGCTAATTTATTATGTCCCCTGGGTATTTCTTTCATCTCTCTTTCCATTCTAATTAATGTTCTGAGAGGGGCTATCACCATATCAGAAATTAGGGGTGAAAGCAGGCATTGTTAACCTTTATTCTTATGATTTTTATCTCCTGTGATCTTTTAACTGTTTTCTTTTCATATCCAGGGACTTAGAGAGGCCTGGGAGTGTAGGGAGAGGAGATTTTAGGGGTGTGCTGTTTTACGATCTTTCTTCGAAAAGTAGATTGTTGTAAAAATAAAAATTGCCTGGGATAGCTCTACAACCGCAGAAGGATTTGCACGACCATGTGCAGTTTCTGCCTTCCGAAACATCTATTCAGTTGTGCGTGTACACACAGATATAGATATATTTGTATATCTGCCTGATCACATGTATTTATAGTGTGTGTGTATGGATGTCTGTATTATTAAACATCTTACCTCAGAGAGATCTTACTTGTCACATATTCCAGTCGGTTTTGGCTGTGACAAAGACAGCTGTGTGTGAGAGAGTGTGACACAGCTGAGGAAAGGCAAGAGAACAAGCAATTTCTTCGAAAATCAATTGCAATTTGCTCCCACTAAATTGGCCTAAGGTCCGCCCCGTCCAAGCATTAGCATATGACAGACTTTTAATCATTTGGTCAAATGGCTCATTTTTTTGGTCAAACCACAGTTCCCTCTGGGACTCTGCCCGTCAGTCCCAGAGCTGTGTCATCTCCAAACCTGCAGTCTCTTTAAAGGAGAGGTAAATGTGGGGAGAGGAGAAACCCTGGGGACCCCTGCTGAGTGCCCTGCACTGCACAGCCCGTTCATGGGCATTATCTCCTTTTGGTCCCCTGCCACCACTAAAAGCTAGCTATTAGCTCTGATTTCTGAGGAGGAAACCTGGGCTCAGAGAGATCGAGTAATTTTCTCAGGGCCACACAGCTGGCAAGTTGAAGAGTGCAGATTCACACCTTGTTCCTGCATCTCCAAAGCCTGTGCTCTTCCTGCTGTTACATGATGAAATTTTAAGCAGAGACCTGGCTCCTTTATTAAAGAGGAGATACCTAGTCCCTGCTCTCGCTCCTTAATTCACAGTTGCTTCTCCTCTGTCTCTATCTTAAAACACATTTCGGCAAAGGGCCTTTAAAGTTGAAATATAAGCTGATATCTATTATTTTAATATTTATCTCTGCATTCTGATGCGTTCTTAATTGACAACTGAAATCCAGAACATGCACACTATTAAAACCATTTATGCGGAACTGCAGAAATATTAACCAATGAAGCAGTTCCTAGATTGTACTTTTTTTCATTTCAGTGTGAGATGGAAGGCTTCTAAAGTAGAGCAGAATGCCTAGGGCCATTTTTTGTCATGTTGTCATATAAACAGCATTACACAGTGGTAAAGAAAGGAATACATAGCTTAGTTCCACTTTAAGGTCACCTAATATGCTATTCATTTGTCTTCCACCATGCTGGTGCTACTTTCCTTCACGTCCCTCTGAATGGTCTAAGAAGCACCATGCCGACTGTTATTTCTGTTGCCCTTTGCATATTATCGTTTTGTGTACAGTTAATAATGTATGAAAATAAGTATTGATTGCATTCTTTGTAGGAATAGGCCAGCAGGTTTCTTAAAGCCCATGTTTATGAAATGTTTCATTGATCCCTATTATATGAGTTTCAAATAAACTCTTGAAGAAGATACCGGGAGATTAGGGAATTCTGGAGAATTTTCGATGGGACCATTATATCCTTGTATGTTTCGAAATAGCAAAAGTGGCATTCGAATAAGAAAAAGAGTGACCAGACTGATACTCTAAACACATTCCCAATTGGGAATGACAACTCTCCCCATGAGACCTTAAGAGAAATAAAAGCAACAATTACGACAGCTGTGAGAAGCAATGAACAAGGTGTGTTATAGGTAATAACTTGTGTCAACCTTGTTTAACAATAGGTACTCATGGCCCCACTTGATGGGTAAGGAAACTGAGGTCGAAGTAAGAAACCTGTCTGAGGGTACACACCTAAGAGTTGACAGAGCCATAGTGTCATCCAGGAAGTCTGGCTCCAGCATCCCCATTTGCGTGTATATGACAAGAGAGATAATCCGTGCAAGTTAAGTGTATAAACTGCGTGAAAGATTATTAAACATTCGTACTGAGTGATACATATGTATATGTGTATGACATATACACATATATATCATATATTATATGTAATGTGTATTTAATATATATTTATTTTAGAACGAAGAGACGAATTGGTCAATTTCTGTGATATCTACCAGTGTACAGTATTTGGCATTCGTCAGATATTTATTGAGGACTAACTATGAGCCCAGTGCAAAGCCTAGGTGACTCGGGGGTAAATAGGACCCCGCCATTGCCTTCTAAGAATTCTCTTTTTTGTTTAGGGATAGGTATAAACAAAACAAGTTATGATGCAAAGTGTTAGGTGAGTGAGCAGGCTTCCTTACAAGGCTCAGATGTAGCCCCGAGGACGGAATAACTGACCAGGTGGAGTCATGGGTGAGAGAAGCCTTGCTGAAGCTGACTTCGAGCTGGGTTTTGGATAGGAGTTTGGTAAGTAGAGATGGGGGAAGGGCATTCCAGGCAGAGGCAACAGCATGGCCAAAGGCACTGAGTGTCCAAGGTGCTAGTAATAAGCCACTTGCTATGGCTGAAGCACTAGGTATAAGCAGCGATGGGAAAAGAGCTGGGTAGAGAAGCAGATTGGCCACACTCAGGGGCTCAGCCTTTGTCCCAGCCCAACTGGGGAAGGATGCTGGCTAATTTACCTCAGTATTGAGGGGATTTTTAGGGTGAATCATATGAAATTGCCAGTTTTGTAGATCAATAGGGTAGGCTAGTAGAAATTTCATATAGTTCAACTTAGTATTCTTTGGCGTCATATAAGCATACACAGGACTCCTGGATGCTTTTAGACTAGAGAAGGACATAGACCTGTTGGGGGTGGGTAGTGACCCCTCATCACAGAAGGTACCTTCTGGGGAAGTAAATATGTGGCCAGGAGCACCATGCTATTTGTCTCAGCTCCTGGTGGACTTAGAGCAAGTGTAAGTCAAGTTCAAGTTCCTCTCTTCCAGACTTACCTTCTCCTTGTGAGGAAAGATGCACAAGCCTCCAGCATGCAAAAATCAAGTGCACACAGGCCCACATTCAGGTAGGCAGAGAAGCAGGAGTCAGTAAAGCCACCTGGGCCTCAGAGTGGGCACATGTAGAGCAGGTGACAGCAGAGCAGGTGCCAGCAGGAAGAAACGCAGGAAGCAGAGCCAGGTCATGAAATATCTTAATGCTGATGGTGAGAGAAAGGCATGGTGGCTTGTGGCCGGAGAAAGGGTGTCACTGAAAATCGTTCAGTAGGGCCCCTTAGACACGAGTGGCCTGGCTGATGAGAGGAGGCCTCCCCTAGTAGGCACTGGGGACGTGGCCAGTCTTGGCTCTCCACCTGCCTTTCTGCAGTGCCGCCATCCCAACCCCAGTTTGGCCCTCTATTCTGGATTGGGGATGACTTCTGCTTTTTGCCTTGGAGGTGGTGGCTCAGGCATGGGAGTTTAGATCTCCAGGCCAGTGCTGTCCTTCTGGCTAGAGGAGATGGCCCTGCCCAACCTCTCTGGGGACCTTTTGGCATCTTGATGGGCCTATTCAGAGGACTCAATGTATGGGTTTGTTTCTTCGTTTATTTTCCGTATACGATTTAGTTCTTCTAGCTCCACAGTCCTGTGTCTCATTTGGCAGTTTCCTGCACCAAATTCTCAACTTGCTTCTGAATATTTCACAAGAGAGTGTCAATAAAAACTCAGAGAGTCTAAATGCAGGGAGTTGTCTTAATTGAAAAAGATTTCTGCTAACCCTGGGGCACACCCAGCGGGGGAAGGGTGAGCTGGTTTCTAAGAAGTTACTGAAGCTTTCTCGAGTCCAGGGTGTGTTTATGACTTTGTTTTAATGACAGTGGAGAGAGGAGATGCAGCCATTTTTGGTGGGAACCCACCCAGAACTGGGCAGCAATGTCCTACACCAAGAACCATCAGGCAGACCATCTGCATTCATTCCAGGGATTGGGGTGGGGCTGGATGAGGTCTTGATGATCCCAGGAAATTGTGAAATGTAGAATCGTTGTGGACAAGAGCAAAGTCTTGGGGTTAAACACACCCAGGTCTGAGTTCCACATTCCAGCACTTACTGGCTGTGAGACCATGGCTAAACAGTTCCTCCGTTCTGGGTCTTCTGTCTGTGAGTGAGGATAATGATAGCATCCAATTCGTAAGGTTATTGGAGGTAGCACTCAGAAAGAGCATTTGAAAGTGTTCAGTAAATGGTAGGTGAGTGACTGCCAGTCTCTTCCATATACATAAACATGTGAACTCTCTTCTTCCTCCTCTCCTGGTTTATTAGCATGAAATAGGAATACTAGATTATTTGAATGATGTAGATCTCTTCTGTTCTGGGAAGAGAGAGAGAGAGAGGGAGGGGGAGGGAGGGAAGGAGGGAGGAAGAGAGAGGGAGGGGGTGGGCTGTGAGGGAGAGAGGGAGGGAGAGAGAGAGAAAGAGAGAGAGAGAGAGAGGAGAGCGTGAGCTCGTGAGCGATACCAATAGCCATGCTGGAAATGACAATCGCCAATTCAGTTCAGTCTAAAACATCTGACTGTCTTCTCTAAAAATAACAGTAGTCACATTCTTTGAGAACTTACTCTGCACCTGGCACTGTACTACCTACTGGGGGAGATGATGGAGAACCAGAAAGGAAGTTCAGAGCAGAGCAAGGTGCTGTGGGGAGAGAGGAGGAGCAGGAGGAGAGACTAAGGGGACTTGGATGCCAGAAAGAGAGCTCTGGAAGGAGGTGGCAGAGATTGGGGTGCAGGCATGTGGCGAGTGGATTCCAGGTGGGCCCAGGCACGTTGTTTGGAAAGGAAAGTGTGTCACCCAGCACGGAGAATTAATATTGGATATGCCAGCCCTCTGTTGAGCAGCTGTGAGCATGGTGAAAACCTTGTGTGTGTGTGTGTGTGTGTGTGTGTGTGTGTGTGTGTGTGTGTGTTTTTCTGATTATTCTCAAGGATGTTTAAAAAAAATGTAATGTTTGCAAACAAAGTAGAAACAGTTGAAGCATTGTTTTCTATTAGCAGTATAAGGTTCACTGACTATGGATATTTTTTCAGTCTTGTCTTCCAAATTGTAATTTTAAAAGATGAGGCATTTCATATTCAAGAGTTTCCTTTGTCTGAAATAAATTATTCATTTCTACCCGGTTTCAGAAACAATGAACATAATACTTAATGCATCACAATTAAGCTGGTGTAGCTTCGTATAAAATTATGTTCTGTGCATTTTGGTGGCAAACAGAGCAGTGTATCCTATATCTTGTCGACATTTGTTCCTCATAAGCAAAACATAAAGAAGTAGAGACTCAGAAATGTGTTTTCTTTCCTCTCGTGGTGGGGGAGGAGTAACTTTAGACCCAAGCAGCCTTGTTTTTGACATTCCACAGCTGTTGGTGGCTATGTCACTGCAGAGAAAGTGAACTTACTGCTACTATATTGTGCATGGGGTCAGGTGAGGGTCAGAATTCTTGAGGATTACCCATTCATCCCAGTCCCCTTTGTCTGGGTTTGAGATTCCTCTAGAATACTCTCTTAGAAGGGATGCATCTGGAAATGACTTCCTTTTGGGTCTGGTGGCAACTGCTTCTTGAATGCTGGCTGGTTGGTTATATATACCTTTTCCAAAGGTCTGGTTCTTGGAAATAACCTTCTTGTGACAAGAATCTGCCTTAAGAAAATGGGCATTGCCAGTAAGGGTTGAGATTTTCTTGGAAAGCCTTTTCAGGCTTGAAGGTTTAGCTGTGATGGTCCCCAGGAACTCAAGTCCTGGCCCTGAGGTCAGGGTCAAAGCTGGCTGTGATTGACAGAAAGCAATTGAGAATGCCTCCCTGAACAAGCCAGATCTCGTCCGATCTCAGAAGCTAAGCAGGGTCGGGCCTGGTTAGTACTTGGATGGGAGACCACCTAGGAAGACCAGGTGCTGTAGGTGTAAACAATAAAAAATAAGGGATTGTAAGCTGACAAGGTCCTTGCAATCTGTGAGATCCACCAAGGGTTGGTTGCCTCGCCTAAAAAGTAAAATAAATAAATAAATAAATAAATAAATAAAAATAAAAAAAGAAAGCAATTGAGAAAACATTAATTGTGGAAGCCTCCTGGGTGCCCAGCAGTAGGATAGGAGATGCCTTCATAGGTTATTTCATTTAATCCTCACAAAAGCCTTGAGTGTTTGCTCAGAGTCTGGGTGGGGGGAATTATTCACATTTTACGTAAGAGGACATCAAAGCTCAGAGAAGTTGAGTGACTAGCCTAAGACCACACAGCTAGTTGCTGGAAGCTTCTGAATTCCAGCCTCGTTCGTCCAGCTCTGGTGGACTAACTCCTTGCTATTCTGCTTGTTGCCCTTTTGCTTCTTAGGTCAGGAATAAAAGCGACCAAATGCAATGTGGGTTCTCTGCTACCTTTGGTCTAAGCACTCTTTGGTACTTGAACAGAGACAGTGACATTTTTCTAAGTTTAGGGAGGCTTAGGAAGAAGGCCCTAGATTTGGCCAGTTTTCCTGGATGCTTCCCTGCCCTTGACCCTGGTTTAGTTTGCCGAATGCCTTCCCTGGTCGTGGTCTCTGCTTCCACCCGTGTGCCAATGCCACACCTCTGGGTTTCTTCTCGGTCCCTTGCTCTGACTGGTATTTCCTGTGTGGGGTTCAGAGGACCCTGCAGTCTCTGCACTGTCAATTTCGAGGGACCCTCTTTTAGAATAAATCCATCCATCCACCTGCCGCTGGACGGTTCCACTGAGATATCTTGGCCATAACTCCGCCATGTTCCATGTTGAATTCACCTTCTCTTTTAAACCTGAGGAATGAGAAAGAGGCATGTTAGAATCGTGGGGGGGTTGTTTTTATAACTTAGGGGGAGTAGTGCTGTAGTGGAAAAAAATGCAGGTTGAGAGTCAGACTCTGAGTTGAATGTAGAACTTTCATATTAAGAGCAGAACTAAACCACTTTTTAGATCAGCACCCGACGGGAGCCAGAAATGCCCAGCAAATGTTTAACTTCGGTCTGAAACACTGACTAAGTCAAATGTTGTTTAGAAATCCTGAAACAGAAAAATTTGCACTCTGGGTTTTATATGTGGTAAAAAAAAAAAAAAAAAAAAAAGTCTGCTGTTGTTTTCTATTTCCTCTGAGGTACCTTTTATGACACAAAATGGCGATGAAGCAGTGGCTGCTGTGGCCTGTCCCTTCCTGCACCTTTCCCTTCTCTGCCTTCATCCGTGTCTGCCTCTCAGACACATACCTCCCCCCATCCGAGTGACTCTGGCGACTTTGTTTTGTAAGCCCTGACTGTGGACCTGGCTCCACCACGTGCCTAGTACGGGGTGCTGGCGTTGGCAGACCTTCCTCCTCACCAGTTTCCAGGAGTAAAGAGATTCTATTGACAGAGGTGTTTGAACTACTAGAGGACTGGCTCTGGGGACTTGAGAAATGCTTTGCCTCTGAAAGTCCCATGAGTAAGTTACTTCTCTTTGCTAGACCCTTCTGTTCCTCTCTGGCAAAGCAGAATATTTGGGCCACCCCAGTGGTTCTAACCTATTGACATCATGCATTTTATGTCCCAGTGTCCTGTGGGAGAGGTATATGACATTCTGATAGCTCCCTCTACCCTCACCCCAGATGATAATTGTGCTGCACTCAGATGATATCCCAGGGAGCTCCCCAGTTCCTACCTCCATGCGCCCTCCAGGCTTTGTCAAGAATCTTTGGGTGACTTCTTCCTTCAGTTCATCAACAAATGTTTACCAAGCCAACCTTCTGTGGGCCGGACACTGCCAGGTCCTGGGGACATGGGCATGGGCAAGACAGATGAGGCCCCTGAACTCTAGTGGGGGACACATAGTGAGTTAAAAAGCAAACAAGTGGTTTTGGATAGCAGTAAATATTCTGACAAAGATAGATCAATATGACAGCAAGTAGAGGGGAGAGGGAACCCCGTTTCACAGGGAAGTCAGGAGGGACTCTGAAGGAGGTGACTTTGCCTTGAGACCTAAATGACAAGGAAGAATTGGCCATTCTGAGCACTGGCTGATGTGCATTGTTACTGGAGTGCAAAGGCCCCCAGGTGGGCAAAAATCTGGTACACTCTCTGCAAACGGGTGGCCAGTGGCCGGAACCTTGTACCTTCTTATCAGTGATGATCTGCTTCCCTGGGCAGGGGGCCAGTGATGAGGGCGAGGCTACTACCAGGGGTCAGGAGGGAGCCCTGGCCGGGGGGGGGGGGGGCACTAGGAAGCTTTGGGGCCATGGCCCCTGCTTTAGGGAAGGCTCTCGTGTATCTTACACATAAAAGCATCCATGGCTGCATCTTCCCACTCAAGAATTCCGAGAGGTCAGCAAAACAGCTGTCTTTAAACCAGAGACTTTGTGTTTGAGTGTGACTGAAGTGACAAACTTTTGATGTTTGCTTTGAAAACGTGATTCTTAAATGATAGTTCTCTTTTAGGGCTGGGTTCGTGTTTCCTATTGACTTGTCTCTTTTTCAAAAGACAATGCAAAGAAAAATAATTATAGAACATTGGAGTCGAAAGAGTCCTTTATGATCTCCAAGTGCAGGCTCTTTATTGATGGATGGATGACAGAATTAAAGACTAGAATGGTTAAGGGACTTGCTGGGACACAAACTGAGTCCCATACTCTCTTCTCTTTCCTCAGCTGACAGATACGTGCGTACCCCTCCGGCCTCATCTTGTCCCGTTCTCCCCTGGCACGCTCTGCCTTTTTTTCTGCCCCTCAAACCCATCAAGTTTGTTTTGTTTCAGAGCTGTTGCTCCTGCTTTCCCCAGGGTCTGGAATGTTCTCCATTGTCTTTGCTTGGCTGACTCCTCCTTGTCATTTTCAACCCAGAGGACTTCCATAACCACCTAGCTAAATATTTTCCTCTCCCCTTCATTCTTTATTACATCTCACTGTTTCATCATCTCCATAGGGCTTAACTGTATCCAAAATTATTACTTGTTTGCCTGTTTCTCTCACTAGAACATTAAATTGCATAAAAAGAGGACCTTGCCCGGCTCGTTCACTTCTCTGTCCCCAGTCCTAGAAAACCACAGAATAGGCACCTAGCAGATATTCGTTGAATGAATAAATGAGGATGCAGTGAATGTGAGCTAGGTAGGTGAAAAATTATTAAGTACTTATTTAGCATCCAGAACTTAGATGAGATGGGACAGAAGTGTATAAAACCTTGCTGTTAGGATTCTTTGTCTTATGAATGACAGAAAACTCACTTCTAACAGCCTTAGATGATAAAGATAATTTGTTAGTTCTTGGCATTTGTAAGATATAAGAGCTAGGGTAGGTATCTGGTACTGTCACCAAGAACATGACTTCTAGACCTCTGGCTCTTGGATCTGTCCTTTGTGTTGAGGTGTCACCTCCAGGGTCAACAGAGCGACATCTTCTAGCAGCTCTACACTCCTCCCTCATCGTCTGAAAAAAGGGCCTCAGCATTTCTAGAACTCACAGCCTCGCACATACCTTCCCTGGCTAGGTATTTGGTGATCTAATAATGAGTAGTCAGATTGACCCTACCTTGACGGTGCTTAGAATCTTGCAGGGGAGAGAGACACAAATATATAGAAAAGTTCAAGTGTGAAGAGTGCTCTCTAGGAGAGACAGGTGGTTCTGTATGGCAGCCGGTAATGGGGGTCAGGCTTGGTCCAGGTGGGAAGAGTGTTCCAGGCAGAGAAAAGGAGAGTCCACGTGGTGTGAGGGAGCAGGTGAGGAAGAAGGTGAGACGAGACTGGAGAAGTCCCTTAAGGCTGGGTAGGACTCAGCGGGGAG
>NW_011888827.1:4362204-4398113 GCF_000151845.1 Pteropus vampyrus
CCTTAGATGATAAAGATAATTTGTTAGTTCTTGGCATTTGTAAGATATAAGAGCTAGGGTAGGTATCTGGTACTGTCACCAAGAACATGACTTCTTGACCTCCGGCTCTTGGATCTGTCCTTTGTGTTGAGGTGTCACCTCCAAGGTCAACAGAGCGACATCTTCTAGCAGCTCTACACTCCTCCCTCATCGTCCAAAAAAAGGGCCTCAGCATTTCTAGAACTCACAGCCTTGCACATACCTTCCCTGGCTAGGTATTTGGTGATCTAATAATGAGTAGTCAGATTGACCCTACCTTGATGGTGCTTAGAATCTTGCAGGGGAGAGAGAGACACAAATATATAGAAAAGTTCAAGTGTGAAGAGTGCTCTCTAGGAGAGACAGGTGGTTCTGTATGGCAGCCGGTAATGGGGGTCAGACTTGGTCCAGGTGGGAAGAGTGTTTCAGGCAGAGAAAGGGAGAGGCCACGTGGTGCGAGGGAGCAGGTGAGGAAGAAGGTGAGACGAGACTGGAGAAGTCCCTTAAGGCTGGGTAGGACTCAGCGGGGGGGCGGGGAGCGGCCTGCACTCAGTCTGTGTGCTTAAACATCGGAATGCACCGTGGCAGGAGCTGTGGGGCATGCAGGGTTTTCTCAGCCCATTGTCGTCATTGTCACATTTGAGAAAGACCAACTACACCCATCTGGAAAAATGAGGCCGCTGGCACACAAATGCTTTATTTAATTCACTTGTTTTCAGTGAGAACCCCTTTCTCTTTGGCCTGCCCCTTAACCCTCCCAGCCTCAGTTTCCTCAGCTGCAAACGGGGGTCATATTTGCACCTGCCCTTGGTACTTTTGTAGATTGTTGACAGCCTCGCATGCAACTGCTTTATGAACTCCACAGTTCGAAACCAAGTTGCTTTGGGTTGCTTTGATATTCCTTCAACTGTGGGATGAGATATGGATTCGATGAGTTTGAAACAAGGAGTCCTTGAATTTTGAGGCCAGAAAGACCTCAGGGATATTTTGGTTAGACTGTGGAAGGTGAGACGTGAATTGTTGAGGCTGTGTTCTAATTAGGGACTGGAGGTCATCTCAAGGTCAGCCACTTATCCTCTCCTTTGGGCAGCATGCCCCTCCGTGCCCTAAAGGTCCAGGAAAAGGAACAGCTGCTCCTCTGCCCACTTGATTGGAGCACCCTGGTATTCTCAGGTGGAGCCTGGTCTAGAAACTGTCAGTGGCTTGCCCCCAGCCTTGCAGCAAGAGAAAGGCAAAGGCCAAGGCCCTCCTGCTCTCTGGCTCCGAGGCTGCTCCTACTTACCCCCTTCCCCCTTCACCCCATCTGGGACACATTCTGGAAGGAAGAAGTACGAGACCACAGATCTGTCTGTTTCAGCCTATAGAACACACAATTAGCTCTCCAACTTGTCTCGGATGTTTTTTAAAAGGAACTATTACAGGTGAAGTTGAAGTGTACTTAAAGCATTATTGAATAATTGATTAATTCTACAAGTATTTTCTGAGTGCCCTCTCTGGGCCAGGTGTTGTTCTATATGTTGAGAATACAGTGGGGGAACAAGCCAGAAAAATGCTCTGTCTTCCGGGAGCCTGTATTTTATCTGGGGGTAGACACATGATAAAGGGATATGTAATGAAGACAAATCGAAGAGGTTGGGGTAGGGCGTAACAGGGGGTGGGCCCTATTTTAGATAGAGGAAGCCCTCTCTGGTGAGACATTTGAACAAAAGTGACAGTGACATCTCTTAAAGAGCCTTCGAGGCTGAGGGATCAGCCAGCGCCCAGGCCCAGTGCTGGTAACCAGGTGACAAGGGGGAGTGCAGTGGAGTGAATGAGGTTAGGAGAGACAGCGGAAGATCTGATCATGTGGTCGCAGGACCTGATAGGCCGTGACGAGGACTTCAGGCTTTGTTCTAAGTTTGATGAGGAGCTGTTAGAGGGACTGGAGGGTTTTGTACAGGATAATGTCATGATCTTATTTATGTTTCAGCAAAATCTCTTGACTATAGACGGGTAAGAGAAGAAGCAGAAAACCCAGTGAGAAGGTTGTGGTAGCATCAGCCCCAGAGCCGATGGGGGCCCACCCTGGGTTAGTGGTAAGGAGCAGTTAGGTTCAAGGAATGCACCAATCACACTGACGGGTTGGGTAGAGAGGGTGACTCCTAGGAAGACTTGGTGTTGTCATTTACCTGGGTGAAAGAGGTGCCATTTTCTGAGGTGGGGAAGACCCGGGGTGAGCGCTATTCTTGCTTAGGGAGATGAGGGTTTAGAGTTCCAGTTTGGACATGCCTGTTTCTCTCACTAGAACATTAAATTGCATAAAAAGAGGACCTTGCCTGGCTCGTTCACTTCTCTGTCCCCAGTCCTAGAAAACCACAGAATAGGCACCTAGCAGATATTCGTTGAATGAATAAATGAGGATGCAGTGAATGTGAGCTAGGTAGGTGAAAAATTATTAAGTACTTATTTAGTGTCCAGAACTTAGATGAGATGGGACAGAAGTGTATAAAACCTTGCTGTTAGGATTCTTTGTCTTATGAATGACAGAAAACTCACTTCTAACAGCCTTAGATGATAAAGATAATTTGTTAGTTCTTGGCATTTGTAAGATATAAGAGCTAGGGTAGGTATCTGGTACTGTCACCAAGAACATGACTTCTTGACCTCCGGCTCTTGGATCTGTCCTTTGTGTTGAGGTGTCACCTCCAGGGTCAACAGAGCGACATCTTCTAGCAGCTCTACACTCCTCCCTCATCGTCCAAAAAAAGGGCCTCAGCATTTCTAGAACTCACAGCCTTGCACATACCTTCCCTGGCTAGGTATTTGGTGATCTAATAATGAGTAGTCAGATTGACCCTACCTTGATGGTGCTTAGAATCTTGCAGGGGAGAGAGAGACACAAATATATAGAAAAGTTCAAGTGTGAAGAGTGCTCTCTAGGAGAGACAGGTGGTTCTGTATGGCAGCCGGTAATGGGGGTCAGGCTTGGTCCAGGTGGGAAGAGTGTTCCAGGCAGAGAAAGGGAGAGGCCACGTGGTGCGAGGGAGCAGGTGAGGAAGAAGGTGAGACGAGACTGGAGAAGTCCCTTAAGGCTGGGTAGGACTCAGCGGGGGGGCGGGGAGCGGCCTGCACTCAGTCTGTGTGCTTAAACATCGGAATGCACCGTGGCAGGAGCTGTGGGGCATGCAGGGTTTTCTCAGCCCATTGTCGTCATTGTCACATTTGAGAAAGACCAACTACACCCATCTGGAAAAATGAGGCCGCTGGCACACAAATGCTTTATTTAATTCACTTGTTTTCAGTGAGAACCCCTTTCTCTTTGGCCTGCCCCTTAACCCTCCCAGCCTCAGTTTCCTCAGCTGCAAACGGGGGTCATATTTGCACCTGCCCTTGGTACTTTTGTAGATTGTTGACAGCCTCGCATGCAACTGCTTTATGAACTCCACAGTTCGAAACCAAGTTGCTTTGGGTTGCTTTGATATTCCTTCAACTGTGGGATGAGATATGGATTCGATGAGTTTGAAACAAGGAGTCCTTGAATTTTGAGGCCAGAAAGACCTCAGGGATATTTTGGTTAGACTGTGGAAGGTGAGACGTGAATTGTTGAGGCTGTGTTCTAATTAGGGACTTGAGGTCATCTCAAGGTCAGCCACTTATCCTCTCCTTTGGGCAGCATGCCCCTCCGTGCCCTAAAGGTCCAGGAAAAGGAACAGCTGCTCCTCTGCCCACTTGATTGGAGCACCCTGGTATTCTCAGGTGGAGCCTGGTCTAGAAACTGTCAGTGGCTTGCCCCCAGCCTTGCAGCAAGAGAAAGGCAAAGGCCAAGGCCCTCCTGCTCTCTGGCTCCGAGGCTGCTCCTACTTACCCCCTTCCCCCTTCACCCCATCTGGGACACATTCTGGAAGGAAGAAGTACGAGACCACAGATCTGTCTGTTTCAGCCTATAGAACACACAATTAGCTCTCCAACTTGTCTCGGATGTTTTTTAAAAGGAACTATTACAGGTGAAGTTGAAGTGTACTTAAAGCATTATTGAATAATTGATTAATTCTACAAGTATTTTCTGAGTGCCCTCTCTGGGCCAGGTGTTGTTCTATATGTTGAGAATACAGTGGGGGAACAAGCCAGAAAAATGCTCTGTCTTCCGGGAGCCTGTATTTTATCTGGGGGTAGACACATGATAAAGGGATATGTAATGAAGACAAATCGAAGAGGTTGGGGTAGGGCGTAACAGGGGGTGGGCCCTATTTTAGATAGAGGAAGCCCTCTCTGGTGAGACATTTGAACAAAAGTGACAGTGACATCTCTTAAAGAGCCTTCGAGGCTGAGGGATCAGCCAGCGCCCAGGCCCAGTGCTGGTAACCAGGTGACAAGGGGGAGTGCAGTGGAGTGAATGAGGTTAGGAGAGACAGCGGAAGATCTGATCATGTGGTCGCAGGACCTGATAGGCCGTGACGAGGACTTCAGGCTTTGTTCTAAGTTTGATGAGGAGCTGTTAGAGGGACTGGAGGGTTTTGTACAGGATAATGTCATGATCTTATTTATGTTTCAGCAAAATCTCTTGACTATAGACGGGTAAGAGAAGAAGCAGAAAACCCAGTGAGAAGGTTGTGGTAGCATCAGCCCCAGAGCCGATGGGGGCCCACCCTGGGTTAGTGGTAAGGAGCAGTTAGGTTCAAGGAATGCACCAATCACACTGACGGGTTGGGTAGAGAGGGTGACTCCTAGGAAGACTTGGTGTTGTCATTTACCTGGGTGAAAGAGGTGCCATTTTCTAAGGTGGGGAAGACCCGGGGTGAGCACTATTCTTGCTTAGGGAGATGAGGGTTTAGAGTTCCAGTTTGGACATGTTAACTATGAAAGGCCTTCTGGTCTTCTGAGCAGACGCCTTCCTGTCTGCCTTTCCAGAATTTAAGGTTCATGGAACTGTTGTTCATCTCATCTACATTTTATGCTTTACTGATCTGTATTTCCATGAATTATATTTTATTCTGGATGGGCACTTAGGTTATTTCCTTGTTTTGGGCATTGAAGATAATGCTGTAGTGATGTTTTCAATTTGGCCTTTCTGTGCATATATATAGGGGGATTTATATTTAGAAATAGAACTACCCAATCAGGGGCCATGCACTTTTATTTTTTGGTAACTGTTTTATTGAGATGTAATTTGCTTATCATACATGGAGACATGCATTTTCACTTTATTTTTAAATTCTCCAAAGCTAGTTTTGTTTTTAAGTAGTCAGTACATTTTTTTTTTCAATTTATTAGCATATTTAACTAGTTTTTTTGGTTAACCCTTCTGGGTTGAACATCCTTTTTGCTGATGCAAATCTTTTAATGGTTATTTCATCAGGTGTGTATGCACAGTAGTCATTGTCTTTTTTTTCATTTTTTATTTTCTAATTATTCATAGACTATATATTTTTTAGAACAGTTTTAGGTCTACAGAAAAATTGAGTAGATAGTACAGAGTTTCCATATACCTTTCTCCCCTCACAGTTTATCCTATTATTAACATCTTGTATTAGTGTGGTACATTTGTTACAATTAATGAGCCAGTATCGATATATTATAATTAACTGAAGTTCATATTTTACTCTTTGGGTCCCTCTTTAAGTTATGTAGTTCCATGGGTCTTGACAAATATAAAGTCATGTTTATGTTACGTAGTTCAATGGGTCTTGACAAATATAAAGTCATGTATGCACTGTTACAGTATTATGTAGAAAAGTTTCACGGCTCTAAAAATCCCCTTTGCTTTACCTGTTTATCTCCTCCCTTCTCCTGAGCCTTTGGCAGCCGCTGATTTTTTTTACTGCCTTCATAGTTTTGCCTTTTCCAGAATGTCATGTGGTTAGAATCATATAGGCTTTTAGACTGGCTTCTTTCACTTAGTAATTGCACTTAAGGCTCCTCCATGTCTTTTTGTGACTTGATAGTTCATTTCTTTTCATCATTGAATGACATTCCATTGCCTGGATGTATCCCAGTTCATTCAGCCATTCATTCACCTGTTGAAGAATATCTTCCTTTCAGCTTTGTTTGCTTTCAGTTTTTGGAGATTGTGAATAAAGCTGCTATAAACATTTGTATTCAGATTTTTTTGTATTGATATAAGTTTTCAACTCATTTGGGTAAATACCTATGAGTGTGATTGCTAGACTGAATTTTTAGGTCTACGTTTAGCTTTGTAAAAACTGTCAAACTGTCTTCCAAAGTGACTGTACATTTTGCATTCCAACTAGCATGAAAGTTCCTGTTACTCTGCACCTTTGTCAGCATTTAGTATTGTTAGATTTTTGGATTTTAGCTGTTCTAAGGTATGTGTATAATGGTGTATCACAGTTTTGTTTTAGTTTATAATTCCCTAATAGCATACGATATCAAAAATCTTTTCATATGCTTATTTCCCAAGTGTATATCTTCTTTGATGAGATGTCTGTTCAGATCTTGTACTCATTTTTAAAATTGGTTTGTTTTCTTATTGTTACATTTTAAAAGTTCTCCGTACATTTTTGATACAAATCCTTTATCAGATATGTGTTTCACTGCATCTTTTTATGTTGAAAATGTCTTTATTTTGTCTTCATCCTGGAACAGTTTACTTGGGTATAATATTCTAGCATGGCAATAATTTTCTTTTAACACATTTGCAATATTATTCCACTGCCATTTGTAATCTGTTGTTGATATGAAGTCTGTTGTCAGTCTAATTATTGTTCCTTTGAGTTTTCTTCTTTCCTTTATTTTATATAGTTTAAGATTTCTCTGTTGTTTTTTATTCATTGATTTCACTGATATTTAGATATGATTTGTTTTTAATTTCTTCTGTTTGATATTGGGTTTGATTTTTGTTTTCTCTGAACACTCATGTCTTTGTTTAGTTCTGGAAAATTCAGTGATTATCTCTTCTAATACTTCTCTTTTCTCTCAGTTTGCTTGCTTTTGAACTTCTAACAGATGACAGAGATCTTATTTGTTCCTACATATCTCAAAACTTTGGTCCATGTATTTCATTTCTATCTTTTTGAGGCATGCTCTGGGTCAGGTCTTCAGGTCTGTCTTCTTAGTCATTAATTCTTTCTTCTTGTGTTTCGTGGAACCCATCTATTGAGTTATTTATCTCAACAGCTATATATTTTCATTTTAGAATTCATGTAAATATGTATATATATAATATTTTCTAATGAGATGTGTTCTTGTGGTTTCTATTTCTTTCTTTATCTCACTGAAGATATTTCTTAAAGCCTCCTTTAAGATTAATCTGTTATCTCATTCTCCTATTCGTTGCTTCTGCAGATTCTATCATGACTATTTCGTTGTATGTTTTAATATTTAAACTGTAAGTTCAGCTCTAGTGGCAATGGCTTTCCCTCGGAGTCCTAGATAAGGTTTTGAAGTCATTGTAATTCAGCATAGAGCAGAGTCAAGTTTGAAGTTTTGGAACTCTGTTTTGAAAATTTGATTAAAAACAGAGATTATTCCTCTTAAATTCCACCTCCTATAAAAAGGCAATTAAGCAATTAATGACATTTGCTCCTCTAAAACCCATCCATCCACAATAAAGCATATTCTTAAAACTGCCTTGCTTTGCTTCTTTCATTATTCGAAGAGAGATGGTATCTATTAAAACATTTTTTAATAACAAAGAGCTGCTTCAAAAATTGTCCCCTTTTTCAAAGAGCTTCAGAAACCACATTCAAGACCATGGAGATTTGAGATAATCTATATTTGCTTGGCTGGGCCTTACATGTTTTAGTCAGTTATGGGCCATTTTAAGTGAATTCTTTGGCCTAGAATCCACACATCATGTGAAGAATGTCCTTGGGATTCCACAGTCCTACAAGATTCGAGATTCTCTCTGTGTCTTGTCTTCAGACCTTTGAGCAAAGATACTCTGGGCTTGTTTTCAGGATCTGGACCTTCTGGGCCACTGGTTCCATGCAAAGTGGTTTTTGAGAATTTCCTGGACAAGGGCCTGTGACCGTAGTGGCTGTTCCCTCATGTCCCTCTCAAGGTGAGCTGCACAGTGGAATTACTTAGGAACTGTAGGTCCTGATGCCTAGACCCCACCCCCAGAGATGTTTTTAAAGCACCCAGATAATTCTAATTGTGCAGCCCGAGTCAAAAATGATTGCCTTGTAGACATATGTCCAGTTGCCCAGATTTTTCTTGCTTTCATTTTTTTGGTTGCATTACGTATAGTATTTTTCTTGTTTTTTTTTGTTTGTTTGTTTTATTTTGTTTCATTGTTGTTGTTGTTATTGTTGTAGTTGTTGGGATGGTTATATACCTGCATCAGTTCAGGTTACTTTCTGACCAGAAATGAGAAGCACTGAATTTTAACCAGGGTGCTTAGATAAAAGGATTCAAACAGAAGGTTTCAAGAGGCCTCCTTGACTTATTGAATTCTTCCTGCGATTTTTAATTTCTCTGCAAAAGATAAGTCTTTTTCTGGCATCCTCCCCCTTTCATTTCTCTCAGTGTGTGTATTTATCACATATCTTTAATTAAAATGAATTTGTAGTTTGGGGCTGAATTTGAGTTAGTGGCATTCTCTGCTTCTCTTTTGTGATACAAATATTTGCATACATTCTGTAGTGGGAATTTATATTCCAAAATAAGTTACATTTGGGGGGGCATACATGTGATAAGATTTTAAATGTCACATAAGAATTGATGGAAATTGTTCTAGGGGGTGGAAAATAGATTGTTCAAAAATTGAGGTGAGGTGATATTTTCCCACTTGATTTAAGAAAATACATTTACTCTAAATGTGATTTCTGAAGCAAAAAGGGGGCAGTTTTCGAAGGGTATTAAAAACTCTGTTTTCATAGATGCCTTCTCTCTTCAAATAATGAAAGGATCAAAATAGGGCAGTTTTATTGTATGTGGATTGTTTTTTGGAGGGACAAATTGTCATTATCTGCTTACGTGACTTTTTATAGGGTAGAGGGTTTTAAGAGGAATGATTCGTTTATAGTCCGATTTTCAAAATGGTTCCAAAACTTCAGACCTGGCTCTGGTCTATGCTGAATTACATCTACACATAGCGATTGCCTTAGACACTTGCGTCCCCAAGTGTGTACTTTCAATTGCCGATAAGTAGAATGGGTTTTAGGCTTTGTCTAAATAAGAACAGTGGAGAGATGATACGATTATCTGGATAATTCAAAATCAGGAATTCCCATATGATATCTTCAATTTTCTGTATATTTCAGTTGACGGGAAGTTCGAATCGAAGTCATCTGGGTCATTGCCTCGGTTTTCCACTTCACTCTATTTGTGTAAACACAGCTGTTTTATGATCGACTTTTTCTTTTTTTAATTTCCATTTTGGAAATAGCCATTTTTCAAGATCAAAATTCTTGTTTAGGGATTGTATACTTGAGCCCACTTTTCAGATCCTGAGATATTGTTGCCTTTCAGTAAAAATGGCTGTATAGCAAGTTGCTTTTCCTAATCCTCATGTTGAAGAAACTTCTTTCTGAATCTAGGGATATTTCTAGCTGGACTCTAGAGAAAATACTCAGTAGTCAAATCTTCCACATAAAAAAAGTCAGTCTTCACCTGTATAAAACAATCACAAAGGGCATGGCAGATACTCCTCTGTTTAGAGAAATATCCAATTTGACCACCACCCTATCAGTTCCAGATGGTTCCTACTTCTGATGAGCCTCTGTTTACTGCCAGAGTGGAGCTTCAGCCAACGCATTTTAATTCCATTCCCAAACTCATCTGCACCATGTGGCAATACGTATTAATACCCATTGAGCTGTTGCTTGGATCAGCTGAGGACAGGGAAGGCAGACAGTGCAGACCCTCAGCTGGGAGGCTTCTGAGACCTTCTGAGACTATGTATTTTTGCATCCAAATGAAGGCAGTAGAAGAACTAAGAAATTGTGTGGTTGAGATTTATCTTGACAGATTTGGTTCTCTAAGGCCTCTCTGTTTTCTCAGTCTCTTCCAGGCAATTTGAAATGCTCTCAGGATAGTTGGATGAAAGCATGGGGACCATGAACCTCTTGGTGACAGGTTTTTGGATATGTGTGAATTGGTTATATTCCCCTGTTGTTGGTTTTAAAAATTCTTTAAATCTTTCTGGCCAAAGACACTCTTTCACTTTAATACCTAAGAGTATTATTGTGTAAAAACACACGTTTTCAAAATCCCATGTATTATAAAATTATAAATTACCCAGTATGTGGATTTATCCATTATGTGAAAATAGGTGCATTTAAGTAAAGATTTATTTTTGAACATTGAGAGCACTCTATTAAGCACTTTTTCACAGTAGTTGAAAGCTTAAGGTCAGGAGGAGATGGTTTGGTGTCACATTGAAACTTTGTAAATCTTAACTGGATAATCTTAACCTCACTAAGCCTCAGTTTCATGATCTGTAAAATGGGATGATCTTAACCGTACCCACTAAATTTGTCTGGGAGAGTAAAAGCTTAGTGTCATCTCTGACACAGAGGCAGCGCTTTGTCTGCTGGCTGCTTTTCATTTATTTATTCCTTTCGGTCTGTAGACATTTGCGTGGAATGCCAGCAGCTGAGGGACTAATGGGTTAGAAAAGCAGGTGGAAGTTACTGTGATACTCTGGTGCGTGAAGGGTAGATCGACAATATCTTTTCTAGTCATTTCCCTGTTTGAGGGCCCTCTTTTTACCCCGCCCAAGTGTTATGTTAGATGGCCATGGAGGGCAGAAGTTCAGAGTGAGTCATTCATTCTTTAGTTGCTTTGATTTTTGAGAGATGGTAGGACTCATCCTCTTGAAGAGAAATCCATCTCTAGAAAATGCCTCTTTGTAAATGTGGTTTCGTTACTGTTTATGAAAAAGAAAATAGCCATTGGGTGTCAAGGTTTGAGTTTTAATTTTCGTGCATGGGAAGCAGGGCGGGGCATTATCTGAGCACAGGAAGGGGTGATGCAGGGATGTGGAGCGAGGGAGCCTGGCTAGGAGTTCTCAACATCCACCAAGAACTGGGCTGCCGACCAGTTAGGTTCTCACAATGGGAGCAAAAGGCGAATGAGTTAGGTCAGCCTGTGACAAAACAGTGGGGGCTTTGTCCTGAAGACTTAGGATTATGGCAGCTGCTTCCTAAAACTCAGAAGTTGCTTGATGGCTTGATGAACTAGATACATAATTTACAAAATGTAGTGGCTTCCCATTTTTTACAGTACACCATGGAGAAATCAGACAAACACCTGCTGTAGATGTCCTTTGTCACTCTATGAAGTGCTCTGATTTCCTGGATCTAGCAAAGCTCTAAGGGACACATTGTGACCTTTTAGTCTGACGACCCTCAGCCATGTAATAAGGAGCCATGCTAACAGGGATCTATTGTACAACACTTTCAAAATAACTTTTATACTTTTGCTTACGTTTAACTCTTCAAACATTTTGATAAATCCTAGGAGACCTAACTCTAAGCTTAAGGTTTTGTCGTTGTTGTTAAATCAACTAAAAAAAACCCCCCAAAAACCCAAGTACAAATTATCTTTTAATGAAGACCGGTAACCTTTTGTTAAAGATGATAGTTGTCTATCACAAGATAAATAATCATTTTAATTATTGCTGTGGCATGGGAAACAATTTTTTGAAAAGAATTTCATTCTAAATGTATGACAGACTAAATTAGTATTTAGGAAGTACTGAAAGGAATTCATTGTTAAGTTACGTTTTTATCTTATATCCTATCTGGCTTTCTTTCTTTAATTGAATGTTATTATTTTGGACCTCAAAATATTTGCTGTGGGTAAAATAACAATAACTCATTAGATTTACTGCCTCTGCATGAGATCAATAACAAAATTTCCATTATTTATTTTCCCAAAAGACCTTTAGACACTACATTTCCAGCATGGTATAAAGGAAAGGGATTTTATAATGATTTACTTTAAAAAGATTTTCACCTCTGATATATATCCAGCAAAGCCCCACTAGAATTGCACTGTGATAATAATAATTATAAAACAAAAATGTCAAGAAATTGTTCTTTCGTGATCTGCATTTTGACTATATATGAAACCTGAGAAACACAAGGCATGCAGAGCAGCACGGTGTTTAGACACAGGCTTTGTTTGAACAAAATTTATTAATACGATGTGTTAGGAAGAACCATAAATATAAACATTTTTAATGGAAACCCACGAATGAAGATGAACTTGTTTGTTGATTGATTGGCTAGCTGATTTCTCTCTCTCTCTCTCTCTCTCTCTCTCTCTCAGGATCTTGGTAAAATATATTTTCCTAGATGCTTCTAATATAGCTGGACATGGTTCATGATATTCCTGCTTTAAGATTTCTGTTCCACATGTTTTAGTGTGAGCCCATTTGAGTAAAGTGAAAAACAAACACATTAGCTTTAAAAGTTTCTCGCTGTAGGAGAATTACAAATGCTAATCCTTTAGCAGCGAGCTAGCCTTAAAAATGGGCAAAAATTATAGACTTTTTTTGTATTCCAGTCTTTCAAAGGAATGGCCATTTGTCTCACACATCGATAATTTAAATTAAATGTGGAGGAAGAGATTTAAATATTCCATCTCAGAAAAATCTGTAATGTCCCATAGATTTTAGATTAAACCGATTAGATTAGAATAATTGTAGAGGACATTATTCTTTCATTGAGCAGATTACAACCAATTAAATGGTAATTCTGAGCTCTTGTTAAATAAATATCTCTTATTATCAGACACAGCAGCAGAGTGTCAGAGGAAAATGGGTGTGCGTTTTCCCATGCGACCTCACACTTTCCAAAAATTGCACATGTATTCAGAATATATACAGAGAATGTGGACAGCGAATGGTGTATGTCACATTCTGAGTAATTTTAAGTCCATGCCTTCCGAAGGCAGCTGTTCATATCCTTTGTGGGCCTCAAAGGCTGAGTGCAGATGACAAAGTTTGCAGTGTTCTTCTACCACAAGTCAAAAGAAGTCAACCATTCTGGTACCTTGTGAGGTCGCAGAGAGGTTACCTTTCAGGCGAGCATTCCCAAGGGCCTATAACCTTGAAAGACACAGTGTTCCTGTCGTCAAATGCTGCACCTTCCCAGAAGCTGCTCACACAAGAGCCTGTGAAGACATCAGCTATGTTCGAATGCACTTAATGTGTATAACTCTAGTGTTAAATTCACTGGACTGCTGGGCCACTATGTAAAACGGTGTCAACATGAGGCTACGTGTGTCAGCTTTCAGGCACATTTGGAAGGAGTTGAAGGTTTTTGGGACGTCTTGTCCGCGTTGTAGAGGAAAACCAGCCGTGAAGCCCCGGAGCAAGCTGAGGAAGTTGGTGATCTAATCCGCAGTGACTTTCAGATGTGTCGGTGTGACGCCCGGGCATCTCGGCACAGGTGTTGTTTGCCCCCAGGAACTCTCTTTCCCTACTCCCTTGTGTCCTTGATGAGCAGACCTTTGGGACTTTTGGCCAGCAGAGGTGATGCTTGCATCCATTCCAGGATGTCCTTTATTCAGGGCTTGAGTACGATTAAATGATGTGTGGCTGAAAACCTCTTCGTTATACTATAATAATCCTGGAGAGGGCGTGTGTGGGTGCAGATCTCTACAGAAGGAAAAGGAAGAACAGTGATAGCAGTGAAGGATGGAGGAAAAAGAATTTCTCTTCTTGCTATTTTTTCTTTTCTCTTTTTTGGTATTGGTTTATAGGTTCATTAATCTATTCAACAAGTATTTATTGAATACCTACTACACATCAGATAGTAAATACAAGAACTGGAGTTTAATCAGCTTCAGCTTGAGTCCTTCCTCTGCCAGCTGTGTGACTTTGGACAAATCACTTAAGCTCTCTGAGCCTCAGTTTTCTCATCTGTAAAATATAATACTGGAAGCATCCATCAGTAGAAGTGTGGTTAAATATTTTATGGTTGAACTACAGAGTGCAATACTATACAGCTATAAAAAACATAGATCTCCAAGATAAGTAAACATTTCAAAGTGTATAGCAACTTAAATAATATGCTACCTTTTGTATAAAACATGAAGCTTGTTACTAGATACATAAACTCTTGATAGATACACAAGACACTAATAATAACAGTTCCATATGAAGGGGGTGTGGGAATTTGGATAGAAGAGGGAGGGAGATGGCACTGAACATTTTGTGTTTTTATATTTTTGGGCCATATATATATATTACCTCTTATAAAATAATAGCTCAGTTTTGTAAGTTTGTTGTGAGGATTAAATGAAATAATGCACTTCGAGTTCTTATCCCAATGCCTGGCTGAAAATAAGCACTCAGGTTATGTTTTTGCTAGCATTATTGTGGTGGTAGTGTTGAAACAAAGTTGCATAGAAGGTACAAACTCTTCCTGTTTAGTATAGAAGACAGATAATCACAGGATATAGCTGATCCTGGTGGCGGGGGAAGGTATGATGTGTTTTGGAAGCACAGATGAATTTGTACCTTAGTTTTTTGGAAGAGAGGAAGCCTCACAGCGATGGTGACTAGTCTGTACCTTTATTTTCCTCTTTCAACTCTTTTCTTGATGAAAGAAATGTTATTTAATTCTACAACTGCCCCTTCCTTCGTGTGGGATACACATAGTATATGTTTAATTTGTAGGTATATTGGGGACTTACTCAGTAGTTTTCATCAATTGCCCACTTTTAATCATTTTTTCCCTCTGTGTCTGTTTTCTTCTTAGACCATCTGCCTCCTGGAAGGCAGGAACCATATCAATTTAGCTTGTTTTCTTTGTAGTGATTTGCTCTTACTTGGTAATTTTTATAAATATGAAACAGTATGTACTTTTGCCTTTTTGTATCTGAGAAGATATTGGCGACCTTCTTTTGGGGGCTGGAGGAGAAATTTTCCACCCATTCTCTGCTGACAGGGAATTGTCGTCCCCAGTTCTCTGACTCCTGGCAAAAGCAGGAGTCAGAAGCATCTGTCCCAGGTGAAAAAGCCTGGCTCAATTTCAGGATTCTAGCCACATTTCCTCACTCGAGCTGGCTTCTTCTTCATGCTTGTCCCTTCATTTCACTGGGTGCCAGCGTGCTGTCCAGTAAAAAGTAGGTTTGACTCTGGCCAGATGAGAATCGAATAAGATTCCCATAGCTAGAAGTTCTTCTTGGCACTTTAAAAGTTTCACTGGAGGGAAAACAAAAGTAACCTGGTTGTAGGCATTTTCTTTGAAAGGTACACAAAGGAAAAAAAAAAGATAAGTAGAGGTCTACCTTCCCCCAAAGAGCTAGGAGATCTGAAATGCTCATTCAACACAGGGGCAGAGGAAAGAGACAAAAGAAGCCAAATCCAGAAATGAATCGATTCGCAACCACCTGCTCCTGTCATCCACGGCAAGAAACATCGATTGTAGTAATTGACAGACACTTCCCCAAAGCCATGTTCTAAGAAATATAATTCTTCTCCTACCACCACCCCCCACCACCACTCCGCTTTTTATGTAAGATAGGCCTTTATATATGATTTGTGTTGCTGGGGGGTGGTGAGAAATCAAGGGTGTTTGTTGAAAGAAACCAGGCACAGATCATTCACTTTTCAGAAAGGAGGCCAGTTGTGCAGGACAGATGCTGTTGAAGGAGGAAGATGCCGACAGATTGGAAGCACCTGGTGGGTTGTGGATCTGGGTGAGAGAGATGGGGAGGGGGTCCTGGTGGCCATGAGGAGCAGGCAGGCTGAGCCTCCAGGGAGCTTCTGGTCTGACAGGGTAGAGCGGGAGAGTGTCACCAGTGAGGACGGTGAGCCATGGGTGCTTACATTAAGGGGCATCTGGGTTGGGCCAGGCCAGGTGACAGCAGGATCTGCCCAGGCTGCCAGTGCGGGGAAATTATTATCTGGGTTGTTCTGAGAAGCTGGGAATGAATCCTGGGGACTCCTTACAGCGGGGAATCCTTATATTTCAATCTGCTTATGCACTGCCAGGTGTACTCAGAAAGCTCACTCAATTAAAAATAATTATACCTTTTAAATAATAACAAGAACGAACTATAGATGGCTTCTTAGAATTCTGGTTTAGGCCTGAACTCAAAATTACTTGTTTTATGGCCTGAACTAGCAAACTATATTTAATTAAAGGTCAGAGATCTTCCCTGAAGCAGGAAATCACATGACAAATGGGCCTCCCAGCAGTTACCTCTGAATGAGCTTATCAGAGATGGGGTCTCAGGCTGGGGATAACCCTCAGTTAGAGGCCCTGGGATTTGGTGCCTCAAAATTGAAGGTTGTCCCATCACCCTCCTGATTACTTTTTTAAACACCTTTGAGCGGTTTAATGATTAAATACGTTCCACTTCAGAAAACTTCAGAACAAGCTGTAAAAAGTAATTTGTAATTTTCTCTTTCTCCATATCAATGCCGAATGTGGTGTTTAATTACTCCATAATAGCTTTTTGTTCTGGTGATTTGTTACAAAAATAGACAAGTCCTTTATCATCATTAAACACCAGGATTAGTATTTTCTTAAAAATTAAGAATCATGTAAGTATCTTAAAAGGTTTGAAGAAAAATGGCAGAGAACTTTCTTTTTTTTGAGATATGAAATTTTAAATACAATGCCTTGATATTTACAATGAATGGATTCATTCAAATGGTGTATATTTAAAGAGAAGTCAAGGCACTAAAATACTCATCTCTTTAAATCACCCAACAGCTCTTTACGACAAGATCCTGGAGAGCTGCCAAATTAGACTCTGTAATGTACACTCCCCAGGAGGATGGAATCCTTGGTGTTTTTGCTCACGTTATTTCCGAATCATATGGAATCTGTTTCATTTTTAACCTGTTTATTTTAACAGCTTCTAGAGTCCAAGGGCAGGTTTGGATAGTTGACATAAAGGGGCAACATTCTTACCTTAACCTCCCACTAGTTTGAGTTATCAGACACTTGTTGGCAAGAAGACAAATCGAGCCATTTTGGAAGAAAGAGATAGGTTTGCCTTCTCCTCTTTCCTCCTTGGCTGCCCTCTCTGTACGGGTCCCAGTTTGATCCCAGTAATAACACCTGCTCGTGGCCACATTTTCAGGAAATCCTACTGCTGTGGTCCTATTTGCAGGAGGAAGTGCAGTTGAATCACAACTCGGTTGAGTTTGTGTTAAATAAACTTGTGCGCCCAGGTCTTGATATAGGTGTTGCGGGATGCGAAGTAATGCCCGTCGCAGAGCATTAGCTTTCGCATTGTAGTTAGAATTTAAATGTATGGGTATATTCCAACAGATTATTTTTCTTCGCTAAGCAGGTGAGTTGGGAAAAGAAAGGTTGGCAGCTGTTTCTGGTTAAGACAAAAGTCTAGAATTTGGAAAGGGAAAAGGGGAATTCTTTTTAAGACTTAGAAATAAATGTGTAATTCAATCAAGAGAGCACTCAGAACAAGAAGTTTGCACTTCATTTGGATTTACTAACATATGTGCATTGAAAAAAATACTTTATGTAAATGATATCATTTGAATCCACAATGAGATCTGAGTGATCTTAGGGCTAGTTATTGCCATGCTTTATATGATATGAAGACACGTTTGCTGTGGTTTGTACAAATTTAGAACTTCAAATCCTAACATGTTAGAGGTAGATGTGGTCTTAGCAATTATTTCGTTCAGCCTCATCGTTTAAGATATGAGGGGACTGAAGCTCAGGAAGTTTCAGCAACTTGGCTCATTTCACAGAGCCGGCTAGTGAGGAATCTGGGACTGGAAATCTAGACTCTTTGTCATACTTGACTGACTCTTGGAAGTCACCAGGGCAGGTTTTGTGCCTGGCTGGTCACCTTCTCAGCTGTTGCCAATCCCCATATCTCTTTCAGGAATTCCCTTAAAGCACAGCTGTGAACATTTTACTCCCTACTCAGAAGTCTTCATGGTTCCCATGGAATGCATTTAATATATATATATAAATATTTTTGAAAAATAAGAAGTAAAATGTAAACTTTCCTTAACATCAAATTCAGTCTTTCCCAATCTGTAATCTAGCCCTGACCTACTTTTCCCGCTTCCTCTGAGAACACCGAGATGCTCTATTCCTGCAGAGATGTTCTGTGTGTCCACCTTCCCACTTTTTCCCCCTGCATCTGCTTTGAGTGTACCTCTTCTACAAAGCTTGCTGTATTAATCACTGTGGCTGCTGCCTATTTGTCTAACACATTTCTTGCCAAGCTTTGATGAAGTACTTCTTTTCTGTGTTAGATTATGATTATGTGTGTGTATACACATGGGTGTGTAGATGCCTAATTCTTTTAGTAGAGGCGAGGAGCTCTGGTCTGTTCATATACCTGAGCTCTGTCTAGTAGTTACTCCATAAATATTTCCAGAGTTGAAACTAGTCTTATTTATATCATCAAGGATTCTGCCCCTAACTAGCTAGGAAAGCAACATTTCAACTGAGAATTGACCTACAGCAGGCTTTGTGTCGGTGTGTACATCCACTACGGTAGCACTTTTCTGGGGAGCAGATAGTTTCCATCTTGGGAGGCTACGCAGCCATGTGAGAAGTTGGACTTTGGCATGAGAGAGACCCGATTTTGAATCTGGCTTCTTCATTTACTGGCACTATAATCTTGATGTGATCGGTCTCAGTTTCCTCGTCTCCACAGTGGGATAATGCTACTCATCTTTCAGGGATGCTGAAAAGACGGAATCAGAAAACACATGTGAAGTGCTTGGAATAGAGTGGGCACTCAGGAAATGGTGGTAAGAATCATCATGGTGTATCAGCAATCCCTTTGGTTAGGAATCACACTTCAGATGATTTGTAAGTCCTTAGTTACCCCATTTGCCATCTGATGATGCCCTTTGGGTTGATGAGATTAAATAGTGATGGAGAAGTCGAGGAAGTTGACAGATGGGTGGGTGATTACTCCCTTGGATGAGGGTTAGGTAAAGTACAAAATGGTCAAAAGAAGCTCCTTGGGGATCCTGAGACAAAGACACAGCTTGGGATCTGCTCCTGAATTTTTAGGGAAATCTAGGGGAATGAGCAGATTCCTAAGGAGTTCCAGGTGGGGATGCGTGACACTGGAACAGCCTCTTATCCAACCCAAGTATTTCTATCAGTGAGAACTGGTTAAGATACCCTATCATCTCACCTTTAAGGAAGAAAGGAGAGAGAAGGACACCCACCAGTCCCTCTCATGACCCAGCCCTCCATCATGAACTGCGTGTGCCTCAGCAACGTCTAGGCGCTAACATAGTTGGTTGAAATGTGTATGTATTAGGGAAAAGCACAGTCCTAATACAAGCATCAAAGTCTCTGCTTTAAGGTATGAGGGAAGCCACCTCCTCACCTGCATGATTCACACTCCAAGTATCAATCCGCGCTGAACACATCACGCCACAATTCAGGAGGACTGGGGAGGGGGAAGACTTAGGAGCCAGCCTCTGGGAACCTTGCCCTTCAGTTCCCTAATGTTCTTCCACATGAGAAGAGATCTGTTCAATGCTGTTGTTGGTGCTGAGCTGTTTTTAGTTCTCAGGAGAACAAGGACACAGGATTCTCTGAGGCCAACATAAGCATGGAGAATCAGCCCCGAGCACCGGCTCCTTCTGTGTCACCCAGTGTTACCATGCATTTGTACTTTCAGTCCTGTCTTAGAATAGGTCATTCTGTAGAAGGACTTGAGCTTTCTTTTGGACAGATTTGACCAGTTGGTTAAGCTGGCTTTCCTGAATGTGCAATCACTGCCCTGGTCACTTGGCCTCATTGCCTGACCATGCCACTGTTTGGTTGTGTAAAACCAGTGTATTAGTTTTCTTTTGTGCTATAACCAATACAGATTTATTATTTTACAGTTCTATGGGTCAGAAGTCCAGTATGGGTCTTCCTCGGCTGAAACCGGGAGTCAGCAGTGCCATGGACTTTCTGGAGGCTGCCAGAGACAGTCCATTTCCTTGCCTTTTCCAACTTCTAGAAGCTACCTGTATTTCTTGGCTCTTGGCTCCCTTCCTCCATCTCCAAAGTCATCAAAATAACATCACTCTGACTCTTTTTCTGTCCGAACTTCTCTCTAGAGAAAGGTTCTCTGCTTTTAGGGATTCATATGCTTAGAATTGGCCCACCCAGAAAATGCAAGGCAATCTCCCCATCTCAAGACTCTTGATTGAAGTCCATCTGCAAAGTCCCTTTTGCTAACGTGAAGTAACACAATCACGAGTTCCAGGTGTTAGCCACATGGACATCTCTGGGGGGCCATAGCCAGAGATGGAGAAGGGATGGGAGTTGCCTTTGGTCATCCTTTGGAGCCATTGTGGCTTCTTAGACGTCTCTGGCTGAGAGATGATTGAGGAACCTTTAAATCTCTTCGTCAGGGGCCTCCAGACTTTTGGTGGCCTGCAATGACATTTTCATCATAATTCCCTTAACTTTTCAAATCACACCACCCAGGGCTTTCTAAGCCAGCCAGACACTTACTACCAGGCCTGGGAGATAATGGGAATGGTGGGAGGAGAGTGGAAAATGACGGCTTTGATTACCTCGGCCCGGAAACCTTCCATCTAGAAATAGCCATGTTACAGCCCATTCTTTTGAAAGTCTAAGTCAGGTACATTTTGTAACAAGGGCTATAATTTGAAGGCGTCTCAAGCCACAGACTAGCTCTAGAAATGAGCTTCGTTCTTTACAGCACACTTTGCCCCAAACACAGGCCCTTTAGAATAGCTTGCTAGACGCTTACTGAGGAACATTCTAGAAGGCAGAGATTGGGGTATATTCATCTTCATCTATGCCCAGTGCTGAGCACCATGCTGACTGGGTACTAGAACAAGCTGGTACCTGGTATGCTCTCACATTTATAAGCAGGTAGGAGAAAAGGGTCGAATGTGACAGGACACAAAATTAAGCTCTATATCTCCCACTTCTACCCAGCTCAGGCCCAGAGGAGGTGAAGAACCCAGAGATATTTTGTCTCTCCTTCCATAATGCACAAAATGGAGTCACTTAAGCCAATGAAACCATCTTCTATTTCAGTTTACTGGAGATGCGGAATAAAAGAAGGTGTGGGAATGGAGGAGTATCTCAGCTGAGGAGGCAGGATTCCAGCTCAATGATCTTAAGAAAAAATCACCTTAGCCTTTCATTCCTACAGCGAAAGGGTGGCAGGATAGCCTGGTGTTTATTACGGGCATGAGCTTCAAAATGAGAGGGACCCAAATTGGAACTGTGGCTGTGCCACTTACCAGCACCGTAACTCTGGTCCTGTTGCTTCACCTGTAAACCTGCCTTCTTAACCCCAGAGCATGGGGGAGTGAAAGGCTCAGTCGACTCAGTTCTTTGCACATTGACTGGGCAAAGAAGAAGCAACCAGATGGTAGGAAGCTCGGCTCTGCTACTCTGGGATAACACCTTAATCCAGAGCCTGCAGTACGTGAGGTCCATTTCTGTATCCTCTCTTGGGGCACAGACGTATCTCTGGATATTTTTCTAGTTTCAGCAGAGTCCCTGTTCTCATCGCCAGGGACATGTGGATCAGAGAGGAACGCAGCGAAGGAGAAGCAAACAGCTCCCTAAATGAGTCAGGGTTCACGAGTGAAGGGTGAAGGGGGAGACCCTCACAGATGCTATGCAGAGCCCCTTCTAGATAAAACCCCTTTGAGAAGACATTTTCTTTCTCTGAATAGTAGTCTATCAGCTCAGCCTCATCTTTAATCATTCTCAAAAAGCAACCCTTTTGATCATGACTCGTAAAGAGTTCAGAGGAAGTTTTCTGGGCCTGCCTTATTTGGGAAACATTTGTGCTTTGTCAAAAGACTCGGCACGCCAGTATTTAAAAGACCATGCCGAGCATCTTCAACTCTAGTCCCAGGGACCAATTGGCAGAGAGGAGCAAACAAGGAACCTTTTGTGCCTCTGTAATTGCCGAGCAGCAGGCATTTTATAACTGCCGAGTGGACTTCAAAGTTAATTACCATTTAGAAGTCTGCATAACATAATCCCCCAAAACACTGGGGATCAGAAAAGTTTGATGATTTACTTATATTTAAAGATCTAAACCAGTTCTACCCCATCGCAATAGAATGTGAACTGCATATGAAATTTAAATTTTCTAGTACCACATTCAAAAAATTGAAAAGCACAGGTGAAACTGGTTTTAATAACATTTCATTTTACTTCATTTATTTCAGCGTGTCATTCAATATAAACAATTACTGAGATATTTTACTTCTGTCACTGACTGAGTCTTTGAAATCTGGTGTCTATTTTATCTTGAGAGCACATCTCAGTCCAGACTCACCGTGTTCAGACGCTCAGCAGCCACATGTCGCTAGGTGTGGACTGAAGCACCAGGCAGTGATGATGTTGCATTTCATTGGCACTTAGCTTTCTTGGTGCCCAGTGTGGTGCCAGCACCTGAGCGTGGTTCCTTAGATGTGTTCATAAGATGAAGAGCTGGATACAGTTATGAGAGATTGGTTTGCCGAGCTATGACCCAGACAGGCACAGAAGTTGGCATTGCTGGTCATTAGAAATGTAGTCACAACCCAAGACTCTTTTTTTTTTTTCCTCTCTTTAAATGGCTTCATTGATACATAATTCACATACTATACAATTCACCCATTTAATTCACATATCAAACAATTCACCCAGTTCAGTGGTTTTAGTATATTCACAGAGTCCTGTATCCATCAGACAATCATCAACTTTAGGACATTTTCATTATGCCAAAAAGAAACCCAGCAGCACCCTTCAGCTGTCTTCACCTCCCCATCCCCTCATCCCTTCTAGCCCTAGGCAACTCTTAATCTATTTTTGCTTTTTTGGGACATTTCATAAAAGTGGAACAATGAAATACATGGTTCCCTTGTGACTAGTTCCTTTCACTTCACATAATGTTTTGAAGGTTCATCTATACTGTAGCATGCATGTATTGGTACTTCATGTCTTTTTATTGCAAATAAAATCCCATTGTGTGGATATACCACATTTTGTTTATACATTAACCAGTTGATGGACATTTGGATTGTTCCCACTTTTTGGCTATTATGAATAATGCTGCTGTGAACATTTGTGTACAAGTTTTTGTGTGGACATATGTTTTCCTTTCTTTTGGGTATATGGCTGGGAGTGGAATTGCTGGAGCATATGGTAAACTCTGCATTTAACTATTTGAAGACCTGGCAGACCGTTTTCCAACATGGCGACACCATTTTACATTCCCATCGGCAGTGTCTGAAGGCTCAGATTTCTCCAGATCTTTGCCATCATTTGTTATTTATCTGTCTTTTTGATTATAGCCAGCATAGTGGGTATGAAGTGGTACTTTATTGTGGTTTTGATTTGCATTTTCCTGACACCTAATAATGTTGAACATCTTTCCCTGTGGTTATTGACTGTTGGTGTATCTTCTATGGAAAAATGTCTATTCAGATTCTTTGCCTATTTTTAAATTGTGTCTTTTTATTTTTGAGTTGTAACAGTTCTTTGTATACTCCAGATACAAGTGCCTTATCAGATATATGGTTTGCAATTATTTTATATAATTCTATGCATTGTCTTTTTACTTTCTTGATGGCGCCCTTTGAAGTGCAAAAGTTGTTTTGTTTTGTTTTGATTATGTCCAGTTCATCTATTTTTACTTTCATTGCTGGTGCTTTTGATGTCATATTTAAGAAACTATTGCCTAATCCAGAGTCACAAAGATTTACATCTTGTATTCTTCTGAGTTTTATAGTTTTAGCTCTTTGATCCATTTTGAATTAATTTTGTATATGGCATGAGATAAGGGTCCAATTTAATTCTTTTGCATGTGGATATTCAGTTGGCCCAGTACAACTACTTAAAAATATTATTTTTTTCCTATTGCATCGTCTTTCAAAATTACGCTGATCATAAACGTGAGGGTTTAGTTTTGGACTCTCACTTCTATTCCATTGATCTATATATCTACCATTTATATGCATACCTCATTGTCTCGATTACTGTAACTTTGTAGTAAGTTTTAAAATCAGAAAGTATGAGTCCTCCAACTTTGTTCTCTTTCAAGATTGTTTTGGCTATTTGGGACCCTTTGAAATTCCATATGAATTTTAGGATCAGCTTGCTAAAATCTGCTAAGAAAGCTGGAATTTCGATAGGATTGTGTTGAATATGTATGTAAATCAGCTTGAGGAATATTTCTATTTTAGCAATATTAAGTCTTCTGACCCATTAACTAAGACACTAAGAGGTGGCTCTGTTTTCAATTTAGTTCCTTTTCTACTCTTCCACAGGGAGATATCATCGTACTTTGTTAAATTTAGCAAAAAGCCCTTAATCCCTGTCATTTACCTGATAATTCAGAGAATAGTAGATTGTTAGATCTAGTGGAAAAATGGATGGAGTAGTTAAATCACCTTTGATGAGCTAGAAGAATCAGACATGCAGGAAATTTATTCAGGAATTGGTACCTAAAATGCAAAAACTTAAAAACCCCAATTATGCATTACATATAGAGTATTTATCATAATTCATATCTTTGGCTACTATATGTTATTAATTCCATGAGCTCATTTTCCCAATGTTTTATTATGACAAATTTCAAACATAAGAAGCATTGAAAGAAATGTATAGTAGTAAATACCCAAATAGCCACCAATTGGATTCTACATTTGGTGTTGTGACTCTTTTTAATTTTAACTATTTTGGTGAGTGTATAGTGATATGTTATTGTGATATATTATTGTGGCTTAAATTGCATTTCTCTTATGACTCAAATGTTGGATACCTTTTTTTATGTGTTTATTGGTCATTTGTGTATCTTCCTTTGTGAAGTGTCTGATTATATATTTTATACATTTAAAAAGTTAGGTTGTCATTTTATTATTTTTATTAGTTTTATGAGTTGAAGGAGATCTTTGCATATTCTGGATATCAGGCCTTTGTTAGATATAGGTTTTGTGACTGTTTTTTCCCCCTAAATATCTTATTGATTTATTTTCCTAATCATGTTTTTTATTGAGCACAAATTTTTAATGATGATCATGTTTTTCTTTTATTTCTATTGCTTTCAGTCTACTAAGAAATCTTTACCTCCTTGGAATTCACGGGGCTATTTTCTTGCTTTTCTAGAACTGTTATAGTTTTAGCGTTTGTCTATAGGTCTGTGACCTACCGCAAATTAACTTTGTGTATGGTGTGAGGTAGGAGTCTTAAGTTTGTTTTTCTCTATACAGATGTTCTAGTACCATCTGTTGAAGAGACTTGCCTTTCCCCCATTGAACTGCATTGGTTCCTTTGTCAAAAATCAAATGATTGTAAATTACAGGTCGATTTCTAGTCTCTTTATGCTGCTGCATTGACCTGCTCGTCTGTCAGCGACTTCGTCTTCATTCCCGTAGTTTTATTATATATCTTGAAGTCGAGTAGTGTCAGTCCTCTGACTTTGCTTTTTTTTTAAGATGACTTTGGCTATTCTAGATTCTGGTATATTTTGAATAATTTTAGAATTGGCTTGTAATTTTCTACAAAAAGCATATGGAATTACTATGGAGATTGTGTTGAATCTACTGATTAATTTGGAGAGAACCAATATCTTAACAGTATTGAGTCATTCAGTATGTGAATATGACATATGTCTCCATCGATTTAGGTATTCTTCGATTTCTCATGAGCCAATTATATCTTTTTTTTTTTTTCTGACTCGTCCTGTTGTTCCATTGTCTCTCATTCCCATTTTTTGGGTTGTATAGTGAGCTGATGGAGGGTGGGGTGCATACCCTACAGTCAGATTGCCTGTGGGAACTTTGGCAAATTAACTTATTGGTAAAATGAGAGTGAAAATGATCTTTACTTCATAGCGTTTGGGAGAGCGTTATGTGAAAATTTTAAGTAAAGCCCTAAGAAATGAGGGCTCAGTAGACATTGGTTTTGTTTAAGACTGTCCTCCATGATCCAGCTCATGGACCAGTACCTGGTCCACGAAGACCACTCAAAACCCCATCCCTGAAATTTCTCTCTTCCTCGCTGTACTGTTTTTCTCTCTGTGTAGAATTTAGCACCCTTGCCCTGAATGTGTCTGACTTTTCTTTTTACTATAAGCTTTTTGGGTCTGGATTTTAGCTCCCTTTGAGTCCATTAGTTGCTCATTATAATGTAGCAGCTCCAGTGGACACTAATAAGGTATCAAAAATTTTAATTTATTTTTCAGAGTGTGAGCACATTTACTGTCTTATTTTTTTTCCTCAAAAAAGTAGTTAAGGCAGGCTTTCAGTTCAATTACAGATGAGGAAATTAAGGTACCCCAAGAGAGACTAAGCCATTAGCCATAGCCAGTTAGGGCATGTGTAGAACTAGAACCCAGCTCTCTAGACTTGAAGAATAATAGCCATGATGCTTAAAAATATATGTATATATATCATGCTTAAAATATCTTAAGCTCTGTTAGATGCTGGAATCTTTTTTTTTTCCCCCAGGGCAAAGCCAGCTGCACAAATCCTTCATGAAATGACATTTACATTTCATGACTGTGTTGAGCCACTGAATTATATCATACAGCCTTAAAAGAATCTGAAACTGCAGAATGAACTTTTTTTTGAAAAGGTACTCAGTAGGGTATGATCTGCGGTAACCAGATTTACTGCTCGCTGACCCTTCTTCACAAGGATGAAGATTTACAGCTGCGGAGATTGTTTGCAAGGTGTCCTCCACTCTCTTGGTGTTCTCCCGCTCTGCAATGACTGGCTTCATTGTAGAGAAGTCCAGCCCAGTGTGTGGTCCTGCCATGTACAGCCATGACATGGGGCGATGGAGAGAGAGGAGCCATATCAGCTACCGGGCCTATGCATGGGTGACTTTAAAAAAATGTGCTGCCTTTCCAGCCAAAAGACCCATGCTCTGAAAGATTCATGGGATAGCTTATAGATCACATTTAAATACTTGCTCCCAACTGCCTCTGAAAAATACCAGCACTTTCGTTACATACAATGTGGGTTAATTTTTGTAGGGTTTAATGTTTGTTCATGTGATAAACATTGATCTTGCTTCCAAAGGAACAGATATGATTATGGGGAGAAAGACCAATAGAGTCTGGAATATTTCACTGGACTTCTCTGATTTTTTGGTTTTAGATTCCATGCAAGCACATTTCACTCATCACAAGAAACATAGTTGCCAGGATGCCAAAGAATTTTGTAGATCTTAATGATATCCTGAAACTTCTCACAAGTCTCTCTGTCTAAATTACCTGCTTCCATTAAGTGGCTTCGATGTCAGGCACTGTGTTAAGTCTTTCTGAGCTAGCCCCTGTAATTCCCAGTGTGTCAGATGGAGATGATGTCTCAGGGCATCTGACTTCCCAGTGGCAGAGTCAGGATGAAGACTCAAGCCCATATGTCTACACCTGTACCACATTACCTCCTACCCTGGTTCCTTCCCTCCCACCACCTCTCCCACCCTCCTTTTCATGAATGCTGTAGGATGACAGCTGGATCAGGGACAGATCTTCACAGCTCAGACCTTTACAGCTCAGTTGTGTGTCCTCATATTCTTCTCCATTTCCTTACTCTTTTCTTGGAATTCTCAGTGTGGTATAGTGATTAAGAGTTTGAGCTCAGAAGCCAGACTGCTCAGGTTGAATCCCAGATCACATACTTCCCTGTGGCCTTTGGCAACTTTAGTATACCTTCTCTGGGCATCTGTTTCCTTCTCTGTAAAAACGAGGATAATAATGATAGCTACCTTTCAGGGTAACTGAAAAGATTAAGGCAATCTACATAAAATCCTGAAAGCAGTGTCTGACATGTAGAAAGCCCTGAAAACATACTAGTTATTAGGAATATTAAAATGTGCTTACTATGCTCTGATATTCTCCACTGAACTCTGGGGCTGCAATGGACAACACGGCTGACATCATGGCACTTTCAGCTTAGTTGGAGAGAACGTTACAAGAGGACCTTAGTGCACCACAGAGATTTGTAGGCGACTTGGGAGCTTATTGTAGAGGTCCTAGGAAAAGATCTTGGTGATGTACATTGTGGAACTTTAGAACCGGAAGGGACTGCGGAGGCTGGCTGGCCAAACCCCCTTTGGCATCTCTGAAACCCAGAGTGCTTAAATGATATGTCCTTGTTTATTTAGGGGATTTGCGTAGAGCCTGGCCAGAACCTGTACCTCCTGAAACTCAAGTCAGCCCAGAGAGGATCATGTGGCCAAACCTCCTCCTTGAAGACTTGGGCCAATTTGCAGAAACATGTTTGCTCTCAAATCATTCTAATCAGCCATGCTCGATGTTGGGGGCAGCTTCTTTGAACTCAGACTTTAATTGTCTCTGGCTCCTGGAAGCTTTCCTGATAGTAATTTGTGCCAAGCCATCAGAATAATGACGATGGCCATTGTCTTATGTTTACTTTAAAGTTGTCTATCCTGGTAATGATCACCTGGCAAAGAGAGAAATTTATTTTGCTGGGCATTCGTAAATAACTAGTTTGAATTTAGGCGACTGGGTAACCAATTCTATTAAAACCTGGATCTCACAGACCTACCTGAGGAATACATATGTGTTAAAACTAATCAGTTGACTTGGAAATAGTGATGAAAAAGCATCGTTCAGGAAGTGTATGTTGGGTGGAGGCAGGCAAATAGAGATTGATTTAACAAGGGCCTGTAACCTTAAAGGTTTCAGCTGGTTGATAGTTTATCTGTAATGGAAAAAATACTTTACCGCCAAGATAATATCGGGATAAATTTGAAACCACTGGCCATGGTGATTTGTATTTGTGGATGTGTGTGAATTTCAGGGAATGAAATTTTTTTCTGTGAATGTAATTTAGTGTGGATAAGATGACAAATAAGCTATATGTAATAAGAGCCCATTTGATATAATGTGTGTAATTTTAAACTTGAAACCATCATGTTTTAGAACTGGAAGGGGCCTTAGAGATCATCTAGTACAAATCAGTTTTCAGATGGAGAAACCGAATCTCTGAGAAGATGAGTGACTCTGCCTACAGTGCCCACTGGAATCCAGATACTGGGTTTGGAGACTTTGTAGAACAAAAGGCTTAATAGCCACAAACTCACTTTTAGTATTTTACCCTCAGTGATTTTATATCATTGTTAATCAAAACTATAACTGATGTCTTCTGGAAGATAGATTGACTTTTCAGCCCTTTGCACATATGGATGCTTAATAAAAATAACTTTCTGTGACTCTTAATTAATAATTATATAAGTTTGGGGAAATTAGAACAAAATTATTTGTCAACCTCGTCTTTTGTTTGAGCTGTTAATGTGGCTCCTTATGACTTCTCAGTTAGCTGATTTAGTAGAATTCAGAGAGTCATGTATGCTGCTCTTTTCAGAGAAAAACACTGGTCGCTAAAGGGATTGAGTTTAATGTAGTTTCATATCAGAGAGGTTTTAATAATACAGTCTAAAGTATTTGTACATGAATTCATTAAGCCCAGATTAGTCTTATTATAATTACTCAAAAAGTAATTCAATTGAAGAGAAAACATTTTAAATGGATATAAAATACACTGTTAGCTGGGAAGCCATACTGTTCTACTTTATCAGCTCCATAAAGTACTAGCAGATTTGAACATAACTTTCAGTCTACAGAATGCAATCATAAAAAGTATTATTCCTAAATCTATTTTTTTATGTTCTTTTAGTAGTTAAGAGCTTTATCCCTCTGTGCTATGAATGAGATATACTAGGGATAGAATGTCATAAAAATGTTAGGGACTTACCGACTCACGTCTCTTGCACTGACTTCCCAAACCAGTGTAGGCTGAGGGGTTATAAGCACATGGCCTAGGATTAATGCTGGTAGCACATTCCCTAGAAAATGTAACAAGACGATACTATAGGGCTTTAAAAAAATTTTTTTTCTTACACCCGAAAGACATTGACCAAATGCCATGTGCCTTCAGAGGTATGACAATGACAGGCAAAATACTGGTCTTCATTTCTAACATGATAAAAGATGAGGGGAGGCCAAGAGCAAGACAAACGATAGAACTTTCCCCGGCCGGCATCCAAAGCAAGACAGAGGAGAAAAAAGGAGAGAGAGGCACAAGGCCTTCCCACATGAAAGAATGCATTTGTTCCTGGCATCGAAGGCTGGAGACTTGGTGTTCTCAGCCAGGATTCACAGGGCTCTGTTCAGTCTGAGCTGCTTGAGTATGCCTGCCCGGGGGAAGCAGAAGGGGCATGGCGTTGGCTGTGCGGCTGAGCTGTCTGGCTTTGGAGACACAGGAAACTAATCACAGCCCCTGTGTGTGGTGCCATGGCGGCCACGCAGGGACGCCGGAGGAGCCCTTAACTCTGGCTGGGCTCCAGGAGAGCACAGACCTGCACCCGGGGACAGGAAGGGGCTCCGTTTAAGTGGTTTGTTGTGTTCAAACTTTAACTAGTTTATTTAATCAAGTAGCAGAATCCTTTCCACAGGCAAACTCTTCACAGAACCCCACTGTACCAAGTAGAGATTTTCAATTCAGCTGTCCCCATGTAGCCCCTACCTCTTTTGACCCCTAGGCTTCTAGGGAGCATGGCTTGAAACACTGATCAAAGCCCAGGGCAGGGCTGGGTGAGCCCCTTAGAAGGCGGCCTTGAGAAATAATGACAGGTCCACAGGAAACAGGCAATGTCAGAGGAGTGAGTGGTGCCGAAAATGAAGGCTGAGCCCTTGGTTTCTGGAACTTCTAATCACAGCCCTTAGATCATTGATGTTTGAAGATAGGATGTCACCGGATCTCTGATCTCAAAGATTAAAAATCATTCATAAGGCGATATTTGAGAATTGCTTTAGAGTTTCTTAATGGCACGTAGCTACATGGCGACAAGAAGAAATTAGAATGATCATTTTGTTTTAATGGATTTTCTTTTATGATACTTGTACAGCCCTATGGGAAGTCACAGAGTTTTTTCAACTAGTCGGCAATCAGTAAATGTTTGTTGACTAATAATACTACGGTTCGCAGAAGTCTTTCTGAGTACTAGTCACTGTGCATGCTTATATGCATGACCTCATTTAATCTCCATAGCAATTTATGAGGTAACACCAAAGTTAGCTATTGTTATTATCTGCGTGTTGCTGATGAGAAAAGCAAGGCATAGTCATTTGCCCAAGATCACGCTGCCCGACATGGGACCAGCTGTGACTTCAGAACCTGAGCTCTTTGCTACCCTGTTCTGTGGCTCATTACTGCAATAAGGTTAACTTCCATTTACTGACCCTATACCATAAACCAGCCACCGTGTGCCAAATGCGGGCTTTACATATATGATCTTGGTTGTCCTCGTGCATTGTGAAATATAAGTTTTGCTATCCCCATTTTATAAGTGGAGAAACTGAGACTCGGAGGAGTTAAATAGCAGCCCAGCATGGCTGAGATGGTGGACTAGCAAGGGTCTGAACCTAGTATTATTTCACTCCAAAGTCCGTGTGCTCTATGCTAACTAAATTATCCGCCTCGATCCTCGTGGTATCCCTATGGTAGGGAAAGAGCTTAGCTCTCCCGTCCCCGTTTATAGATGAGAACATAGGCTACAAGATGTTTCAGCCCCAGGTTTCCTCCTCATGAGTAAGTGGGACCCAATCTTAGGTTGGTCATGGGACCCAGTGGCTACAATCATGTGGCAACATGGCACTGGATCATTTTTGGGAGAGAAAGGGTTCACCCTGCGCCTGTTGGGAAGCCCACCCTCCATTTTCGGAAGTAGGCTTTATTGGTTTGACACAGAACTACTCCAGAGTGCTGGTGTTCAACAAGAGAGGAGGCATGGGTGGCCCTGACTTTTCAACACAGGAGAGAAAGAGTTTTCTTCATTCACAGAGACTTGCACGGCACAAAGTCCCAGGCTGAATTCTGGTTACTCTCCGTATCCATGCGTAGAACTTGCTGGTTTTTGAAATTTGGTGAGGAGGCAGCCTAGCCCCTCTTGAGACTGACTTTGGTTAATGGTGAACCTGACCCCATTCAAGGGAGCAGTGTTCATTCCAGCTGTTCTCCGCATCTCTTCCTTTGACCCTGGTTAGTTGGGTCTCAGTAAAATTCACAGAGCTTTCCTGTAAAAGCACTTGTACTTGAAAGAGAATTTTCTTTCTGTAGCTCAAACCACAGGAGGACTCACAAGACAGCTGTCTCTGCAGGTGAGACTTCTTAAATGGGAGTTAAGTGCATGCGTTTTCAAGAAACTAAACCCCCCTCATATATAATTTAACCTAGAAAAGAAAGCGAAATTGAGAGAGTAGTATGATTACATTGTTTGAGAACTAGTAGTTTTTCTTCCCTCCATCCTATGGAAGTTAGGCACACTTTCACTGTTCGGCCTATCTTTACTGCTATGGACGTGGGCTAAGTGTGATGCTGTAATAATAGTGAGAGTTGCTCTAGCCATAGTTATGCATTGTGGATTGAAATAGTAAATTATTCTTAGCAGATGGAATGGGCAATAAGACTGCCATCCAGTTCTGCTCATAAAACAGAGCAATAGATAAATAAAGGAGAGCCAACTCACTTAACCCGCGTGCCTCTGTGCACTGCTAATTATTAACCCAGGCTCAAGAGAAGGGTTCACCCAGAGTGTAGTTAAATCATTTTTAATAGAGGTAAACACTGGCCATGTGGATGAGTAGCACTCAGGAAAGTTTTTAATCAGCAACGTTTAGGAATCATCCGGCCTAATTGCCATAACTTATTAATAATAATAAATAATCTAGTCCTTTTATGGCCCCTGTCTCTGGAGGACTCGGTGCATTAAAGATCTCTAGCGTGTGAATCTCTCAATAGTGGACGGGGGAGGAGGGCAAGTACCCTTGATGCTCATTCCTCACTGGAGAAACTGGGCTTCGAGGCTTATCTGAGTTCCTTGTTTCTTATTTTCTTCTTCCCACATCTGAGTCATCAACTTATGCATGGCCTTTCATCTAACTATAGGACCAGAGTGGCTGCCGTGGGGTAGGGATGGGGCTGGAGAACAGGCTTTCTTTGTGCCCCTGAAGGGCTGGGGTTTGAGGTTTTCTCCCTTGGGAAGTGAGTAAGAGCAGAGCTTTGTCTGAAGGAGTTCATTTCCTCTGCACGAATCCCCCTGGAGTCCTCTGGGCTCAACCTGACCGTGGCTAGAGTGGGCACTGGAAGCTCCCAGCTCTGGACTTGTGTGACTTCCAGTTCCTGGGAGAGCAGGAAAGATGACGCTGAGTCTTATTCTTAGAGTGATTCTCCACAGCAGCTGGTGAGAAAATGTTTGTGTAAATTATCTAACGTAACCTTCCCAGCGTCAGTATTGTGGGTATCAAAATATCCCCGGGTCACCAACAAGGAAACTCAAGCTCAGGGAGTGTGAGTGATAGACTCACAAATAATTCTTGGTGGTGGGTTAGACTGAAAGAATCTCACACTCAAATTGGAGGCCCTTTGATGTTTATAGTGACTAGTCTCTCTGGTTTGGGAGATAGGGGTGGTAGACATGAAGACCGGCGTGGGAGATGGTAAGTGTATTTCTGTGGCTAATAGTGTCTGAGGCCCACAATTTGGGGTGGGGGGGGAGGTAAAATGTATACAAACAGCACAGAATTTACCTTCTTCTCACTTATTTTCTTTTCTTCCGGCCATGAATCTTTTGAGCCTCAGCCTGGATGGCTGTTTCAGTCTGAAAAAGTAAAATTTTAAAGAAGGTACCCGAACCACTATTATACAGATCAAAGAACTGAATAATGCTAAGAACAGAATGATTTATGCCACAGACTACAAAAGACATAAACGTAGGGTGTAAATTACAAGATAACTCATGGGCAAAATTGTTGCAATATTTATGCTTATGTTTATTAAAATTTACATTCGAATAAAAAGGTACGAAATGTAAACGGAGCTGAAAAAAATTCTTTAAAAAAATCTAAAATAGCTTATATGAAAATCGAAGGGGATTTTTTGGACTAGTAGATATGAATAGTACTCTATGCAAATTTGTCTGCTAAGGCATGGAATCCACAGTAGAATCGAAAGGAATAAGGTCACTAAATCCCTGTCTGAATTTCTTCCCTCCCTGCCCACTAATACTTTCCAGTGATTCAAATCTACTCAATTTTGGAGGAAGTGCTCCCTGTCAAAAGTCAGGAAGAAGAGGTTGAGGATTCTGGGCGGATGTCAAGACTGGATCTGTATTTGAAAGACTAATCTTATTTCAGTGATGTTTTCAAGGTTGGAAATTTTTGTCCATATTCATTAGAGGAGAATGATAAATCTCTCATTTGTACTTTGCTAATAATAGGGATGAGCTCTCGAGCTTTGTTAAGGTTAAATGGATCTCATGTGGTCCTGGCTCAGCTTTTAACGCCATGTATGACCATGGAAAAGATCTCTACTTGTCTGGGACTCAGTTTCCTCATCTGTAAAATGAGGAGTTTGGACCGGATGAGAGTTAAGCTGGACCATGTGTGGAGTCCTTCCCTCCTGTGTGGAGTGTACCATGCAAGGCAGGTAGGACTTGCAAAAGTAATTAAGACACCTAGCTGTTGTCCTCAGGAGCTCAGGGTCTACATAAATAACTAATTATAATAGGAGCTATAATTGCAATGTGCACAAATTACTCTGGGAGCTCAGAGGCGGAAATAGTGACTTTTCTCTCTATGGGGAGGGGCTCTGAGAAACTTGATGGTGGCTGTGATACTTGAAGGCTGAGGAGGAGGGTTCCTCCAGGTGTTCCTCCTGGTCAGAGGGTGATGGTTCAGACACTGCATTCCAGGCAGCAAAGGCATGTGACAATGGTACATTTAGAGAGCTGCACATGGGCCTTCTCACAGTCTCTGGACAGTGTCACGGCATGGGAGGTGAGTGGCATTGCACACACTGCCGTGTCAGAATTTGTACTAATGATGAATTACTGAGGTGAGAGAAGAATGTATATAGCACATATAAATTAGAGCAGAACTAAAGCTGTCTCATAATGGTACCGGTATGGGCCATTTACATCCCAGTGGCATAATGAGTGTGAAAGAAAGGGTCTGCAATCTGTCTTATCTCTGCCTTAGCCACTGGCCTCGGTGTGCCCTGGGGTGCATGCATATTGTGCGTAAATGACATTCCTTATAGGGGCACACGCAGCCCTTGCAGTCTAGTTTAATTCATCAGGCACGTGTTTCACCCACGTCATTCATGGGCCCTCGGCTTTTTGTGACCCTGTAGGAGCCGATGTTTTAGTTGATGGCTGATAGCAAATGTAGATATCGATGATATAGTTCTTATTTCATTTTTAAGATGAAGATAGCTTATTTTAAAGTTCAAATTATAAATGTAAGATATGTTCATGGTTGAAAATTAGAATAATACAGAAATACTTACGTAAGATTAAAAAATTATGATATAATCCCACGGTGGAATACTATACAGCCGTGAGAATGAATGATCTACATGCTACAGCATGGCCGACTCCCACAATCACTGCGGAGCAAAGAAGGCAGGTGGGAAAAATTCATACCACATCAGACCATTTATACAAAGTGCAAAAATAGTCAAAACAAATGTAAACTGTTCAGAGTTATGCTAGTGGTTCCTGTTGGGTGGGTGTTAGTGACTGTTCGTTTATGCTTTTTGCTAAACATGTGTTTCCCAGTACCAGACATAGTGCTTGGCATATGGTAGCCTCTCAAATATCTGTTGAAACACATTTTTTTTTTCACCTTTTAACCTACTTTGACATAGGATTAATATGAAGACACGGTGCTATTAGTTGTGAGTTATAGTGTGGAGAATTTATACCACTGTTTTGTTTATATGATTTAAATATAGAACTTTAGTATATTCATAGGCCCTTCTTCTGTGTGCCTCTATTGCTTTTATTGTTATTTATAAACTAGTCAGGCGGCTTAGTAACAGTTAGGAAGATGGTTTTTGGAATCTGACAGACATGGCTTCACTCCTGAGCCCATTGCTTACTCCTCTGTGGCTTCGGATGAGTTACTCAGCCTTCCAGAACCTCAGTTTCCCCATCTATAAAATGTGAATGATCATACAATCTACTCTA
>NW_011888827.1:4399513-4457775 GCF_000151845.1 Pteropus vampyrus
CTCCGATAAAAGCGCCGTTGTGAATATCAGTGAGGGGACTGTTGGTTGTCTTTTAAGAGTCTGGAGTCATAGACCTACTTTGATAAATAATTCATAAATCCCAACAAGCTACAAGTAATAAGTTCCATTTGGCTAGAGACTAAAAGATGAGCAAAATTGAAAAGGTGCCGCAACTGTTTGTGTAATGGGAGTGATGCTGCCAGGGCCCCTGGCTGCGGTGTGTGTTCTTCCTTCACAAACGGGGGGTTCGGTGGGATGCTCTGGGAGGAGAATGTGTTTTCTCATCTGTGAACTAGAATGCAAGGGCTACCCAGCACCGCACTGCGTTTCTCCTCCTCTTCTCTCGAAATGCCTGAGTTCGAAAAGTCTTTCTGGAGCACGTGAGCATTCACGGTTGTTGTCTTCAGGATAAAAAAATGACCCGTCAGACCGCCCGTGTCAGGTGCGCCTCCTTTTTAAATCAGTCATTGTATTTGATGGATGGCATCTGCCTGTCAGGAACAGTGATATGCAGAGCGAAAGTTATAATCATCTGCAAATCACTGGCTATTGGGACTTAATAGCATCTTCCAGAGACGGAACTGCTGGCTACCCGTTGCCTCGTGTGAGGGTAGGTGGCAGTTCCCTTATAAGATGTTACTAGGATTTCAAACAGAGAGAACTGAACTGGCTTTTGTGAATTATTTACATGGCACTGACCTTATAGGACCGTTTCGTATGGAGAGACATTCTCTGAAATGATGGCAAAGACCTTGTCAGCTGGTGACCCCTTCTTACCTTTACTTCTGGCCATTCTGCCTGTGAAATTAATACTCAGTAAAATGTGACAGTAAAAATGTACCAGTGATGGTCGCATTGGACCAAGGCAAAAGATTCTGTCTTACAGACAGAATCTAAAATATGACTCCACCGCATCTTCTGTTCTAGGATGGTGCCATTCACTTGTAACCTGGGGGTCATGAATTGAGCTAGAAACAAACAATCAACCAGAAAACAATATGGCTTCAGATGAATAGAAGCCACAAGGTCATCTCTGAAGCCCATCCACTCAGGACAACTCTGAGTGGCTCTGGCCTCCTGACCACGCCTCAGGCATCCAGGCCCTGCTTGCTTTGGCTTGTCCAAGGAGTCATGAGCAGTTGAGGGGAGATGCCGCTTTGCAAATGTGTGCTTCTGGCAGGAGGGAGCGAGGCATCTTTGCCCAGAGGAGTCCTTGCATGTGTGGGCTGCCGTGTACCACGGCAGGCAGAACAGGAAGCTGGCTTGCAAGGTGATGATGTCAGATATTCTCAGAGTAAACCAAAGTTATTTCCTCTGGATTACATTCCCTCTTATTTCACTACAGATCAATCTTGTTGTAGTAGGTGACTGCTGGGCCTTTCTGTGCTGCATCTGTGGTGTGTTCATGAGGGAACGTGTTTCTGCCTTGCTCCTGTGCCATTTTATAGCCTTTTTTTTTTTTTAATCACCAGTAAATGCCACTTTCTGTGGTGGTTGGACCACAGGGCCTGAGGACTGTCAAAGACCAGTGGGCCCACAGCTGGGGCCTTCCATATGTATGAGTTCCAGGGCTACCGGGTCACGTTTTTAAGGAGCCTTAATTGACTCGCCTTCACCGTCGTCCCCTGAGCTCCAGAGCCATCGGCTGGCTCTCAGCAACTCCCAAGTGCCATAGAATTGCTCTTCACAATACCAGAAGCAGTTGAACACGCTCCAGGTGCACACGTGTCTAGAATCCCAAGCGTTAGAGCACTTTTATGCCAGTCCTTTAATAATGGAGTCGGGACCCCACACAGACACACACGCCTCATTTGAAGTTACTGAAGCACCTTGCGGATGCTCATCCATTGGTTCAACCTCAATTCTGATTATCGAACAGAAACTGAGCGAGCGGCCTAGAAATCGAGCGATACCACTTAGCAGGGTATTTGAAAGAGTGAGTGTGCTCAGTATAAAGATTTCACTGTTGAGTTAATTCTCTGCTCTGTGCTGTGCACTGAAGTCCCCCCGTGGACTCCGAGCCCCAGAGACACAGCCTTTCCTCCTCCTCCCTTCTCACCTGGAGCTAGAATCTTGCCATCGAAGAGAATTTTCTTCCAGCCCGAGTAATTTTCAATAGTTCTCAAACATAGTGCACTTTTGTTTGCTTTGCAACCAGTAACTATGTGCCAGGTGCTTTCTAGACCTTGAGACTAAGGGAGAGGACAAGACAGCAAAGGCCCCAGTTCTCGCAGAATTTATAATCTGGCTTGGGGGACGTCGGTGCCAAGGATTCGAATCACAGATTCCGATAGGGATACCGGCAGTGAAGGGAATATCACAGGGAGGTGTGCTGGTGGCTGGGAGGGCCACTCCGGGTGGGGCGGCCAGAGAATGATGAGAAGAACTTGCTCTTGGAGGACGTGGGGGAAGAGCAGGGGACCTTGCAAGGGAGAAGCCCCAGTGTTTGGGAACCAGGAGGAAGCCAGCGTGGCTGCAGCTCGTGAGTGAAGGACAGAGTTGCGTGGGTTGAGCAAAGAGGGAAAGACAGGAGTGGTATTGGGGGATCAGAGGAGGGAAATCAGCAGTGGGCTTGAAGCAGAAGAGTCACCTCATCTTATTTACATTAAAATCGCCAAGCTGGCTGCTGTGAAAATGCACAGGAACGGTGTGTGGAAAGCTAAAACCAGGTCCTGGGCTGAGTGCTGAGCCGGCTCCCACCAGGCTGAGATGGGGTCCTGCTCGTAGGCCGTTGTCACTCCCCGTAGTGGGTGTCTGCAGTCCTTGGCAGTGGGACAGGACGGCCCCATTCCCAGCAGCTCGCCTCTACTGAGCGCCACACTTTCTGCTCACTTTGCCTGGTGGGGAAAGTCTTGTGCTCATGACTTAACACTTCCTCTCCTTAAGACTGGCAAGGGATGCTCATGAAAGGCCTCATTAAAATGTTCCTGTATGTGTCTTTAGATTTCAACAAGCCACTTGTCTCCAATACATATACATGTGTGCAGCATATAGATCATGTATTAATATACATGTATATTAATAGGCTCAGAAGACCTTGATTTGGCTCCCAGTGGGGAACAATGCCTTTGTGGGGAAGTTAGACCAGCTGCTTCACCCTGTAGCTTCAGTTTTCCCATCTGTAAAATGAGAGAGTTAGTGAGACCCCTGACCCAAATGGACTTCCTGTTCATGCTCTATCTTGAGAAGTTTTAAGTGGGTTTGAGTTGATAGAGTACAGAAATAGCCCAAGCTACAGGTTTTAACTCTTCTCTAAAGAACTTAGGTAAAAAAAGGGCTTCTTTAATGGCTCAGAATTACGGTTAAAAGAACAGTGGTTTCAGAAGTGCAACCTGCTCACCTGGCCATTTCGAAGCACCGGCTCTTTCCCACATGGATTAGGACTGGAATTCACAATGGATGGCACTGCTTTTATTCATTTGAAGAGAACGATCAATCACAGCTTGGCTTCTGGCAGCCCTGCAGAGCCTGTTAATTGTCAGGGTGGGCCGGTGGTGACAGGGACCACTGCCATTCATAACATGCTCAACTTGAGTTCTGCGTATTTCAAACTTGTTGGCCAAACTGCTGAATCTTCGGTTTTCTCAACCACTTCCGAAACCCTGGCTATTATAAAGCTCTGACCCTTTAGCCACGAATTATGGTCCCTCTGGTAATGTTATACATTATGAAATATTGTTTCCTTCATGAGTGTGGGATTTGCGTGAATAAATTATATCTATTGTTAACCATTTTTTTAGTTTGTCGTAAGATGTTAACTTTACAGTAGAAAGTGGTTGGTTCGTTGGTCACATTTTCTAGATGCTAATATTTATCGTGTATGTATATCATCTCCCTTTCTGTCCAGAATCAGTAAAATATTCTGAGTTATATAGGAAATGCATTTATCTTTCCAGCACAAACTGAGCATTACCATTTAATTTTGTATAGATTCTCTTTGTGTGTGTGTGTGTGTGTGTGTGATGTATGAGGGAAATGATAACCACATTTAAATAATCACATTCTCCGAGATGCTTTATCACATTCCTTGTGGGCTGTGCAAGGCAGCCTGTTCCTTGCCGGGTGACCTTGGAGTGGGTCTCTCATTGTAGCAGATTTACTGTGTGCCCACTTCAGTCATAGGGCGTGAGTTTAGGGTGAGGTTTCAGAGCCTCTTCTTCCAGTAACTTGAGTTTCAAAATTGCCAGATCAGTGAAGGGGGAAACTTTTAAATTTTTTTTCTGAGATGGTCGTTAATAAGAAGAAAAGTTTCTCCTTTTTAACTTTTATTTTATTGAGATTGATGATGATGATGATGATGATGATGATGATGATGATATGATGATGATAATGCCAACATTTTTATGCTTTCTGTATTCCAAGTATTGGGACAAGTGCTTTACACACATTTTCTATTTGAATCTGCCCCCAAATTTTATGAAGTAGGTATTCTAACCAATAATCCTACTTTACAGAAAAGAAAACCAAGGCATAGTGTGGAATCAGTATAGTGATGATTACATAACTAGTGAATGGTAGAGCCAAGACTTTTCAAGTGAAAGACTTTATTTATAGAACAGTTTTCGATTTTCAGAAAAATTGGGATGATGGTATAGAGAATTCCCATATATTCCACACCCTGTTTCCTCTGTTATTAATCTTCTATTAATATGGTACATTTGTTGCAATCAATGACCCAACATCGATTCATTATTATTAACTAAAGTCAATAGCTTATTCAGTTTCCCTTGGTTTTTACCTAATGTCCCTTTTCTGTTCTGGGATCCCATCCAGGATGTCACATTACATTTAATTGTCATGTCTCCTTAGGCTCTTCTTGGCTGTGATAGTTTCTAAGACGTCCCTTGTTTTTGAAGACCTCGATAGTTTTGAGGAGTACTGGTATTTTGAGGAATATATTATAGTATGCCTCTGTCTTGAAATCTGTCTGATGTTTTTCTCACAATTAGTCTATGGTGATGGGTTTTTGGGATGATCACAGAGGCAAAATGCCATTTGCATCACATCATGTGAAAGGCCCCTACTATGAACATGACCTATGACTACCGATGTTCTTCATCACTTGGCTGAAGTAGTGTTGGTCATTTCTCCACTGCAAAGTTTATCATCCTCCTCCTTTCCATACTGCACTCTTTCCAGGATATCTCTGCCAAGCCTGCCCCGAAGGAGTGGGGAGTTATGTTCCAGCTCAATGAGGAGACAGTATGTACATAAATTATTTTCCATGTGGGAGAGTTGGCTCTTATTCCTCATTTATTAATTTATTCAATCATTTATTTAGACCAATATGATATCGTGAATATTTACTTTATACCTTGGATTATGAATACACTTTTATTTATTTTCTTGTTTTGTCCACTGGGAACTTTTTTCCAGCTTTGGTCATTGGGAGATTTTTCAGTTGGCTCTTTATGCCCTTTGATATATCTCTCATTTTTTTTTTTTTTTGAGCACTTCTGTAGTATTTATTGGTACTGCAAGATGCTCCAGGGTCATCCTGTATATTTCTCACTTCTGTCCAAGATTCAGCCATTTCTTCAAAAAGTCCTGGTTCCTTTTACTGGAGAATGATATGAGAAACCAAGATCTGGATATTGGGTGTGCTTGTGCTACTGGAGTGTCATTTCTTTTAAGTCCTCTCAGCTGACACAGCAAAGAAATATATGAGTATTTATTAACTGGTGTGTATAGTACATATCTATAACTGTTTCTGTATGTTACCGGCTGTATCTACATTAAGCGTGAGTTTCTGTTGACGTCTCTAACTCTTCTTATCTGTTTCCACATGGATTATTCTAGCCTCTTCCCCTTGCTTATCTGTATATTCCCACTCCCAAGTGAAACACCCAAGCCAGGATTTTGAATGGCTTCAGGTATTCCAATATGTTCGTCTGACTTTTGACATCATTATGCTGTCCCTGGTGGGTCAGTCACAGATCTTTGGCTCTTCTCAAGGGCCAACATGGCTGCCCAGTTTCAGAGTGGTAAGTTTATCGGGTACCCGTCTTAGTCAGTTGGGGCTGCTATAGCAAAATACCATAAACTGTGGGGGATCCAACAACAAGCATTTTTGTTCATGGTTCTGGAGGCCAGAAGTGCTAGGTCAAGGTGCTGGCAGGTTTGATGTCTGCTGAGAGCCCACTTCCTGGTTCATAGACAGCTGTCTTCTTGCTGTGTCCTTCTATTGCAGAAGGGGTAAGAAGGTCTCTGGGGTCTCTTTTATAAGAGCTCTAATCTCATTCATGAGTCCTCTACCCTCATGACCCAGTCATCTCCAAATGTCCCGCCTCCTAACATCATCGCCTTGGTGGTTAAGATTTGAGCACATAAATTGGGGGGTGGTTGGGACATCAGCATTCTATCACAGCGCCCCTATTCTCACACACCAGACCAAGGCTTGCTCTTGTGACTTCTCCTTGAGCCAGTCCTAGCTCCGCCAAGTGGGTTTGCCCTAACTACAGCTGAAGCTGATTGCATAGTGCCTTGTTTCTGAGCTAAGACATTTGCACTTTCTCCCATAGTCTAGGTAGGCCAAGGGCAAAACAACTGATTCGTTAATACTATTCCATACTATTACAGCTGTTGACTGCTTATAGCCCCCCTGCACCTTCCTTAGATTGATTGCTGTTCTTTGGGATCTAAGATAGTCCCATCCTTCAAGTCACAGAGTTGGTCCTAAGAACAGATTATGAGTGTTTCCTGTTTTGGCATGAGGGTGCATGGGAGGTTGAGCACGTCTCTCTCTTTGGGCTGGAACCCACCACCCAATTTCCCCGAGCTTCCTCCCTCTGACAGCCCTTCCCAGATGCCGAGCCTGGTGCACTGTTCCATCCAGGTGGAGGGGCTGTTCTCACTGGGAGGTCTGTCTGTGATGGCTGAATTCACTCAACAGCTGATGGAAGTGCCTGTGGAGACAGGTGGTGCCCATTCGCCTATGCCTTCTGCTACCTCTGGTGCACCTGGCCCCCTCCAGCCCAGCACTCAGTGGATGGGGTTCTTCAACCCCATGATGTCAGGGAGCTCCATGCCTATTGTTTTGGAGCCTGGGTTGCTGGAAGCCACAACATTACAAACGATTGTACTTGATTCATTCAAATATTTTGTTTGTAGCTGAAGCAGTCTTTTGGGAAGCATTTTGAGACGATAGAAAAGTGTTCTTTAGGCAGCAGGTTTGATGATGTATTCCCAGGCAGCTTCTTCTAGGGGACAGAAGGCCAGACCTCCTCTAGCCATGCCCACCTTCATTTCCAGCACCCCTCCCCCATCTTGTCCGATCATCACCATAATGCTCACCAGCTTGATCCCTGTTCTTCACAATGCCCATACACACCTCTGTGCCTTTGAATCCGTTAATTGCTCTATTTTTAATGTTTTCTCCTCTTTTCAGCAACCCTTGTCCCATTTTGCACCCCGCCCTTGGAAAAGTACCCAGATTCTGCCATCGTGGTGGGTGGCTCTGGGGTGGGTGCTGTGGATCCTCAGCCTGACACCGATGCCTCAAATGTGTGTGTGTGAGAAGTAGACCCTTGTTTTTACATGGTTTTCCAACATCTTGTTATTACAATATTCACAACCATTGTGATGACATTTTACCTTGAAATCATTGAGAAAGTGCCACCCAACTCCCCTGCTAGAAGATATGCTTCTGCTCCTGTTTCCTCTTCAAAACTCAGCCTACTTCTCTGCCGAGTTACCCAGGCTCATTCCCCCTTGGTCAGGTGGGGACTTCTGCTTTCCACTTTGGAGTTACCCATCACCTCCTCATGCCTCTGTCAGCATTTCTCTCATATTGTCGTAATGGCCAGTTTAATCCTCTGTCTTCCCACCCCAGATTGAACTCCCAGAGAGAAAGAGTCTTGTTTTTTATTTTGAATCTTTAGCACCAAATGCAGTGTTTGGTACAGAGTAGGTACTCAGTAGATGTTCAATAAGTGAAAGTGGCTATGAAACGAGGCTCAGAGGAATTTGCATTTTATACATGGCTGGTGTGTGTGTGCGTGCGTGCGTGTATGTGTACACACATGTATGAGTATATACGCGCGCTTCTATGTTTGATGGTCTAGGTTCTTTAATAAAGCTGAGACAGAATGCTGACAGCGTAACAGATGGTCATGTTGACAGCCAGGCCAAATCATTTCATTTCCTGTCCTCGAGTCCCCAAATCTTTTTCCGTTCTGTGCCTTCACCACCCTTTCTTTTTTTTGAGGGGACACTATTTAGACCTAGACTGTGCCAACAAATATTTAACTGCTCAGGTTTGTGCAAGGCATGAAAAGGAGCAGGAGATCTTAAGCAGATACTATCCTTACCTTCCAAGAGCTGATAGCTCCCTGGGAGACCCAAGGCTAGGCAGTGTCTGGGCCAGTGGGTGCTGTCCTCTCCCAGTGCTGAAGGAAGTCATGGAGTAGGGGTACTACTTACTACTGAAAGAATAGTTGGAGATGGTTTTGAAGAAAGCAGAAAGTCTGAGTGGACCAGGGCAGGCCCATGGGTGGGCAGGGTGCGGGGAGGGCAGTTTGAATGAAGGTAGAGACAAAGACAAGCTTGGTACTGTGTTTACGGGTTGTTGAGAAGGCCATGAAACTGACAGGTTCTGCGTTGGGATTGGCTGGGGCCAGTTCTGGAGCCTTCAGAACCTGTTGATTGCAAAAAACCTCTGTTTCCTTGTGCCCTCCATCGCTCCCAGTATGATTGAAAAGATTTTATCTACCAAATGAATAGTATTGATTATTGAGTTGTCCCAGTTTTATTACTCATTTTATTACTCTTTTTGCTAGTCAAGGGTGACCAATCATTCAATCAGCTTTCCTGATCAAGCATAGTGAATATTATGCCTCCAAGCTGATGAAATTCCAGTCCATAAACAAACAAACAAACAAACAAAACAAAAACAAAACAAAACCCTAGCTTGATAATTTAGATAGCTTGACCAATGGTTGTCTCGGTTATATTAAAATCTAGGCAGCAAAGTTTAGATTTGTTTTAGGATAGTCAAGTAAGCCATTCTAGCTTTTTGAGCAGAGAAAGAGCATGTACCATTCATAGGATGAAACTAACTGCTCTGTGTTTTGGATGGCAGAGGATAAAGACAGCCTCTACCTACTTGCTTAGCATGTGCCAGGTACGTATATTAACTCACTTCTTCCCCAGAGGAAACGTTATGAGGTTCACATGCTCACTTATCTCCATTTTTATCCACATTTTTTCAGACACTGAAATAGGTTCAGGAAGCTTAAATAGTCTTACTTTCGAGAAGGTCTTCTGACTATTGAAGGACCAGGTCTGAGTTCAGACCCAGGCAATGGGACTCAGTCAGAATTCTTAATGACCACATCACACAGTTGCCTTGGAGGGACCAGGAACCTGAGGTGGCCTCGCCAGTGGATTAGGGTGGATGATGCCGTGATCGGGCAAGAGGTCCCAGCTAAACGCCAGAGAGATGAAAGCCTATGTTCAACCAGAAAACTCATGCAAGTCTTCATAGCCTAAAACTGAAAATCGACCAGGTGTCTTATCCATGGGAGAAAGGGTCAACTGTCATGTACGCACAGAATGGAATGCCACTAAAAATAAAGAAGGAGCAAAACGTTGGTACACACGATGTGGATGAATTTCAGAAACATGATGCTGCTAAGTGAAAGAAGCCTTTTTTGCAAAAGACGACACTATGATTCTATTTATAAAAAATTCTTAAAACAATCTGTGATGGACAAATCTCAGAACGTTAGATGCCTTGGGGAAATGAGGGTGGAGACTCACTTGGGAGAAACGAGAGGGAACTTCCTGGGCTGATGATGGTAATGTTCTGTCTTCATAGAGGTTTGGCCTATCCAGATGTATGCGTTCGTTAACACTCAGAGAACGTACACTTACGATTTGTGCATTTCGCTGTATATAATTTGCACCTTAAAAGGGAAAAACTATAAACAAATATTGAACTCCGGTTAATGCTGTGCACACTGAAGTATTTAGGGACAAGTGCACCAGTGTCTGAAGTTTATTTTGAAATACATCCAGAAAACAAAAACGTGTATTAATAGATGGATAGAGGGGTGGATAAATGGATAAATATGTGAAAAAGCAAGCGTAGAACCTCGCAAACGGTTAATATAGGTGGTAGGTATATGAGTGCACATTGTAAATTGTTTCAACTCTGCTATATGTTTGAAAACTTTGTAATAAAATGTGGAGGGAAAAAAGAAATCCCAAAGGGGGATCTTTTATGTAAGTAGAGAACATGTGGCCTCAGTAAGCATGAATGTAGAGGTCAGCCAGAGGTTGGACAGTCCCAGAGAAAGAGGCAGGGCCTGGGGTCCAGCTGCAGGACGCCAGGTGACGGGGAGGCACCAGGAGGCTCCAGGTGAGAGATGGGTGGAGAGAAGGTGCTGGATGCTCAGGCTCCTGGCTCTACTGTAACAAAGTACCACAAACGTGGTGGCTTAAAACAGTTATAGTTTATTCTCTCACAGTTTGGGAGGCTGGGAGTCTGAAGTCAAAGTGTGGGCAGGGCCATGTCCTCACTCAGGGCTCTAGGGGAGGGTCTTTCCTTGCCTCTTCTAACTTCTGGAGGCTTCCAGCTATCCTTGGTGCCCTGGGGCTTGTGGCTGCGTTGCTCCAGTCTCTCATCATTGCGTGTCATTTTTCTGTGTGTTTCTCTGTATGTCCTCTCTTCATCTTGTGAGGACACCAGCCATTGGGTTTAGTGCCCACCTTAATCCCGTATGACGTCATCTTAACCTAATGACATATGCAAAGGCCCACTTTTCAGATAAGGTCACGTGATGAAGTTCAGAGTAGACATGGATTTTGGGGGACTTCATTTAACTGTGACAGGTGACCACCTGGCTTTGGGGGCCCCACATGAGCATAGAGCATCACGGGAAAAGAGAGTAGAGGGCTGAAAGGGAGGAAATTCTGAGGAGAGTGAAGAAGGAAATCAATTTAAATTTGTTAAGAGGAAGAAACAAGGGCTTGAGAGAATGAGAAACGAGGTAAAGCAGCTTCCCAGGAGAGGGCCATGCCTCAACCACAGGCCTCTCTATCCATTTATCTCCCGAATATCTTAAAGAATTAAAATGTAAATCTTGGAAATTAAACCACAGGCACAGTGTAAACAGAGGAGGCTTTTGCAGTATAGACAAAGCTGTTCTTTTTTCATGTTAAACAGCCACGGTGAGAAACCAGTCTGTAAGCACAGGTTTTATTTGAGGTGGATTTAAGGTTCATGATGAGCGAATCTCTGAAGAATTGGAGGTGCAGTTCTCATAAGCCCACAAAAGTTCAGCTCCTTAGCTGAGGCTTATCCAAACCTGAGGAAACCTTTTAGGGCAGCATGGAGGTTAGGGACCTTCAACAGCTGAAAGTTAATATCCTGCATCAGGAAACCACCTGCATCAGTGAGGGGGAGTTGGGCAGAGAGGCCTATAAATTAATGCGCTGGGAACCAGCAGGCCTGCTGTGGTTTGGGGTTTCCTGAGCTGGACCACCCACTGTCTTTGGTGGGCGGATTACAGCCCTCAGAGCCCTTTCGGAGAAGGAGGTGATGCACACTAGTTCTTGAGAGCTTTTACCACATTCAGTTCTCACATCAGCCCCCATGGCATCCGCTGGTCTTGTCTCCCTCTCCTGTCTCTGTGTCACTTCCCTCGGTCACCTCCTCGGGCCTCCGCTCAGATGCTTGGACCCATCATCGGAGCTCACTCGTGCCTCACGGCCCTGGAACATCCCGTCTGTAGCTGGCTGCTCTTAGGCAGTCACCTCCTCAGAGTTGCCTTTCCTGGCCGTCTTTGCTTAAGTTTTATATACTCCACTAGTGCCCTCCGTTTACTTGTTTAATTTCTTTATGCCATTTGGACAAAATGGGTGGTGGGTTGAAGAATGCACCCCCAAAATTCATGTGACCTCACTTGGAAATAGGGTTAGTTAAGGATCTTGAGATGAAATCATCCTGAATTTAGGGTGGGCCTTAAATTCAATGACAATTCCTGTATGTGTGTGTGTGTATATATACACACACCTACACACACACACAGAGAGAGAGAGAGAGAGAGAGAGAGAGAGAGAGAGAGAGAGAGAGAGAGAAGGAGACCCAGAGAGACACAGAGAAAAGGCCATATGGAGACAGAGGAGCAGTTGGAATGACACTGCCACAAGCCAAGGAACACTTAGACCACGAGAACCTGAATAAGGCAAAGAAGGTTTTCCTTCTAGAAAATTTAGAAGGAATACAGCCCTACCGACACCTTAATTTTAACCTTCTGGCCTCCAGAACTATGAGAAAGTACATTAAAAAAAATTTAAGCCACCAAATTTGTGGTAATTGTTGCAGCGCCCCTAAGAAATGAATATAATACTCATCACTGTTTGAAGATACTTTGTTTATTTTTATTTATTTATTTTTTTTGCTTACTTGTTCCTCTAGTTAGAATATAAATGACTTGAATGCAAGGGCCTTACTGTGTTCCTCTTCCTTACATCCAGTGTCTAGAACAGCACCAAGCACTGCATAACTGCTCAATAAAACTAATTAACCCTGTGAGATAGGATTGGTTGTCTTGATCTCTGGTTAATAAAACTGACACCCAGAGAGGATTATTAACTTGACCAAAGTCACATGTTTATAAGAGTCAGGATTCAATCTCGGGCCTTTTGGTCCTCAAGTTCAGGTTTATTCTACCACATTGCAGCAGCTTTGTTATTTTTAATATCTTTATAATTTATTTTGAAAGGTGTCCAAAAAACCCTCTCGTATAATTTTATACCTTATAAACTGGAACGAGAACATTTCTCAAGGGGTTTTGGTTATTAGCCTGCCCTGCAGGGAAGGCAGTTCATGCAAGCACAGAGGCAGGCAGCTTGCTGGCACACTAGCACAGCTAAGACTGGAGTCTCTTGGGGCCTAACCTTGGATGAGGGGACTGGATGGTGTCCACATCTTGACTGGATGGGGGCGCATCTACAAACAGACTTGGGGAGGACTTTTCTCTCAGATGGATTGTAACTCAGGGTCACTGCTCTTCCCCTTTTCTCCCCAAAAGGAAAAGAAAAAAAACTGGATTTGATTTTTTTTTTCTTGGTCACTTGAGCACATCTAGATCATCCATTAGATTTTATCTGGGCCCTGCAGTTGGCTTTGGGATTGATCATTTTCTGGGCTTGACACCTGATGAATCCCTTGATATCTGTCCTTTGCTCTTTCCTCTGGTTCTCAACCTAAATGAATTCAAATCAGTCATCCCTTTTAATGCCCGTGGAACTGTTTTGTACCTGATTTTTTGCTAGGCCACCTTAGCGCCATTCACCAGCTTTATTCTCTCTCTCTCTCTCTCTCTCTCTCACACACACACACACACAATGTTAACTTGTTTTTTTTTAAACGATGTACATATTGTCAATTTTTTATTGAAAAATACGTTTTGATGTGCTAACATGACCGCTCTAGCTTCCTGCGTTGTCTATGAACAGATGTACAAGACATTTGTTATGCTTTTTACCAAAGGGAGTTACTTTTGTAGTACTGTGTGTACAACTTGTACAACCATGTGCCCCAACTTTTTTTTTGCGGGGGGAGGGTGGTAAATAAATAAAGCTTGGTTTGTTCTTAGGAGAAAGAATGGTATATAGTATAGGATTTCTAATATTCTTTCCAAGTGCATGTCTTGACTATATAGGATGAATCTGGCTTTTGGAAGCTAAAACATCATTCAAAGTTCATGTCACTAAATAAAGTGAGCAGTCATAAGGCATGGCACTGCCAATCTGGGTTAGAAATAGGATGTGGCTTTAGGGTTAGCAGAATGGTTTTGCTGTGTTTCCCCCCACTAGGCTACAAGCTTCTTATGGGCAGGACTCATCTTACTCATATTTATCTCCAGGGCCTGATACACAGCAGGTAATTGATAGATACTTGAATGAATGGATAGATGAATGGATGGATGGATGGTTAACTAATAGCCTTAAAGTGAAGGCAATTCTGAAAAAAAAAAAAAAACAACTTGCTATAGAATTTAGAAAAATGATTAGGTATGTAGCCACTCTGAAGGTACATCTCAGTGTTCTATTCTGTTACAGGAGGCCCCTGACTGTATATGGTAATGGCTTACATATTTGAGTTGATCAACAGTATATTAAATCTTTTATCATTTTTAAATTTTCCATCTCTACTAAAGTGTGGTTTTATAAAATCTAGGAAAACTATAGATACGAAGTAGAAAATTTGTGTCGTAGTAGACTGGCATTCAGAGAGCACAGGGATGATTTTGGGTACCATTCCCTACTGTGCAATATCAGGAAAGTTAGCCTTGATGCTTGAATTTTCTCATCTGTAGAATGAGAGGATTTGTCATCATCTTGAAGACTCATCCTGTATAGTCTATTATCCTACAAAACAATGACTTCCAACCACTTCTGCTTTGACACTCTAAACAGTTTTATCTGTGTCTTTCCCTCCATCTATATCTGCCTTCTTAACTAGATTTTAAGCTTCTCCTCAATCACTACATCCCCAGGGGCATGGTTAACTGAGGATGGTATATATATTTACCCTTACTCTGGATGAAACGTTAGTCATCCAGAGACCGCCATGATTTTTGGAACAGCTCAAGACAGTGTAATTTCTGTGAACTTGCTTCTCATTTGAAATGGTGATATATGCGTTTCTGAAAAGTCTATCAGAATTTTGGAGGAGAGTGTGAAGCCTTACTCAAAAGGTTTCTAAGCCACATGTGCTGGTCCATGCCACCTTTCTTTGTGTCTAGTGGGGATTTCCAGTGGGGAGAGCCACAGATGGCAGTATACTTCTCCTTCAGAAACTTTAATGCCTGTCTTTTTGTCTTCACTCCCCCTGTTTGCTTAGACTTTAAAGATGGAATGATAGACATCCTAATCCCTGAAACTTTCAAATATTGTTGCATGGGAAAAAGGACTTTGCAGATGAGAGTAATTTAAGGATCTCTATACGGGAAGGTTATCCTGGATTATCTGGATGGGCCCAAAATGCAATCACAAAGGCCTATATAAAAGGGAGGCAGAAAGATGAGAGTCAGAGGAGATGTGACAATGGAATAAGAGGCAAAAAAAAAAAAAAAAAGAGAGAGATTTGAAAATGCTATGCTACTGGCCTCGAATATTGAAGAAAGAGCCACCAACCAAGGAATGCAGGTGGCTCTAGACACTGGAAAAGGTAAGGAAAAGTGCTCTTTCCTAGAAAATCGGGAAGGAGTACAACCTGGCTGACACCTTGATTTTAGGACGTCAGAGCTCTAAAACCATAAGGTAATAAATTTGTGTTGTTTTAAAATGCCAAGTTTATGGTAATTTGTTATCGCAGCAATAAGAAACTAATAGAGGCAGGAGGCCTTTACTATTAGATTAAAATACTGAAGGAAAGAGGGTTACTCGGGCAGGATGAGTATATACTTTTTCATTTAATTAACATTTTTGGAGCATCTCTTATATGCCAGACACTGTGTGCAGCACAAAGTGGGTATGCTGGAGCATTTTAAAAACTTAGATGTAGATCTGGCCCTCAAGGACTTTACAGTTCAATAAGAAAGATAAGACGAGTATAAGAATAATAACACAAGGCTTAAAATGGTCCATGTACAAATTATGGTTGGGCCAGCCAAATAGCTGCTTAGGGTACCTATCTCTAAGGGAGAAGGTGGCTGAAAGATCATCAAATATGGCTTAGAAAAGACTATAGACGCTTCTCAAAAAGAGTATAAAATGAGTATGGAAAAAATTGATAAGAAGTTTGGGACAAGAAGTGGAACTCCAAGGAACTCTCTCTTTCAGTGAGGCTTGGGTTTCACTAAATCGGTTTGCAAGTTTGGGTCTGAGCCGAATTGTTAGGAACTAGGCAGGGGAATCTGAGTGCCCAGCTGATGGTCCCTTCTACCCTTCCCTTGATATAGCACTCAGTCTGCCCCGTACAAGAATGCCAAGCCACTATTTAAAGGCTATCAGTTTGAAAAGGCACAGAATTAGACTGGCATGTCATATATCTTGGTCAGACTGTGAAAAGAAACAAAAAAGATAGAACGAAATCAATAGGACAATTAAAGTAGAGAAAGAGTTCTTCCAGAAGGCGCTAAAGAAGGCTCAATGGGGGAGGTGTTTTCTAAACTTGACCATGAAGGAAAAGACACTGTTATTTTAGTGCAGGGGTTGACAAACTATGGCCTGCCAGCTGGCTGCCTATTTTTGTAAATAAAATTATATTGGAACAGAGCCATACCTATTCCTTTAAATATTGTTTCTGTCTTTTGTATCACAAAAGCAGAATTGAATGGTTTCCACAAAGACTGTATGGTCTGCAAACTGAAAACTTTTATGATCTGGACCTGTACAGAATAAGTTTGCTGATCCTTGCTTTCCTATGTCTCCATAGCAGGTATTGGGTCGGAAGCCATAATGAATCAGAAGTTTCAGAAGTGGTTCTTAATCTGTTTAGGGAACTTAGATGAAGATATTGATAGTGATGGAATGAGCCTAGTAGTGGCTTAGAGGCCTCCTAAATGCTCAAGTATCTTCTTAATTCAGTCGTGTAGCAAATAATTATTGATGCCCCATCCTGTAAAAATCAGTAGGCTCATAGTTGAATCATTAAAAAATAAAAATAAAAAAAATTTCTCAGTGGTTTCGCTTCTATTCTAATTATTGAGCATCTATGGATATAGAGTAATTCCATATCACATGGAATACTTAATTCTTCAGAAACCCAGTCCTTGATCCAGCTAAATATTGTATACTTAGTTAGATATCGACAAGAGCTAGAGCAGAAATTTTAATTAACCTTTTAAACTCCCCTTTGATTTCTTCAAGATAAATTAGAGCATATAGAGTATCTACTGGCTTTATCTGTAGTGAAGGGTATTTTAAAGTTGACCCAGAAAGGTTAGCTGAGTCCAGAACGATTCACTGGATATGGCTTTGTTTTCTTCACTCTCTGGTAGGAAAGAATTCACGTGGTTATTTTAAGGTATTCTATTCTTACTCATCAGTCAACTTTGGCAACATCGGTTTACCCAACAGACCCAATTTATAAATAGTAAAACAAATTTCCAGGAATATTTAGAAACTGCTTTCTGCGTATACAGCAGGTCGAGGGCAAATGATCAGAAACTCACTGGCCATCCTCAGGCTCCTCGTTTCAGGTTTGATGATGAGCTTCCTTTATGTAGGTTGTTGACTATAGTAAATGGGACAGGATGGGGTCAGGGGGCTACCTGGAGCAGGTCCAGGTGCAAGAACGCCCCCACCAGGGTTGGCTTATTGGCTTAGAGACTGTCTACACCCCTCTGCCTGTCTTCTCAGGTATCAGAGCACAGAATTGTCTCAACAAAAGCAGGATTTGTGTCTCTTAGGAGACCTGTCCTTCTCTGCTGGCTACATCAGAAAATACAAAACAGATGTTGTGATTGATGGTGAACAATTGGTGACATGTCCATGAACTTGGGACTTAATGAAACCCTTTATCTTTTATCTCTAACATGTAGTTTTTTCACTTCATTTCCCCAAAGTGTTTTTGGTTTTAGTTTTCTTTTCAATGGTAAAGAATATGTTAATCGGTTTTTAAGAATCAACTCAAAAAACCCCAAAGTCTTAAAAATCCTTTCTGTTTCCTTCCCCTCCCCAAACTTTAATAGCCCCTGGAGTAGGTGTGGAGGTGGCAGGAGTCTTTTGTACTTCCTAAACCTGCTGTTTGCACAAGTGGCTGTTATGACTGCAGCAACATAATTGCTCTTAAAATGCCTCGATAAAAAAAAATCGATTTTATTTTGTAATCTTGAGGCTCCTTGGCTTCCATTTTTCCAAGCTACTTTAGTAACTTCCGAAAATTAGCTTGATGAATATGGTTTCCCAGCTTGATCAAAGAACAGCTCTTTGTCATGGGGGTTGGCTGTGTGTGTGTGTGTGTGTGTGTGTGTGTGTGTGTGTGTGTGTGTAGGGGAGTTGGGAGAGATGGAGGGAATGGAGTTGTAAAAAGAGTGTAGGGATTTGATTCCTAGATAGCAGCTGTTTCTGCCTTCCCTAGACCACTTAAAAAGAAGCATAAAGATAGAAACACACTTTCCAACACTCCCTTGGGACTGCCTCTGTATCCCCAGGCTTGGCTGAGAATGAAGAGGAAGCATCTCTAATTCCTTGCTTATTCTTGCTGCCTATAACTCCTTGCGGAGCTGGCCAGCTTGGATCTTCAGCACTGTGAAGGACTCAGCCACACTTATGTGGAGTTTTCTGTGTGTTTCCGAGCTACGTATGCTTCTAAAAGGATATGCTCAGGCTGAAGGTGAATGGACAAGAGCTTGTCAGCTTTGCAAGGGGCTTGCCCCTGGGGTGCAGGTGCACATGGTAGCCTCTTTCAGTTCTCAGATTCTAGTTTGACTGTGGATTCAGCCTTCCTATAGAGCCAGCTCTGTGTTTGCCTTGGATGATTTACTCACCCTCCCTAGACCATGGTGTTGATCTCATTTGGGATGACTCTGGAAGTAGGGCTCAGGGGTGGGGCATTGTGGGTGGAGAGAATCACCTCGGGTGAGGTGGTGGTGCTGAGGGCAGGCCTGCTACCCACACTTGGGAGTTTGGGGTAGCTGTGAAAGCAGAGGCCTTCCCCAGCTCCTTCTGCAGGCAGGAGGCCTCAAGATACTCAACCTGCAAACCCAGTCTCCTGGGCTCTGTTAGGAATGAGGATTTATTTGTTTGCATTAAGATAGATATTCCTGGCCCATGAAGATGAAGGATGGGGGTGCCCATTCAAAGCAAGGACATCTTATGTCAGTACAGGCAAAAGGCCCCAACTCACTAAGAAATAAAATTACTCCTTAAATCACGGCAAGGAACAAAAGAAAGAATTCTGTTGAATTCTGCAGTGTTAGCCAGGCAACACCTAACCTCCTGTTAAGTGCAAACTAACTTGAATTTGTTCACACTGCCCTGATCGCCGAAATAGCAAGCCTTTATTTTTCTTTTAAATGCTTTAGCTCACTTTAAAATGTTTTCAGCTATTTGGAGAGTGGAGGAGACAGTCTAGTAAAACCTTATAATTTTTCCCTGGAAATATGCAAGGTGCCCCCTCTTGTACGGTGAAGAGGTATAGTTAAAATACAGTCAGGCTGTAGGATGCCGTAGGGTTTTGAACGTCAGTTTTGCATGATGCGGCTGCTGAAAAGTTTATTGCCTTGTGCCAGAAAAAGTCATTCTGATTTCATTTTTGAAAGTGGAATTGAAAACTCAGAATATACTTTCTTGATAATTATGCTTCTTATTTGGCAACATATGGTGAAAATTTATACGGCTTATCAATGTGAAAGAACAGAGCTGAGGCTCCAGGCTTTTATGGTGATTACATCTACCTGTATGGGGGCTTTGTGTGCTTACAATTTGAATCATTTATAGATGCACACTCGACAGAGTGCTAGCATAACTAGTACTGTGGGGTTTTTTTTGCTGACTAAATGATAGGCAAAGCAATTTTCAACAAATGTCTCCCAGTAGGCTGTCATCATAGAAGCCTTGTAATATTGCTTTTTAACCTTAGCACTGGCAGCTATTCAGAAATTATTGCATTGATACCAAACCGCCTTGCACCAGGCAGTTGCCCTTTTCTCCGTGGGACCCGGGTGAACTCTCAAGTAGGTGCCGACTCCCTTCTCAAACTCCCTTGTTTTCATTTCAGGGAGATCTTTTACCTGTTCTTGTTCAGCTGTAGGTAGCCAGGCACACTGGAAGTTGAAAAAAACAGCAAAACAATTCTCTGGATTGTGTTATTATGTCTTTAATGCATTCAATTAACATTCAGAGCTTTGTCACTAAATAAATGATGCACATCGGTGGCACAAAGGGGAAGAAGAAGAAAGCTTTGTGGGTTTTCTTTTTCCTTAGGCAAAGTCAGATCCAGCTTCCTTCCTTCTTTCCTCCTTCTCTCCCCCTCCCTCCCAACGTCTTGTAAATGGCTTCTGGGAATTGGGAGGTCATGATTGATTCTGTGTTTTGGGGAGGGATTGGTTGAGATTTCTCAGGGAAGGCACTGAATGAAAGACACTGTTCCCCAGCGTAGGATGTAGATCCCAGGAGTGGTTCTCAGTTTCTGCAGGAACTTCAGCTCCTGGGCCTGCTACTTTACTGGAACTCTGCAGAAGGGGAATGAATCTGACTTCTGCCCATCTCCTGGCAGCAGAGGGCCGGCTCCGGTGGATCTGAATTCCCGGGAGCCCACTGCTCCTTCTGAACCCCAGCAAGAGGGGTGTGCTGCTCATCTCTCCTGCCTGGGTCGAGATGGTCAGACTGGTGGTGATTTAGTTCTAGAAGTTTGAGTTCAAACACCTGTCAGGTTTTGAATATGTGTACACTTGCTGTGTGTCATGATGGGCAGTGAGTACTTTATAGGAAGAAGCTCAGTCATCGTGTTGAATGAATGATTCTTCTCCCTTTCGGCGAGAGTTCGCTATTGTGTTCATGTGCCACGTTGGCTCGGGGCCGACTCACCAGCGTTTCCTCCAGCTGCATCTCAGTTGCTTTGGTGTCCTCAGCTCTGGTTCCCTTTTTACCTTGCCTGGGGCTCCCATCAGTCTTGAAATGCCTCCCTGGGGAGCATTTTTCTTCTCATAGAGAACTATGGCCATCTTTACCTTCATCAGGAAAAGAGACCTTAAAAATCTTCTGGCCTAATGCATTTGACCTTCTAAAATGATGAGTGCTGTAAATGGAGAAATAGATAACTATTACAACTATCTGTGGTTCACAGAAAATTCTGTCGTTGGCTTGGAAAAAAGCATTGTACTGGATAAAATTGGAAATGTAAACTATAATAGAAAATCAAACTCAAAGCGTTGAATAAAATTGTGGAAGTCAATGGTTTTCAAACTACTTTCCTTATTGCTATTGCTTAAAAGACATTTCATTCATTGAGTATCAGTGAATGAATGAATTTCAGAGTCTATTTAAGTAATAATTCTGTTATGATTGACACCTAAAGAAAATTAAACTTAAGATAATTAATTTTTTAATTAAAATTATTAGGGTGACATTGGTTAATAAAATCAAATAGGTTTCAAGTGTACAATTCAATAATACGTCATATGTGTATTGCATTGTGTTCACCACCCAAAGTTAAATTTCCTTTGGTCACCAAATATTTGACTCCCTTTATCCCTGTCTGTCTCCCCCCTCCCCCCTTCCCCTGGTAACCACTAATCCACTGTCTGTGTCCATGAGACTGTATTTGTTTGTCATGTTTATTTGTTACTTTCAGTTTTGTATGACACATATGAGTGAAATCATGGTTCTCAACTTTTTCTGTCTGACTTATTTTGCTTAACATGATAATCTCAAGATCCATCCATGTTGTCACGAGTGGCAGTATTTCATCTTTTCTTAAGGCTGAGTAATATTCCATTGTGTATATATACCACATCTTCTATATCCAGTCATCTATTGAAAGACACTTTGGTTGTTTTCATGTCTTGGTCACCATGAATAATGCTGCTATGAACATTGGGGTGCATATATCTTTGTGGATAAATGTTCAAGTTTTTTAGGTAAATATCCAGAGGAGGGATTGCTGGGTCATATGGTAATTCTATTCTTAGTGTTTTTGAGGACCCTCCATACTGTTTTCCATAGTGGCTGTACCAATTTGCATTCCCACCAGCAGTGTATGAGGGTTCCCTTTTCCCCACAACCTCTCTAACACTTGTTATTGCTTGTCTTGTTGATCATAGCCATTCTACCAGGAATGAGATGCTATCTCATTGTGGTTTTGATCTTCATTTCTCTAATTGCTAGTGAAGTTGAGCATCTTTTCATATGTCTGTTGGCTATTAGTATATCTTCTTGGGAGAAGTGTCTGTTCAGGTCCTCTGCCCATTTTTTAATTGGATTGTTTTTTGTTTTGTTTTGTTTTGTTTAATTGTTGAGTTGTAAGATAGTTAATTTATCCAGTAGAAAATGTAAATGTTGCCCCAAAGGGTAATACATGCTTGGAATGTAGCTGGAGAGGGTGGGATGAGCAGTGGGAGGAGACGGGGAAGACAGACATACAAATGAATGTACCAAAGAGCGTGCTGAGGCCGAAGGGGTGTTATTCCTTTGATAAGGAAACAAGACCTGCTAGTCAAGGAAACTCTTTGGAGGAAGTATTTCTTGAGCTAGCTTTTGAAGGACAGAGTGAGATCTGCCCCTTTAAACAGTTGCTTTTTCTGGCAGAAAGGTGTTTTATTCAGTGAAGAGGCAGAACCAAGTCTGCCTGCAGGTGGGTTCACTAACTAGACACAGAGTTTGCTTAGGTGCATTAAAAAAGCCCAATTGCTTGCCCACCTCTTTCAAAAAAATTATGATAATATATACATAACGTGAAATTTACCATTTTCATCATTTTTGAGTATACAGCTTAGTGGCATTAAGCATATTGACATCGTTGTGTAGTCATCACCACTATCCATCTCCAGAACTTTTTCATCATCCCAAATTGAAACTCTGTGCCCATTAAATAATAACTCCTCATTCTCCCTCCCCCAGTCCCTGGTAACCGGCGTTCTACTTTCTGTCTCCCTGAATTTGACAATTCTAGGGAGCTCCTGTAAGTGAAGTCACACAGTATTTGTCCTTTGCATCTGGCTTCTTTCACTCTTGCCTATGTTTTTGGAGTCTGGTTGACAATAGCCAGGAGACTATGTAGCAGGGGCACCAGTATTTATTCTTCTGAACCTCAGTCTTCTTTGGCACCTGTGCACGTGGCTGGATCCCTAACCCTGCAGGTCTCAGCTTAAATGATTCTGCCTCAGAGAGGGCCTAAAAAGTTCTATCTAAAGAGGTCCCTTTCCCCTTCTTCTCGGTCCCTGTATTCTACTTGATTACCTATATCTCTTATCTCCTATATATTATTATAAATAGGCTTATGGTTTCCTCATCTTTGGCTGACTGGTCTACCAGATTTTAAGATCTGAGAGGGCTGGGACGTATACTGTCTGGATTTATACCTGGAGTGTAAGCCAGTGCTTATCACACAGTAAGTGCTCAGTAAACACTTGTAGAGTGGAGGAAGTCATCTCTATCTCTAGCTTTTGCCAAGAACAGTCATGAGATCTGCATACTGTTGTGTTTTGAGTGCCTCAGAGATAAATACTAACTTAATGCTGCCATTCTCATCAGAGTCTGCACTACCCTCATGTAGACTTTCCATGACAAATGTTTAGATTTCAAACTGTTTCCCTCTTGTAGCCTGGCCAATTCCTGGACTGCCTCGCTTTAGTCCTTCTGTGACTGTGTGCTCAGAGAAGGTAAACAAATTTAATGTCAACCTAAATAGGACGCACTTGAAAGCCAAAACCTACTACTGAAAAGTCAATCCTTGTGTTTTTGTGCCAGATAGAAGGCCTCATGGATGGATTCCTTCATAGGATTATCCAAGACACTAACTTCTAGATTGTTATGTTAATTAGACTTTATTAATATTAAGAATAAGATAGCGGGTTTTCAAGCCTGGGGAATTAGAACAACTCCTTGAATAAGGCTGAAGTCTTAAGGAGTCTCCCCAAATACCTAGTCCAACTTACTCATCATATGGAGAAGATTGCAGACAAGTGACAGCAGGGGACACTCACAGTTCTCTAGAGATGCTGGCCAAGCAGGTACTGGTACCCAGGGCTCTGGCCTCATGACCCCAAACGGGCATTTTTGAATGAAAAAATAATATACAAATACTAAATATTCACAGACTGTTTGCGTTCATGAAGAGTTAACTCTGTTTCTAGAATATTTGGTACCTTTATCAACTAATGCAAGTAGCACAGTCGTTGCCTTTAAAACCCTATCTTCCGTTCAAATATGATGCTTTGATCATTTAAATCGCAGTTATCAACACACCTGTGGAAAACCTCAAGTTCCTTTCTCATTGAGCTCTAACATTAAAATTCCCCGAGACATTACTAGTTCTTCAGAAAAGGACCTAGGTGTGAACAGGTCATATTTCAGATTTCAGAGTGACAACTCGAAGGGACATTAGCTTGACCCTGGTGAAAGGAAGAAGCACTTTAAGCTTGTTTAAAGTTCTCAGTAGCTCGAGATACAAATTGCAGTTAAAATAGTTTTTGGGGGGTGTGGGAGTAAGGGAAGTCATATTCCTTAAAAATACAGTACTTTCATTTGCCAGAAAAAAAAATCTCATTTCTTTTATGGTTTGTTCACCTGAAATGCAAATAGGAGTTTGCTTGCGATTAATTAAGCAGATGATAGATGGCACTTAAAATGAACATTCAGCGTTTTCCCTAGTCTGTATACCGAGTACAGAGATAATTGGGCGGGAAACAATATGGCATTTAACTGTGGATTTTTTTTTTTAAAGAGTTTTTTCCCCTTTGACTTATACAGATAAAGAGAAATTGGCCTTTCGAAATTGTGTAATGTCACAGACACATGTGTGAACCAATCAGTTGTGCCACATGCCCACACTTTATAAAAGTGCATCCACTCATCTGGCTGTTGGCAAGGCCTCGCTTAGTGGTGCGTCAGTAATTAAGAACTGCCACCACCTCTGCGTGAGGTAACGCGGCTTTTTCCTCTTGTCACTTAGTTCCTTGGGGGGGTGTGGGGGAGTCACATTTCATCACGAGTAACATATAAACCTATTTGGAAAGTGGCAAGGTGGTCCAGGACTCTTTAGACTGCATTTGAACCCTCAGACATATCTCTTTTCCAGGGACTGTCATTTGGACAGTAGCACCTGCTGCCATCTGCGGTAGCATAGGAGGCTTTCGTATCTGTGGCGCCATTTTTGGGTCCTGTGGTATCTGTGCTGAGGGCCTGGTCAAACCACCGAACAGCTGCTGCTGGCCGACCCTGTGTTCTAAGGCTCTGGGAAGAACCTCTCCTCCCCTTGGTACTTCTTCCCTCAATGTCTCTCTACCCCCCAAAATAACATAGTAAAGCAAAATGAAAAGGATTAAGACCTCGGTTTTCCTGGCGGTACAGAGTCCATGCCTAGATATCAGCTGGGGGAATTCAGGCCTGTGGGACATCACGAAGGGCACAATCATAGTTAATATAGCAGCAGTAACAGTGATGCCTAGTGTTCAGCTGACTCTGAGGTGAGAATGTGTGTGCAAGTGATTTCCACCTGGGGAAGATAGGAAGGAAGCAGGGGAGGCAGGACAGAGAAGTGGAAGAAGTCAGTGCAAATCCAGATGAAGGCCCGTGGGGACTCCTGGTAAAAGCGGGGCTCCCTGCTCTGGTCCTCACTCCAGGGCCAGGAGGCTCCCTGCCCTTGATGACCAGGGCTCTGGTTAAACAGCTAGGAACCTGGGGTGACTGATACAGCTAGGTTTCTTGGGCCTCCTGCTTTAAGAACTCAATCTAGCCTCACATCAGGGCAGGAAAGATACACTGAGGGACCCTCTTGTCTCAGCTGTGACCTCTGAGGAGACATTTTAATTAGAGTTGAAGCAGCCAGCCAAGTTGCCCAGCTGTGGTGCCACCTCTTCTTGGAGACCAGGGCCTGGTGAGAGAGAAAGCTGGCTTTCTCTGGTGTCCAGAAGCCTCCCCCAGCCTGTCGGGGGGTTGGTTTAGGGCTGTCCCTGGGAGCTACAGGTCCCTGCCAGGCCCAGTAAATGAACACACACTGCTCTCCTGGGAAAATGCTGTAATTCACCATCAGCTTGGTGAGTGAGGGCATTTCTGAGAACTGGGAAGCTGATGGATGCTGACAGGTGGGCTTGGAGAGAAGACTGCCATCTCTCCTCCAAGCCGTGTGGCTCTCTCTACTGAAAGCTGGCCAGGAGGTGACTGGTCTTGGCAGCCCATGATTTTCAGGAGCTCCCCCAAGCCATCTGGGGCTTTGGCTAGCAGCTCCTCTGTACGCCTGGAGATTGCATGAGCTAGTTACCAGAGGGTCAGGAGGCTGCCCTTCTGGGCCTATCTTTACAGCATAGGGAGATTCAAAGGGTCTGGTAACAGTGTGCATTTCATGAATGATTGGACTTATGCAAATGCAAGTGACTTTCTTCCAGGTGGGGTTGGCACCACATCTTGTGAAAATGCTCCATGCAACCTCAGGGAGCACTTTCAGTAGCCAGCACCCATGAATGTTCCCAAGCACTGGCCAAGGCAATGACCTTCCCTCTATCTAGCAAATTTCCCAGGGGATGCAGTAGGGCCATGCGAAGAGCATTCATCTGGCGATCTGGAGATCTGTCCCAGGTCCTGATAGTGAAATTGGAGCATATACCTGGGGATGCTTAAATGGAGTACTCTCTCTCTCATCCTCAGGAAGCTTGAACAGAAACTGGGCTGATAGGTGGGCAGTGATGCTCCGATCAGTGGAGCCTGGCACCAAAATGCCAGGTCAAGCAGCATCAGCTTCTGTTGCAGCTTCTGTTCTCCGAGTAAGAGACCCAGTGGACCTAGAGAAATAGTAGGCAAGTTAGAAGAAGAAGGGAGGGAGGGGACGAAAGATAAGGTAGGACAAAGATCTGGAGATCTCATCCCAGTCTGCAAGAGTCCTGGGCCTTTCCCGGAGAGAAGGGGGTTGGGGAAAGGGAGAGTGGGGTGCTGTTGTTCCTTGCCCCCCTCATGCCCTTATCAGTTGAGGGCATATGAGCACCCTGCTCACTATCCATTGGGCTCTGCCCACTCAGCACTGAGAGTGGGGCAAAAGTGCATGATTTTAGACCAATCGAAGTTCACGTCCACCTTCTTAATCTTGAGCAAGTTATCATCTCTGAACCTGACCTCCCCCATGGGATGAGTACAATAAAGGGCAGTTCATGGGCCGTTGAGACAATTGCATGACATAATGCATTTAACATCCTTAGTGGATGTTGGCACATGGCACTCACTGCATTCTGTGAGTAGGAGCTGTTGGAATTGAGTTGGACCTGTTGGGGTGCTCCCTGAGTGGTGGATAACCTCCCAGTGTGAGGTGCTGTCCACACTCACCGCTTATCTGACTTGAGGGCATCAGCTCTGAACCTCAGGCTTAATGATTACAGCTTCTTTCCTCATCTTTCTGGAAAACACTGATGAGACGGTTTTAAAATGGTGAAAGAAAAGGCAATTGATCACCAAATGCCATGCTTGTTCTCTCAGAGGCAAATAATGCTTTTTTTTTCCTTTAACACTCAAGACTTTGGAAAAGTCAGGAAGGTAAAGAAAAATGAAGAGGACAAAATGTGTTTAGCCAGACGTTTGGGGAGGCCCTTGGGTGACCTTGATTCCAAAAGATAAATTGCACAGTGTGGGGTCATCACAAACTACCATGCTGCTTTTGACCAGAAGCCTTGGGAAACCAGGATCTTGAGATCCTTGCGAAATGTCTTCCTGGAGTGCTCAGCTCTTGGTAAGACTCGAAGGTGTATATCATTACATTTTATCTTAGTGACTACAACCTTCAGCCAGAGACGTTGCTGGCTTCCTGCTGTCTCTCCAAGCATGGGCCCGGGCATCTCTCAGAACTGGCAAAGCGAAGATGACAGGTCCTTTGTATTTCTTTCCTTTGTGATTTTGGGAACTGGATGAGTGGGGTTTCTAGTGCTGCCAGAAGTTAGACATGAAGCAAATGGCAGTTTATCGGTTCCTGAGACACTGGGCTACTTCTGGGTCATCTTCAGCTTAGAAGATGGAGACCAGCTTAATCTGTTTTGGAACCAGCCTTAGCATCTGGGAGGTTTCTGAATATAGTTCAGCGAATGCTACTGGCCACAGAATCAAGAGCTCTTCAGATCTGCTAACTCGGCAAATTTCTAAAGTGTTTGTTTAATTAGGCTTTCGAGTTCTGGGGGAGAGAGCGATTGCAGACAGAGTGATGTTCAGTCCAAACTACCGTTTAAAACATGTTTGTTCTTTAACTAAACATGTAAGACATGTTTTCTTTTTTGTAGTCCCTAAGTAAAATCATAGCCAGCAAGAAAGTTATTGTTGTGTTATTATTATTATTAATTATTATTAATATCATCATTAGGGCATCAGATAGTCAGATGACTGTCCTTGATTTATGAAATACTATTATCATTGCCTTGTCAGAAGCACAGCCCCTGTCTGTGGTTTCTCCGTGTTTCTCCCCCATCCATTCCCCATCCCTGCCCTCCTCCTTACCCTCTCACCCCATTCATGTGTTTCATCTTGTTTTTGAATATGTGTGTGTGTTCTTGAACAAGATATCTATGTGCCCATGTTTTTTTTTTTTAATACAGAGATATGCCACTACAGTGCTTGCTCAGTTTCTTGCCATTTCCACTCAAAAGTTGTAAAGATCAATCCACGTTTTTGTACATATAACTAGCCTATAGCTTCTGCTGTCAGAGCTTTTTAATAAAGTCTTGACAGTGACCCAGTAGCTCAGTGAGACTTCATTGTGGTCGTTTTAACAGGCAAGTCAAGTAAGACTTCCGGCGTGAGGCCGTGTTGAGGCACATGGCAGAGCTGGGTCTTGCTCTCGACTCCTGGCCTGGTGCTCTTTCCACTTCTAGGCCGCTGACCTCAGTTTTCTTTCATCTTTTCAACTCCCTTGGTGACTTGAGCCTGTAAAAGAGCCTGCCTCGCCTTGAGTGTCTCAATGGTTGTATCCTTATCAAGCCCTTGGGCAGAGGCTGGGCACGGGGGCCTTTGGCCTCACTTCACCTCGTTCTCCTACTCTGCACTGTGACTGTGCTCACAGGCCATTGCTACTCATGTTTCCTGCTCTTTGCTACTCAACAAGAGATAGCTGTGCCTCCCACACACTAGAGCTAAGGTAATATTGCAAGCTTGTTATTATTCTTATAGGCATAAGAATAATGGCATTTTTGTTCCTAGGTCCTCGCAAATGGAGTTCAGTAGGCTTATTTCAGTTCATTATTATCATCCACCTCAAGAGCTTCATCAAAATCGGCTCTTTATGAGGATTTACGGATGACAGTAGTTGCATGTGATGATTTAGAAGGAGAGGAAAGATTAGGCCGAAGCCGAGGCCCTTCCTTGCTAAAATCGTGGGTCCCTAAATGACTTGTAAACACTATTCAGAAATGAAACAACGATCTCAGAAAAGCGATGCTTTCCCAGAAGAGACTGCAGATGTGATTTACAGAAGAGTCTAGAAAGAACATTATTTGGAGGGAGTGATAGCGGGGCTGTGGCAGCTCAGAAGGGATGGGGCTTCCCATTGGGACACGAAAAGGAGCTCCAATCCCAGAATTCAGAACCAGAACAGAGCACAAAGATCGGCCATGGTCGAGTGTAGACAGGAAAAAGTAAGAATGAGATAATTTTGTCAGGAGAAAAAGTTAAGAAGTTGGTGACAAAATTTGTAGTGACCGAGTGTTGAATGAAAGTTGATACATAACTTTAATTATATCATCCTGTTGTTTGTTACTCTGTTATTACCATCCTCTTTATTTAGCCACTGAATAATGAGAGAGAGTTGATATGGATGAAAACCTACACGTTGAAATATTTATCATGGGACCCAACTTTCTTGGAATATGTGTCAGAGAATGTAGATTCACAAAAGAAAATTTCATATTTGTGAAGACAGTATAAGTATTTGGCTTTTATTTATGTTCTCACATGCTCCACAAATAGGTTTTCTGTCCAGTGTGCTAGAATTTATGCCACAGAGTCTTATTACAATATTGTAAATTGAACTATGTATGAATTTTCTTTTGGAAATACCATTATTTTTCCTGAATGTTCACCTCAGCCAGGCACTTTAAAACCTTTGAGTCAAAAAGGTGTTGTCTGAATTAATTATGTTTTTGTTCGGAAAGAAATATTTGCTGACTGGCATGGATTGGAATAATGATTATTAAGGAATTTAATTCATTTGACAAATAGTAGATTCTTAGAGTTACAAGATTCACGGTGTAGAAAGCAAAATATCTCTTTTGCAAGGTCAGCTTGGTGAGTGACACCTAGAATCTGTGTCTTATCTCTCTGGGACAGTACCCAGGGCTAGCCCTCTGGGCTGCTGACCCCTGAAATTCTAGAAACTGCCTGCCTTCCTATAGCCAGAGAACATGTACCTCTGTCTGTCTGTATACAGTGTCTGCTCACTGCCAAACCCCGTGGCTCTTCAGAGCCTTCAGATGTGGGATAAATCATCTCCAGCTACCACAGAGGCAGCCTTTTGCTCTGCACCCGGCACGTGATCCAGCCTTCTTTCCCGTGGACTCTCTCTGTGTTCCCAGCACCCCCAGCCAAGCCAGCTTACTCGTGGTTCCTCTGCACTTTCCTGGCTCTCTTGCTGACATCTCTTCTGCATGGAGTGGGCAATCCGTAGCCTGTCCCTAGCCTTCTCTTCCTATTTGAATCCCACTCGTTAGTCTATGCTCAAGGCAGCTTGCTGTCTCAGACTATTATCTCAGACCACTCGACCCAAAGGACTGGCATATCTTCTGTCTTCAGTGTCTGGCTCTGGTGTCTGTAAGAGTAAAAGGCAGTGTATTGCGATGGTGAAGAGCATGGGTCCACATCCTGGCTCTACCACTTACCAGGCATGTGACCACTAGCTAGTCACTTAATCTCCATGCCTCAGTTTCCTCATTGGTAAAATGGTGATGAATGTAGCTACCTCATAGGGTTTTCATGAAGAGTTATTAGTTGCCATTTGTAGAGTTCTTGGATCAGTGCTGGACATAAAACCAAATAAAATCCTGAGAATATAGCCATTTGATACTGAGGGCCTAAGTGGCCAGTTTGAAGATGCATTTGGTCTTCTCATCTGGACTGTGAGCTGCTCGGGGGCCAGCCAGCCTCGTGCTTCTGTGTACCTCCTTCTGCATGGAGAAATGGACCATGCACACCAGCCCTTATTCGGAGGGCAGCAGATGGGGAACAGGCCCTGGCTGGGGAGAGCTCTGGCTCCTGCAAGCGGGTGTGCTCCATCTACATACCAAGTGCTCCAGTGCATACAGGGGCTTCAAAAGATGACCCAATATTCCCTCAGTGACTCAGAGAGGATGGCCGCATCTGGGAAGAACCCTGGGGGAGAAGGGGAGGAGAAGCCCTTCATCTGCAGACGAGATGGGATGGTGAGCTCGTTTGCATATCTCTGTTCCTTGTGGAATAGTGTTTCTTCAGTCCCAGTCAGGGCCCCCCTGGTTGGAGTGCATTTACTGACCCTAGTAGAGACATGTGCCATGGGGGACCCCAATGCGATCGGAGGCGGGAGTCCATCTGCCCTCCTCTGCGCACCCACCGCACACAGCTTCTTCCTCTTTGAGAACTCAGTGCAGTTCCTCACTGGATATGAATCTGTCTCCTGCACCCAGTTTTGAACCCTTGGATCGCTTTATGAAACCGCTGATCTAGATTCTGGAAGTGGTGTAGTCGCCGAGTATGTGCTTTGTAACACGCAGAGCAGAGAAACTCAGCCTGTTCTCAAGCCTGACATCAGGCTCAATGACAATTAAATAATAGTATATCAAGAGGGAGTTAATTATCGGTACATGACAGAAAAGACAATACATACTGTATGAATCTGGGGAGAGAGAAAGCCCCTCTCACCAGCTCCTTGTGGGCTGGAGAGCTACAGGGAAGGGCTTCGGGCCCAGCAAAGATCTCTGTGTTTATAATTCGGCTTTATTTGAAAACTTCACAATTTACCAGCTGGGAAGAAGCTAAGCCCAAACAAAATCTGCATGCAGTTCAGCCTCAGGTATACTGCAGGCAGAACCGTCCTTGCTTTTAAAAGTGTGCATTTTATAAACCTAATGTGCATACTTATAGAGAGGTACCAAAGTACAGATAATGAAAATGCAATTGTCGCAGTAGCTAGCGGACCCTGTTGTTAGTGGATACAGCAGAATGGACTCGGGCCTCAGTCTCTAGGGCTTCCTGCCTCTGGCTATCATGAGCTGAGGCTCTTCGGTGGATAGTGTTTCATGGCATGTTCCCTCTCCAGCTCAGGACTTGGGACATTTGGCTTTGTCCTCAGTGCATCCAGATGTGCAGGTGTGTATTCATATTTGTCAGTAGGAAGAAATAGCAGGGGATGGGTTGGAGGTGTTTAATTTATAGTGATACCACTCAGATATTCAGGAAGCAATTTTATTGTTTTGTGTTCATGTGATTCATTTTCCCAGCTAAATTACCATCTTCTTGATGGTACCTTCGGTTCCTACGGAGGACGGGAGCGGACGCTTGATGCCTTCTTTTTTCTCTTCTGCATACTCTTATCTACTCTCATGGTTTCAATTACCCACCTGTATTCCGTCAGCCACCAACTCTGGCCCAGGCCCCTGCTCCCCAAGCTCTACATCTCTATTTCTGATGCTTCTCCCTCAGCCTCCCCTCTTCCTGTGTTTCTTATTGCAGATGGCAGCACCACCTTGGCCATGAGCCTTGAGTCAGCCTGTTTTCCTCCTGCTCCTCCCTTTCTCCACTCAGCATGTAGACATTCACCAGGACCTGGGAGCCCACCTCCTAGGCCCATCTCAAATCCTTGTTTCCATTCCTGTGTCTTCTCTCTTAGCCCAGGACCTTAGTACTTTGTCCGAACCATTACATAAGCCCCTTGAGAGGCCACTCTCTTTCTGTCGTCCATGCTGTCACTGGCGTCACGATACATAAATGCTCTCATGTAATTGTCTAGTTTGAGAAGCCTGGATGACCCCTTGTTGCTTCAGCAGGAAGCCTCCCTTTCTCATCAGAGCCTCTGATATTCTCCAGAGTCGAGTCTCCACCTTTCTTTCCAGGCTCATCCTCTCTAGTATTCATCTGTGTTCTAGACACACTGACTTTTCACCTTTCCTGAAACAAGCCAGATAAGTGGTAGCTTCTGGAGCTTTAGCTCGTGCCATCCATCAGTCCCCATATGTTTCCATAGTGAGTGACAGCTCACGCTTCAAGACCCAGCTCAGAGTCCCTTCTCTGTAAAGCTATGCACACGAACTGCATCTCCTCTGCAGTATCTGCCACGCTGCATGGCCATCCCCTGCTTGTCTATTGGTCTGTCAGTAGAATTCAACTTCCTGAGGGCTGACACTGAGTCTTTGTATCTCCAGTGCCTGGTCCATCAGCCTGACATTATCTATTTTTGTGATGATTATTACAAAGATGGAGGGAGGGATGGCTGAATGGAAAGAAGGAAGGAAGGAAGGAAAGGAAGAAGTGAGTAGGGAGGAAAGAAAGAGGGAAAAATGGAGGAAAGATAGAAAAAAGGAATGAATGAATTTCCTTTAGAATCCTTAAGTAATGTCCATGCAAGCTCTCCTGTCCCTTCTCCCTGATGCCTAAGGATGTCATGTGCTTTTTGTTTCCTGCTCTAAATCTAACCAGGAGCACTGGCATATAATAGGCTCTTAGTAGATATTTGCAGATTGACATATGTTTGTGGGAAATGTGCTTTAAAATTCTTGGGCTGTAAAAAACCAGGCAACTGGTTGATATTCTCTCTGCTTATAAATTAAAGATTTTGTTTGTCATCTTTTAAAAAAAATAGTGCATTTGCTGGGGTATTTGTGGTGGAAACAGTCTGCTTGCATTAGACATTAGTAAGCCCCTATTTTTTTAAAACCCACTTAGGGAAAAGCTAAAGGAAGGTCATTTGTTAACCATCTGGGGACTCCAGCTCACAGGTGGGCCTGCTTTTTGACTCAATGCTTAGGCCCCGCAGAGTTGAAATGGGCAGATTCCTTTGGAAAAGAAGGCAATGTGTATAAAAAGAGAAAAAACCACAGAAACTTCCATTTCCTCTAGAATTTGAAAAAGCGGTGAAACTCAATTCTTTGCTTCCTTTGATTACCGATTACCATATCGACATTTACATTTCGAAACTATAGTAATGGAGCTACTCCCCACTGTAAGGGAGGAGGCTGAGCATTTCCCCGTGGTGGGACATGACAAAACAAAAGGTCCCTGAGGATGGTGGAAGTCTGGGCCAGCTACCTCTACTGAATTTTCTGAAGCTTCTAATTTAGCTCACAAAGCAAAGCCAGCAAGACAATTCTGGATGCGTCTCCCAGGCGAGGATCGTAACGAGCATAAAATCAACCAGCATTAATCTCGCCCTTTAATGATCTATGCATGGTAATCTAACATTGTATTTTTTTCTTCTTCTTCTTCTTCTTCTTCTTCTGGTCCTTCTGTCCTTGGAAGAAGGCAGCCTGCTGGGCTCCCGCTTGCTCAGGCTTCCTGATAAATGTCAAGCCATCTTTTGGAGCTGGCACGTAGCTAGACAGCGAAGAGGTCACATATTTCCTCCAAGCTATCCTCTTTCCCAAGGATATGGCTCCATGGCGAGGATAAAGCCCGGTGTACTTTCTGCACCAGGCACAGAACAAATGCTATTAACCTGGAGGAAAGCTGACATTTCTGCAGACTGCTGCAGTGTTGGTATTTTATTTTCTTCCCTTGGGGCCTGACCGTATCCTGCCTCTTCCCCGTGATGTGCTCAGGTGAAGCTTGAATGCCTTGTACAGGTTTTCTAACAGGTTGGGGGAAGAAAGAGATTTCATTTAGAGTCCTAGGACAGAGGGAGCGAGGAACACCTGCCACCTTAAATTGATTAGGATAGTGCATTTGCAGGCAGGGTCCATGGCTGGGGCTTTCTCATCAGTTATGGGAAATGGTTGGGCAAATCTTTTGGAAAAAAAAAATACAATAAATCCATAGCTCTCTCAGAGCCATTTATATATTATATTTTGCTTTCAACATCAAAAGTGAAAAATCATGTTTTAAAGCTTATTAAAATGTTACTCATACAGATAGTTTTAAAAGATAATTTATATTAGCACTGGTGCATAACCTTTTAAATTAATATTTCAGAACTGTGACTAGAGGTTTCAGTAATCTCTAGTAGTATATTATCTGGCTGTTCCACTGAGAAATTAGCACTTATGGACTAAGGTATAAAATTGAAAAATCTAACCCATTTGGTAGTCTGTTCTCAGTTAGGAGAGCCTTCTTAAATGAAAGCCTATTAGTGCGAGAATTCTGATTTCTAGAATCAAATCTGTTTTAGGTCATTATGGAGTTTTATAATGAAAGGCCTCTGCTGCTTAACAACACATCGCAATCTTAAAAGTAGGCAGATTATTGATTTTTAGCAAGAGTTTTACTGCCCCAGACACTGAAGAATGATTCTCATGACTAAAATTTATAGGTTATTAAGGAGAAGAATGCAGGGAAGAGACTAGTTGGAAGATTCACAAAATTAGCTCATTTTATTCGTTAGAATTCACTTAGCACTCTTTCCTGAAATATAGATATATCTGAGTCTGAGAGGGCTTCTTGGTTACATGGTAAATTTATATAGATCAGAAACACACTGGAATCATATTTTAGCTCACAAGGACACAATCACTTTTTGTAAGTTTGCAAAGAAAATGAAAAGCAATTTTTCCGAGGAGCTTAATTCATCGAAAAGATCAGGGTTGGCAGAACGTGGCCACTGGCTTTTTTTCATCTGGAAAATACCTGTCCGGTCCAAATTATAAACAGACACGTTACAGAAAGCTTGCTTAATGCAAAGTTTAGTTGTTGTTTTTTTAAAAAAAAAATCAGATTCAGTGCCTGAATTTAGAATAGGGGAGCCTTTCTGAATCCATTGCGGGGTGACTTTCTATCGTGTGCCCTTCAGAGGGAACATGGAGACTTATTGGAAAGGCAGTTCTCTTCATCATATATGGGTTAAAATATAAAATGCTCCTTATACCAGAGGTGCTGTGGTACAGGATGAACGACTGCACTAGGAAGATTAGGAGGGGACGTCTTCTCGTAGCTTATCACTGAGCTGACCCGATACTGGACACTCTGACACTCAGTTTCTTCGTCTGTAAAATGCGAGCCATTACCATCCATCACGCCTCCATCAACACAACTTCAGAACTGTAATCCAGCAGGGACTGAAGACAGCACGAACTCAGCAACCAAGAAAAGCACCAGCCCCAGGGCGTCTGTCCCTGGAAACTGAGATGAGCTCAGTATCCAGGGCTGTGGGGTGCGGATGACATCAAATCAGCTGTACGAAAGTGCTTTTAAAGTGTGTAGATGTGAGAAACTGAGCATGTAACAATTTCCAATTTAAAAAACTATTCATATTCAATATCGTGCACATAGAATATATTCCACAAATGCTCATTGTGTGAGTAAATGAATTTATATATGGAAAGGTGCCACTCACAGCCCACAAAGGATGTCTTCATATCGATTTTTTTGTCTTCAATCTCTGGTGTCTGCAACAGCTAACCAAGGGGCTCTTGGCTTCGGGAACGTACCCTTTCTTAAACCTGTCTCCTCACAGCTGCCAGGGAGATGTTCTCAAGTGCAAATCTGAGCAAGCAGGTCAGCTCCAGGCAGCAAGAGGGAGCGGGCGGAGGCGGGTGTTGAAACCCTCAGGTGGCGACTTCCCAGCCCTGTCAGAATAAGGTCCCTGTGTTTTCTGATTCCTGCCAACTCTGCAGCCTTTCCTTATATACATGTTTCTTCCCAGGCCAGCTGAAAATACATGAATTTCCCCAAAGCGCCAGTCCCTCGGTAGCCTCCTGCCTTCACACCTATTCTCCTTTCTGCCTGGCATGCCCTTTCTGAACCTGCTCTTCCTTCGAGAAGGGGCTCAAGGGCCATTTCCTGTTGAAAACCTTTGCATCCCCTCTTCCAGCTAAGTCTGGGCTTCCTCCTGGTCTGTTTGCCACTGATACCCTTACTATGTTGTACTGTAACTTTTGGTCTCCGTGTCTACCTTCCTTACTGGACTCTGGACATATTGAGAGTAGGCATCCTGGACCTTCATTTCTCCCCATACTACCTCATAGGCTCCCAGTAAACTAGTTGGGTGGGTGGGTAGGTGGGTGGATGGGCGGAGATATGTAAGTTCCCCTGTCTTACCTTTTAGCTTCTAGTGTGTCAGCTGTCAGGAGAGAACAGCATTGCGAAGGGATTAGGTTCTGCATATTCTACTCAGATTTGTGAGTGATCTCAGAGTCTTTCTGCTTTTCTTCCAGCAAAACGTCAAAGGCTTTGTAAAGGCGGCAGAATCTGTCTCAGAGACTTTTAACCATCTTCCAAGGGTTTCTCAGGGCTGAGGGTAGACAAGGCTAAAGTCCTGAAGTATATCCTTAGGGAAAAGAAGGCATCGAGAATGGAGCTGTTGGGGGTCTGAGTGGAGACAGGAGAAGCGAAGGGGAGAAACTACCAAACTGGGGCATGAGGTGATTGCGTGTGGGCTAATCTCGCACTTCCCTTTGCTTTTCTCCACACTGATACTGGCAGAGCAACCCTTACTGAGGACTCCTATTTAACTGGGAGCAGAAGAGCATCAGTAGCAGAAACTTTCAGACCCTCAGAGTCGTGGGGGAGGGCCTGGGCAGCCGATGAATCCTTGGTCTGAGCAGCAGGAAGGTTCAAGGAAATCCACCGTCAAGATATGCATGTGTCTCAGCATCTGCCAATTGTCACATCATGCCAGCTGTGTGTGTGCTGCTTCAGGAAGCCTAATAAATCTGGTGATTTAATTACACTAAATTACTTAATCAGAGAACTTTTTATGCTACAAATTATTACTTTAATAAACCAGAGAGAATAAAGAAAAGTTTCTTGAATATCTTTGCCAAATCAGTCTAAGCATCCATTTTCAATTTAATAACTAATAGCAGAGGAGATTGAAATAGATGTTATTACAGATTTTTACAAGGCAAAATATATTTAAGCGGGATCAGAAGGTTAATTAAAATTATAGTTGGGTCTTGTCGTTAACCAGCGCTCTTTTTCTTCTGTGTAGTTGCTCCAAGTTTAGCGTCTGTTTGATAAAAATGCTTAAAATGGAATCTTCATTTGGAAGAGAATTACCCTCGGTATTATTTCTGAGCCTGATCTCATGTACCTACGCCGGAAATAAATGCATAATTAACCCTTTTTCATGATAAATTAACATTCATTTTCCTAGGATTAGTAGGAAATAGCATAATACAGGACAGGGCTTGCCTTCATTGGAACAATCCCACGGGACCTCTAACACTCTTAAAGGATTATCGAAGCCTGTGATTCATTGTGTGTCTATGAGCAGGACAATAGGATGCGTTTCTGACTGCAGAGAGAGAGAGAGAGGTTTTCCTAATTGACAGCTTTTACAACTAAACGTTAGCCTACAGATACTGTCAGGATGACTTTGGAACCCTGGCCAGGGCATGTTAGCAAAAGGAAGTGTCCTTTGAGTATTTAAAATTTAAAATGAATTCTTCCAGGACTTTGAGACATCAGGTTACAGCAGCCTTTGAAATCAAGGTCCCTGGAGAACAGATAAGCTTTCAGGAGGAGCTCTTTGTCTGGTGCCTTCTTGTCTAAACTCTTGGGGGTTTTCTTGCTTATCTGAGCCCCGTTTTATCAACTGATAGTTTTAAATTTACATAAACAGTATAGTTTGTTTCATTGGATTTATTAAGATAGGGCTGGAGAACAGAATTCTGAGCCTCCTTGATTCTTTGACTCGAATTCCTCAAGGCCTTGATGAACACGAATAAGTTGCCATCAAATATTTATCGAGCACCCGAAAGTCATGAGTTACAGAACCTGCATTTTAAATGTTTAAGGGCAGGGGGCAGGGGGAGGAGAGGGTAAAAGAGACTTCTACTGCAGCCGTAAACAGATAGGATATAGGCTTCCTTTGATTTGATCCAAAAAAGCTTAGAAGGTCAGGTGGAGCCACCATGTGTTGAGTAGCTACAATGTCCAGGTCATATTCCAGGTATTTTATGTGAATCATCTCAACAGAAAACTTGAAAGTAAAGGGTGAGACAATTAGGAGCAGTATAACCCAGAGGGAGGATGAGGTTGAACTTTCCTTGGCCATGTCGCACACTTAGCGGATGCTAAAATATGGTTAAGGATTCTCTTCCGATTGTCTTCTCTTTTTTCAGTGGAATCCCTATCAAGACCAGCTCAGTGTCACACTGTGGGTGTCTTTCTCCTGGTCCTGACCTTACAGTGAGCTCATTGAGGACCTCTGATTAGTGTGTGATTAGGATCAGCTTTATGGGAAGGAGCTTTTTATTTCACTTTTTAAAGTATAGGGACCTGGAGAGGCTTTGGATGGCAAAGAGTGAACCAAACCGCTCAAGTCAAAAAGAATCCTAATGCTCTCAGGTGCACTAGGTGAGTTTCTTAGTGGCCTGGGTTGGTTAGTCCTGGGTCCTGAGGTTGGAGGCAGGACTCCGTGGTAGCAAGGGCAACCAGCTGGATGCGAGGTGACCAAGGGAAGAAGGCATGGCCAGGGAATGGAGCCCTACAGCCTCAAAGCTGCCACTAATTTCCCAGGGGGCAATGTACACTTAACTGCCCCATCTGGAACTCCGTCTAAATAACACTTAGGGTTTTGTTTTCCAAGGGAAGTTAATTGAAGTGCTCTGAAGTACTAAGATTGTTTACATAACAGAGTCATTGTGTGTTTTATTTTTGAAAGAAAATCTGGTACGCATATAATCTGCATGCTGGATGAGGAGGCTTCAAGAAACAGTTGGATCAAATAAAAGTAATGATGAATAAAACAACTCCAGCAGCCGCCAATACACATGAAAGATTCATCACGAGCTCCAGTCTACCTGACAGCAGAGGGCAGGCTCTCTGGGGACCTGAAGAGAATTCCTTGCCCAGACCCCATAGGCTGGCCCTCTCCTACTACTGGCCGTGGTGGACCTGAGGGGGCCTGAGCATTTACTTCCACAGGCCAGCACTTCCACTTCCACTTTAACTTCGGAGGCCTGATGAGCAGGCGGAGTGTGGCCAGAACCAAACGTGATGCAATAGCGGGTGGATGTTCTGGGAAGGAAGTAGCTGCCCCATAAGGACATTGGGCCAGGGCTGTCCAGTGTGGGATCTGGGCTACAGAAACACTTGTGTTTTGACCCTATTGAAAATGTCAGGACCCAGTTATTCCCTGCCTTGTCCTTCGTTCTGTCTTGAGACCGACGTGAGGTAACATGGTGGAGGTTGCACTGGCACCCAGGGTCTGCCAGAGGGCAGTGGGGGTTTTCGCTTTGTCTGTTTAACTCACGGCCGGATTCCAAGTGCCCTCAATAAATTATTGATTTATAATCACACGTGCCTGTCTCACACCCACACATGAAATCAAAAGTTTTGGACCAATGACTCTTAATAAGAATTGAGAATTTCATGAATCAGGACTGAATTTTGCATCTGACCCAAAGGTTAACTCCCGTGGTTATTTCGTAGCACTGGTTATACTGGGATTATGGATCTAAAACAGCCTTCCTCCAAGCATAGCCTGGTTACTTGGAATGCTTGATAAAAATTTAGATTCTTGGAATCCACACTAGACCCACTGCTTTTGATTATCTGCCGGTGGAGCTTGGGGTTCTACATTTTAAACTCAGTCTCTCTGGGTTGCTTCACAGTAAAGACCATGAGCTCAGGTCTTACAGGTTCCAAATGAGAGTCTAACAAAGAAAATGAGAAGGAAAAATATGACTTTAGTCACAAGTAATTTTGAAAATGAACTCATTCAGCATTCAGCAGGCATTACATGTAAGGCATTGGGCCAAATGCGTGGAGATTTTAAGAGGATCGTGAGACCCTCCACCCACAACAAGTATAGGATCTGGCCAGGGCGAAACGATGGGAGTAGAGATAACTGTGAAGTAGAAAGTCAGAGGGCTATGTCAGATAAAGTGTTCCAGTTGTTCAGGGGGGAGAAAGATGGAGGACAGCAAAAGGAAAGCCTGACGAAGCTGCACCTGTGATGAAGGGTAGACGTCAAAGAGTTGGTGATGGTGGGGAGGACAAGTTCGAGACTGAGGAACTTCTTAGCCAACGTATTGATATGGAAAAGTCTTGAAGAGCAGTTGGCAAATCAGGAAAACTTTGAGGGTCTGATGTTAGGTAGGGAAAGCCCATGAAAGAAGCTGACAGTCTTCTGCTGTTTAAAGGTTAAAGAAAATAGGTCTGAGAAAACACTGTTGGATTTGAGATTTAGGTGATTGCTGAGGTCCTTCGAGAGAAGAAATTCCATGGCAGACTTTGGCTGAAATGGGAGGACCTGGTGGGTGAGAGAGGAGACTGAAGCGTAAAATCCTCTTTTCCTGAGCCCAGGGCGTGACGTGGATAGTCGGGAGTTAGATGGCGATTTGAGGAGCTGAGGGAAGATGCTTGTAGAAGAAGGAGATCGGAATGCATTTATGCACGGAAGAGGACTTGGTGGGAGAGATTTATTGAAGATGCAAGAGAGAAGTAAAGTCCTACAGAACCATGTAGATCTGGAAGCTTTAGTGTAGTTAGTGGGTTTAACTGGCCGTGAGGTCCTGTCTCTCAGTCTCTCTCTTCTCTCTCTCTCTCTCTCTCTCTCTCTCTCTCTCTCTCTCTCTCTCTCTCTCTCTCTCTCTCTCCCTGCCCCCTCTCTCTCTCATATGTGTGGTATGTGTATGGGTAAGGGAGAGAGAGAGAGAGGGAGGGAGGGAGAGACAGAGTGCATACGAGCAGGAGACCAAGACCAGCCCTTAATTGGAAACCTCACTGGCACACAGTGAGTGCTAGAATTGTTTCGTGACCTGGGAGAGTAACAATAATCCACCAGATTTACCCTGGTTAGAAGTGATTTCAGAGACCAAGGGAAAAGCTGTTAATGGCCGTGGTTGGATAACTGATCTGAATTTCCAGTTGAGAGAACAGAAAGTACAATTTCATGAGAGCTACAGCCTGGCAGTGTTATTGAGTAAGAGTCTCTTGGGATATCCTCAGTGTTATAAGGAGAAAAATGGACCAAACAATTCCTTTTAAAGTAATTTCTTATTATCCGTGATCGGAAAAGGATTGTCGAGTGATAAAAACAAAATACAGTAACATAGAGTCTCCATACGGCTCCTATTTCGAGCATTCCTGGGATATTTTTGAGGAGTGGGATGTGTCGATGGCAGGCCAAGATATTCAGATAGAACCACTGAAGCAACTTAGACTCTGTTTTCTTCAAAACTCACCTAAGACTCAAAGATTACAGGACCAAAAGCTCTTAGAAGCTCAGTATTTTCAGAGAATACGATGTCTGAAGGGCGTTATAAAATTCGATAACACATTAAGAACCATCTGTCCCGTGCAGGGTCGAGTGAGAAAGCACCATATTGAAAAGTAATGCTGGGTACATGCTTAAAAAGAACAACAAAGAAACTTACAAAATTTTCATTTCAATGGTTTCACAAGTGAGGAACAAAATGCCTACAGTACTTCGAAATGACATTTTCCGACAGTGGTCATCGGGAAGAAAACCAGGGCCAGGTGTAGAGGGACACAGGTGCTGGTTGGCCTTGAACTCAGCTAACGGCAACACTGGATTGCTGCTGTGTGAAAGTGAAGGAAAGATCTTATTATTCAAGTGCAAATCGTGTCTGACTTTAATAGTATGAATTCTGTCAAGTAGTCCCTAGAATAAATTTGCACACAGTTTAACTTAACATGAGTACATTAAATAGGATTTGGCATTAAAAGACCCAACACCGAATGGGAATCTGAAAATAAATGCCCACATTCTCCCCAGAAGATCATTCACCCTGAGGCCTTGGGCATTAATTTAACTGAATGAGGAAGCCACTGGGGCAGCTGTCGGGAGCTTATTTGATTTGTGAATAAACAATGCCTTCATTTTAAATGCTATTCACTCTTACCTAAACCAAAGCAAGACCGAGACCACAAAAGAGACTAATTGGTTACATAAAAAGTACTGAAAAACAAAACACTTTGAGATTTATTTATTTTTTTGGTCAGTGTTAGTTTTTTATTTAAAGGAAAATGCAGAATTTGAGAAGCATTGCTAATTTTTAAGCACAATGAATGGTACTGAGCCCCAGGTTGTGTTTTGCTGTTAATTGATACAGAGCAGTCAGACTTCCAGTAATGAGTAGTGGGGGTATGACAGGCCATCCAGAAGTGTCTAATCTTCGGGGCTGTCAGCTAGAATTAGCCAGCTTTCTGTCTATGGCATACAGGACCCGTGTGACCAGGGGAAGGGCCGAGAAGAGTGGCTGTCCTTTGTTGATCCCTTCAGTGGAAGCAAGGCCAGGCGCTCATGACCTTGACTTCTTTAGGAGTAGGAGTGGCGTGTCCGAAAAGAAGTGCCAAGGGGTTCATTGGATGCATTTATGGAGCACCTACAGCAAGGTCTGATGGCATTCAATGTCTAACATCTTCCTGGTGCTGGAGAAACGAGTCAAACTTGAGGATGCAGACCCGTGAGGACTCACTTGAGTTAGAATCCCCGAATGAGTAGGGAAATGTGAAGGAAGTCCGTGGCCGAGATTTGAGCAGAGAGGGAGATTCTAGCTCATCTGGGTCCATGTGCATTCCAGTCTGAAAGGGGAAGGTGCAAGAACCAGGGCACCCAGGTGGGGGCCACATCCTTTGGGGTCTGTGGACCTACCTCAGGCCATCTGATGCTGGGAGACCAAGGCAGCACAGCCTGGAAAGCTGGGAGCCTCCTGGGAAAGGCGAAGGCTTGTTGTATTTATTCATGAATTCGCATGAATTTCAAGATGCAGCTTGGAGTTTGTACTTAGCGACTGACAACCCCAGATGAAACAGGCCTGGAAGGCACCATAGTGACATTGGAAATCTGGGTCTGCGGACAGATTATTTCCTGACTACGTCTTCAGTGTGTTGAGAACAAATAGTCTTGTCTGCGGTGTGGACTGTGCTTTGGACTCTGGTATCTGTCAAGCCCAGTGCCTGGCCTGGGGGCGCTTCGACGACACTAGACCCAAGTGAGGGCAGTCACTATGAACAGAAAGGAGGAATAAAATGTTAGTCCTTTTCTTTCCCAAATCACATGTGTTAATGCACCATGGGGTTATGCCCTACTCATAGAATTTTATGGCATTTTCTTTTCTAAAGAGCCAACAAATAACTTGAGGTGGTTCGTGACCTTCTTTATGTTTGGGTTCCTCTTATGGGTCATTACATTGATTTTCATCATCCAGGCCTAGGGGGATTAAGAGCGGGGCACTTAGCCTTTCCCACACTCTGGACCAGCAGCAGCATGTGACATCAGAGTGGTCTGCAGCCCCGTGTCCATTACAAGGAGGAGGTGACTGTCTTCCCAGCCTGCTCCTCATGCAGGTAAAGTCGCCTCTTCTAAGACAGAAGCTCCAGATCTGAAATCTGTCTTTGCGACTCTAGTCACACCGCCTGTCCACCGAAGGCACGCACAGCTCTTGCAAAGAAATCTTTTCTGAGTCAATCTTTTTCTAAACAATTGAGATATAATTTACATACCATAAACTTTACCCTTTAAAGTGCTTTTCAGTATATTTACAAGGTCGTACAACCATCACGATATAGAGACCTTTGAACAATGAAAGAGTTGCCTTGTTAGAAATCTATTTTGATGGTTGAAAGTTTTCAGCATGGGATATTTGCATCTGCACGTGTGTGTGCATGCGTTCTCCAGAGCCTCTGCAGATAAAATCCTTTGGAATGGACTGCGAGGCCTGGAGCCAGCCAAGCTGGGAAGGTGTGGCTCAGGAAGCCATCGGGCTGCGTTAGCCCTTCAACCTCCTCCTGATAGTGACCGATGCAGAGCTCGGGCCAGAGGAGAAACACCGCCCTGAGCTCTGAGACCAGAGTTAGTGCCGCTCTCGCAGGAGCTCTGAGCCTGCCTGTCTCAGCCTAGACCCCCATCCCTCAGCTCTGGCTTGACCTCCTGCTCAGATCCGCGACGTGGGCCAGACCAGGCCTGGCTGCATAGACTCCGCCCAGCTACCGCGGGTTATCCTAGTTTTGCTGTATCTTTAGATTCTGGGAGAGCTGATAACACATGATGTGGTCGGAACTTGGGACAGTCTCAGAAAACAAAGTTAGGATGGATAATCCTGCTTAGAAACCTGGAGCTTGAGAAAGAAGCGGTAAATAGGAAATAACATGGAAAACCAGCCCCTTCTCAGCTGGGTGTTATCATCTGAGGTTGTGGCGGAAAGTAATTCTAAGTTTATTAACTGGCCCTAAATGCTGCTGCTCGTTTAAACAGGGAAAACTGACCTATTTGCAGATCGGCCTACATTTTTTTTTTTTTTCACACAATAGTAGTAAAATTGTACCTAGGATGTGTATTTTCAGGGCATAGTTATAATCAGTTTCCTTTTTGACATTAGAAGTTCCCAGGCTCTATGACAGAAATGCCGCTGTTTCCAAATTAGTTCTGGCAGAACATGGAAGGATTCATCACAGTGAGAATCTGCATGTTTGAGAGTTGGAGTCTGAGGGTCTTGGATTCTGAACTAGCTGGAAAAACAGCACATCGGCTGGGAGAAGGGACCTTCTGGGGGCCACACTGAGGAAAACCTTGAGTTTCAGAAGACCATGAAAAGTGTGTTTCTTCATTGACACCATCCCAGACTGTGCTTAAAGATGCATATCCCACCCTCCCCATGCATCTGGTGGGTCTCATGGATGAAACACGGTGCTCCGGGGCACACCTCTCGTCTCCCAGTTGGCATTACAGCTCTTACACCCACGTTCTGCCCAGGCCCACCTTCCTGATCACATCCTGTCGCTCTGGCTACCTGTCCATCTTGCCCAGAATTCTCCTAAGAAGGAGAGAAGAGTCCTGGGTATGTCCCACACCTGCATGGATTTTCTATGAGGAGATGAGCAATAAATTAAGATCTTGCAACCAAAGAATTAATAATTCATTGTTGTTATTGACAGGTGTCCTCCTTTCTAAGTACTTCAGAAACCCGTGCTGACTTGCGTAGAATTGAATGAAGCCTGTGAGTGGATGTTCAGATCTATTCATGGCCGTGTGCCTGGTGGTCCCCGCCACTTGGGGGTTGTCTAAATGCATGATTTGTTAAAGGCAATACATCCTTTTGTGAAACTTATATTGCCCATTAATTGGTCATTGATCTCCAGCCCATTTAGGACAGATATTCTTACAGATAATTGTATGCCTTTGTCATGTTGTATAACACTGGATCTTAGTTTATTGCTTGTGGATTATGGTTTCATCCCAGGCACTTGAATGATGTCTAATGATTTCTAACTGACATCCATCTAGCAAATATTCCTGGAGCATCTACTGAGTGAGATAAAACACCAGGCATGGGATACACAGAGAGAGAAAAGTGATGTTTGCTGCCTTCCAGGCATTTTCTGACTGGTTACGGAAATAAGACACATCCAAATAACTATTATGGAAAAGGGCTAAGCTCCCTTTTTCTATAGTGTTGGCAGTAATGTCAGTGGTTACAACAGTTAGGGAGAGTAATTTGACAATATCTTTTAAAATTAAAAATATTCTTCCCTTCAACTCTGTTGTCCTCTTTCTAGGAACTTAGCATACGAGCATTGGCATACAAAGACGTAAATTCCGGAATGCGTGCTGCAGTGTTATTTGTAACAACAGATAAAAATCAAAAGTAGAATGAAATTGACTGCATGGATGAGGCAGTTCCATGTGTACCTGATATACTGATTAGTGAGAAAAAAAGTATATTTCCCATAATTCAGTTTAGTTACAGGGGAAAAAAAAATCTGTATTTTTGAAATCTTTATGGTTCAGTTATAGATGGGAGGTGAGAATAATTAATTCCTAACATGTGATTCGTAAGTTCCAGAATTCTAGGTCTTCACTTTTTGTTTTCTGAGTTGACCTACAGCAGCTTGGATGGGTGGGAGGTGGAGTAGAAGATGTGCTGTCCCTTTGCCCACTGGGTGTGGTCCCCTGGGCCCTCAGGGGGCACCTGGTGGTCAGCAGAGCGGGTCTTCTGTCCCAGGCTCCCCTAAAGCTGCTTATTTCACTTCGCTCGCCCACAGAGGGCATGAACCAGGCGAAAGCCGGGCCGCGTGTAGCACCAGTGCAGATTTCTCGCTTCTGGTCAGCCCTCGACATCCACAGCCAGACCCGGCGCCGTGGGCACGTAGAGCTTTAGACCCTGAAAGGAGCACCTTCCTGTGGCACGAAGCTCTGCACGTCCCCTGTTGCGTTACCCGTTCTATGAACTAAGGTGGGAAACACAGTGTCAGCTGCTTGAGGGTCTACAACACGGTACTGCATAAAGACTCTGACAAGTTCTGCAAGGATGAAATATGCTCGGGTGAGAGGGACTGGGCAAGTGAGGTGGGAGATGGGGACAAGTGGAGGAAATGGGAAAAAAAGAGACATGCTCAGCTTCTTTTAAATCAGGATGGCTCATGTTTATTTGACCGAGGAAACCTTCGTGCTAGCCCTTCACCCATTTCTAAGGAACACTCTTGGGAAGGGCTGCGTTCCAAGGTCCATGGGACTGGGGTGAGCTGGCCCAGAGCCTGGTTCCTGGTTACTCTTCCCTCTGCAGAGAAGCCGATTCAGAAGATAACTGGAGACTCTGATTTTAGTCACGATAGAGTCCTCTATTTTGGACTATACTTACTGATCTGAGTCCGAAGCTTCATTGTCCATTGTTGAATACAGTCAGAATGCATGTTGGGATTTGTTTTTAACGAAGTTGTATCATACCTCCGTGTCTCAGGGTATGACAATGTGCTGTTTTCTTCAAGTGCAAAGTTCTGCTACAGAGAATGGGCAGCCCTTGTGTTTGCTGGTGTCGAGGGGTCCAGTGTGTGTATGTGTGGTTGGGAGGACCACGTGCACCATTCATGGGGCCAAGACGATAGATGCCTCAGCAGGGGCCCTTTGGCATCGCTTTGGAGCTTGGGGCTCCCCGTGCCCCTGTGAGCTTGCCCCTGGGCACCCACTGCCCATGCACCAAGGGTAGACCCTAGGCCCTGGTTTTCTTCAGAAGACCTCATTGTTTTACTCTCTCTTAGTGCCCCTTGGGGGACAGGGGAGCAGCTCTCTCCCCTTTCCTGTTTTTGGTGGCCCTCAATGTCCTGCCACGCATAGGTAGACGCCACTGTCCTCATGCTGGCCCCATCCATTCAGCACTGCTTGCTGGAATAATGTCCTCCCTTCCAGTGGACTGGCCTCACTCCAAGGCCTTAAGCCCCCTTGACCTTCACTGCATTGGAGGCCTGAAGTTCAATTCCAGCTTGAGTGGAGCAACCTCTTTGGGCCTGCAGGGTGTTCTCATGAATAAAATGGAGAGAAAAATGACCTTTTTTGCCCACCTCCCAAGGCTTTTGTCTGAATCATTCATTCACTCAACATATATCATTGGAGGCTAATACTGTGCCCATCCTGGGTCCCAGACTTTGAGGAGCTTACAGTCCAGCTCCTTGGCCTCGTCGTTTCTAAATTCACTTGGTGATCACTGTCACAGGGGAAAAGTCTTCAGTCACGGAGGAACCCTCACTAGATTCTTTCTGGGCGGCACAGTAACCGGGAGTAATACCGCCTTCCAGCCCAGGGCTGCTTACTCTTTGCAGAGTTCATCCCACCGCCTCCACCCGTGGGGCAGTGGAGGGACAGATCTGAGAGGGGTTCTGCATCAACACAACTCGGGGACAAAGCTGATGAAGTGGGAATGACAAGTCACACCACTGGGACTAGTCAGTGGGAGTAACCCAGAGATCAGGGACCTTCCTGTAACGGAGCTTCCAGACTCGCCACGCCCACCAAGTAAGGAATGGAAGGCTTCCGTCGCTTCAGATCGCCAGGTTTGTGCAAAGCCAGGGAGCATCAGAGCAGATCAGAAGCACCCCTCATCGCCACCTCTGGGGTTCGAGACAAGAAGCTGGACCTGGTAGTCTATTCATTCATTCCCCGATCAGGCTGTTGTCTGTCGTATGTGGTGCTGGGAATATAAAGTTTACTGAGGTAGTTCTGTAGGAAAGAATTCCCAATTTAGCAGGATAGACACACTGAACAGATACTGTGACAAGTGTCCTTGGTGTTGTGAGGGTGTGGCAGGGCAGGGAGGAGGAGGAGCCTCATTGGAAGAGAAGGCTTTTTCTTCAAGGACAAGTAGGACATTACCAGGAGGGCAAAGGGGTGCTCAAGGCACAGGGACAGCATGTTCAGAAGAATAAAGGCTGGGACCAGCAGAACTCTGGGAGAGCAATGAGTAAGATGGCGCCCTCCGTTGCCAACAGTCACCAGAGCATGATGTGCTGGGTATACTCTAGGCGACTAGTTCAGAAGTGTAAGAAATTGCATGTCTGCCTCTTCTAGCCATTTGACGACCAAATTTTGCAGCTTTTGAGTACTGGACCCTCAGGAGAAGTCTCTAAGACCCTAGTTTGGAGCACGTATAGAGAGCAGTTTGCACTCAGGTCAGCCAGCAGCATTTCTCCAATAAACTGCTTCCAAATGTTTTACTTCCAGATTTTGCTGTCCATTCGCAAGTGATTCTCAGAGAGAGATGCTGGGGTTAACCTTTCTTTAAAATGTGTCATGTTTGAAAGCACCTTTTCACTGAGTTTTCCTCATTCATTCTACCTGGGGGAGCAATGTGGGTTGCAGTTGAGTCCATTGTCCCCTGATGATTTGAAGGCAGTTCTGCTTCTGAACCTGCACCGTTGTTAGTCAGCGGTGGAGAGTAGCTGGTTATAATTAGTCGGCATTGGCAATATTAATAATAAATGAGGGCACACCATGCAACACGGTAGAGGAGGAGATAATGAACCTTAACCCCTAGCTTGGTAACACGATGGTACAACTGAAATTAAAGAACAAAAGGGAAACGGTATAAAGCTCATAGTGAAATATCATCTCTAATTGGGTTTTCCTTTCACAATAGCACAGATTAAATGCAGAGTATCAACTTAACCTTTCCATTTGCCGCCTTTACCAGCCACACACAGATGGTTAACGTGATTTATATTTTTGTTCTTATTGTAGTTCTTAGCTGTTTAATTGGAATTGGATTATCAAACTGTTTTGTAAACAACCTGGATTTGAGGTGTTTGGTTTATCACCGAATAAAATAAATAAAGAATAGGCAGACGTGGAGTACATGTTCGATTGAACCAGGAAAGCACTGCATGGTAAATGTAGAAGGGCCAGGACAGAGTTTTGAAACAATTTTATTTGTTTTCCCACATTCAGGCCTCCACACAATTCTTTGCACGTGAAAGGTTTGTAAAAATCATGCAAATATTGTTTGTCCTCTGAACGAAACATGCAAAATAAAATTCTGGGGAAATTCTTCAGAAAACTGAGGAAAATCATTTGAACCCATAACTTAATTTGAAATTACTCCTAATGACCCGTAATTTCCTCCTCTTGAAATGGTCCCATTACATTAATCAGATTGATGTAGTGGTGATAGATTATTCTCATTAAAAGGAATATTCTTTTGTTGTCCTTGTGGGTCTGCCATCTAGAATCTCGAACCAGGAGTAGCTCAGAAAGCTATGGTTCCATTCCCTGTTTTGTGTGGCACGCTTTGTCTGGCTTGATGTGGGGTCTGCTGTGTTGGTCGCTCCCATCCACGGCTAAGGAGACCCATTTGCGAATGGAAATAGTCCCATTCGTTACTTGCTTCAGGTGAAACTGATTTGCCTGGGCCGTGGAGGCCCGCGTAGGTTGGTGGTGGTCTTTGTTTTCTAGCATTTTCATTCAGTGGGCAGGCTGGAGAGCCTGTTCCGTTGGAGGGCTTCTCCCTTTCCAGTCAGCCAGATTCATCAACCAGAGCTGGTCTTTACAGCCATCTATTTTTTACCAAGTCCATAAACCTCGATGGCTTTGGCACTGCCTGTCGTTCCAGCATGCATCGGGCATGATGATTTGGTGGCACAGGGCCGTTTACACGCCGACAGCCAAACCTTCAATTTTTCATGAGGTGCTGGAGGAATAATTGTGCTTTCCCGCATTTTCCTCAGCGCTTCGCATTTAGAGCTTTGCCTTTGCTAACCATATTTTGTCGAACCTGACTGTGCTCGAAGGATAAAAGTTGCTCAGGAAATCAGGGATGCTGGGGGAGAAATAGAAAATCATATTTTATAACTTTGTATTCCATTAATGTGTTATCCATTTCTGATCTCTGGAAGAAGAGCCTTTGTTTTCATCGGGGACTTCTCTAGGTGTTTGAAGAATTGAAGCAAATCACTCTCATTTTGGGGCTGCCCAGTAGTACCCCGTGAGCGAAAGGCAGTTGACAGGTGGCCTCTGTTGCTTGCCTCTTCAGAGGGTGGTAGATTCAGAGGGACACTGTGTCACCATGTTGGGTTCTTAAAAAGATACAGGAACACTGGAACCTGAATATAATTCATTTCGCTCTGCCAGTCACCAGCTTTGTGATCTTGGGCAAGTTACTTCACGTGCTTTAAATCTATTTCCATATTTTTAATATGAGAATAATAATGCATATCTCATAGGATTGCTGTGAGGATGAAATGACATAATGTTCTTGTCAGGTGTTCTGAGAAGCTATTAACAATAGTATTACTTTACAATGGGGCTGAAAATGGCGAGTGTTTTGAGCTTTACTGTATCTGGTGTATAAATATCCACTCTAGAAGACAGGTTAGGTCCTGGGCACTTAGTTCCATTACTCAGGCTGAGTCCCTTTTCTGAAGAACTGGCAGCTATTTTGAATAGAGTTTTCCCTGTTAGTCTCTACTTAATAGTCTCTGTAGATTTAACAGTCTCTATTGATCAGTCAGCAGAAGCCAAGCTTTTAAGCTAGAGGACCACTTGGGTGAGACCTGGTCTTATGCATGGGCAGATCCCCTTCTCCTTTCTACACCAACCTAGTACCTGGTATATTGTAGGTGCTCAATAAGTGCTTATGACAAAGGTGTTAGGAGTCACTTTTAGAGTTAACTTTTTATTGAAGTTAACAGACTAGTGAACAAACCATAACTATACAGCTAGATGCAGTTTTACAAAGTGAACACAGCCATGTAAGCACCTCCGATGGAGAAATAGGGCATTGGCAGGATGCAGAAGCCCCTTCTTCACCCCTCCTGGTCACAGGTCACACCCCCCCACCTCAAGATAGCCACCATTCTGCCTCCCAGCAGCCTAGAGTAGGTTTGCCCTTTTGAACATTACATAAATGGAATGATATCATATGTAATTTTTGAGACTGGCTTCTTCTTTGGCTCATCATTATATTGTTCATGAGATCCATCCATGTTGTTAATTTAGAGACAGTATGTTCACTTTCACGGCGGTATAGTAGTCTATCATATGAATACATCACAATTTATCTGTTCTATGGTTGTCAGACATTTGGTCATTTCTAGTTTGGAGCTATGAATAATGAAATGCTGCAGTGTAAATTCTCATATCTATCTCTTGGTATACATTTCTGTTGAGTAAAATTGCTGTGTCCTAAGAATACTGACATTCTGCTTTTGTACTACCAGTTTATTTTTCCAAAGTAGTTGTACGAGTTGACACTCCCATGAGCTGACTCTAAGAGCTCCATAGTCTTACTCAAGTTTGTTTCAATTTTTTTCCCTTCATTTTAGCCATCTTGGTGGTCTTATATTAGGATCTCATATGGTTTTACTTTGCATTTCCCTGACGACTAATGACATTAAGCATCTTTCCAAGTGTTTTTGTTTGTTCGTTTGTTTTTTGACACTTGAATGTTCTCTTTTGTGACTTGCATGTTTGAGTGCTTTGCCCCTTTTTCTACTAGGTCATCTGTCTTTTTTTTTGTGATTGTTTTGTAGAGTTCTTATAAAATCCAGATACAAATCCTTTGTCAGATGAATAAATGTATTGCAAATATCTCCTCCCACATGGTTAGTTTACATTTCACTTCTTAAAAGGCATCATTTGATCAACAAAAATTTGTTTATTTATTGCAGTCCAATTTATCAGTTTTCTGTTATGGTATGTACTCTTTGTGTTTTAAAAAATCTTTGCTTATCCTAGGTCATTAATGTAGTTTCCTGTCTTCTAGAAGCTTTATTATTTACTTTCAGTTAGTAGAGTCGCTACTTTTCAATGAGCTCTCAAATAAATGGAAAGCTATCCAAAATGATGTCCTAAGGTGATGGATATTTAATTTCCAAAGCAACAGGTAACACCTAACATGGCAGGAAATGTAGCATTGTTTAGGTGGGATATATTTGACAAAGCCCTCTTGCTCTGTGAAGGGTCTGACCCTGACCAGGTAGCAATAGGACATTGCTTACTTTTCACAAGTCCCCTAGTCCTTACCCGCCCTGACCTGCTCCTTCTCTAGGAGATCCAGGAAGATATATAAAGGGAGGGGGCGTGATGAAAAGGTAGCCCTGGGGGTTCTGGGAAAGGCTTTATCCTTTGTTTAGTACTCCCCTTGTTGACCCTGTCTCCACAGTCTTTTGAAAACCTTTGAGTCCAACATGTAAACCTGCTCTCCTGGCTCAGGAACTTCATAGATTGCTGGTTTTGTAACATTAAACAAAAATCACTTAACTGTCCTGAGTCTGTTTTCTTGATCTTTAAAATTGGGGCAATAAAGAGGACCATTCAGTATTTATTTGTTGGATGGATAGATAGATAGATAGTTGGATAAATGGAGATGGACAGATGGATGGTTGATTACCTGTGCTGACTATTAAATAAGACCAGGTTCATAAAGTACTCAGTCCAGCATTGATACCTGGTTCAGTGCTCACTAAAAGGACTTGTCTTCTGTTCTCTTCCTAACAAATAATAATTACTTGCTGAATAATAAATTGTCATCACCTTAGCAAATCTAGTACAGCAGATATTAAAATAAGTCTAAATTATGTTAAGAAGTCCACAGTGCAGCTTTGCCTGACAGTCATGGTAGCAAATGTGTGATTTTTGAAACATCACCAAAATAAATACCTAAAAGACACTGTCTTGAAAATATTTAAATTAGAGTATACCTGACTGCAGCTGAGTGGGTGAATATGCTGTTAGAAATGTGCTTTTTGGTGAACATTTTTAAATGATGGTTGTGAAGACGATGCTGTGTGATTAAACAGTGTGGGAGATTGGATTATTCCAAGTCTCCCAACTGGTATTGTGGCTTCCTCTCCGGTCCGCCTTACACCACCGTGCCCATCCATTCTCCACCCAGCAGACATGAATTGGATCATGTTACTTCTCTGCCCAGAACCTTTCAACGATTTCCCATTGCCCTTAGAGTAATGTCCAAAATTTTTCCCACACTTATGAATCTGGGCATACCTGATTCTCGCCAGCTTTTCTGACCTCGTTTCCTACCATTCCTTCCTCCCACATCACACTCTGCACACAAAATCTTCTTTCTGGTGTCTCCAAATCACCGGGCTTTTCCCTGTCCCGGAGCTTGACTCAACCCTCACTTTCTGGGAGAGCTCTTCTCTGACTCTCTCCTTAAAATTGGGTGGTAGAGGCGACTACTCACCTTACAGTCTTAGTCCCTCCGTAATACACATCTTGTTTATTTATTTGTTTGTTTGCTTCTCTTTCCCACTGGAATCTAAACTGTGGTTCAGTTCTGGAACACAGTAGATGCTCGGTAACCGATTCAATAAATGAATGACCATTTGTGAGCCACCTCTTTCCACCCACCAGTCTGCCAGGTCTTCATTGTTTGTATACCTTCCAGCGTCCTGCTCTCACTTACCAACAGGCCTGCTGTCAGCCCCCTTCAGTGTCATTCACATATCCCGGGGGTGGGGGTCGTCTCCCTTTCATCTGGCCTCTCACCTCCTGAGCAGAGTCATTGTTTCTATTCAAATCTCTCCTTCAATCCCATTTTATCCAGTAACAAAAGTTACTGCTGTAATTCCATATGAACGAATGGTCATCGGCTGCCTCCCCCCTAAGAGAAGAGTCAGTGGCTGTGACACAGTGGGTGCCCCCTGCATGTCTGGCCTCATAGCCGGTGTGGGTGTTCCTAGCATTCCTGCCAGGAGAGGAACGTCACTGGTCCAGCAACACGAACTACGAAGCTCCCCTTGGGAGCGTTTCCTGGTCAGTGGTCTCTGGGTTGGGGATAACAGAAACCAACTCAACTCGCTCCATTCACAGAGGGAAATAAGAACCCAGGCATGTCTTATGGAAACCTAGGACCAAAAAGCATATACAGGGCTTGTAAGGGACCTCACCTTGATATCTGTTCTCACTGTATGCAGTCACCAGAGAGTTTCGACACCAGATTTCTGGGAGATGGTGTTTGATTGGTCCATGTGGTGACCTCCGGTTCAGTGGCTGGGGCGGGGGACTCTCTGAATATGAAAATAGTTCTTAGGGAGTAGTGAACTGTGCAGATACTTGGGGAGGGGGCTACTGTGGAACCCTCCAGAGGCACTGCCATGTCCCCTGCCTAGGAGATCACATATGGAGCAGGAGCATCAGCAGGAAAGCCTGGCCAGCCCTGATTGGGGAAGCTTCCTGAAGGAAATGCAGTATGGCCACAGTTTTTCTTTAATGATGAGCGTGGAGTAGTTAAGATGGTTAGAGGAAGCTTGTTCGCCAGGATGGAAGGAGGAGATGGCATGCACACTCTGCATGCCACCACTGAGCTGTCTTGGGATGTGGTGGGCTGAGGTGGGCAAGTGGATGAGAGGAGGAGTAATAGGCCTTTAGGAATGCAACGGACCCAGAGATGTGAGGCACCTGCCTGAGTTCAAATCCCAGCCCCACCACTTAGCCTTTCCCCATCCTTAACATGGGGAGAACAGAGCAAACTAATGCATGTGGAGTGCTTAGTTGGTATCGTGTTAGATACATAGCGAACCCTCAGTAATATTAACTAATACAACTATTCATCTCTAGGAGGCTATAACTTCACTGCCCCTGGTGAGCTCATCCTTGGGGTCCTTGGAACATGTAAAGAATGAAGATTTGTGTGAGGCTCTTGGCCTCTGGGACTCTGATTTCAAGCTTTAAAATGGCGATGGTGGTGTTTTTCATGATAATGAAGAATGGTTTCATAAATGGTAAACCGCACTCGTAGCCTGCCCAACCTGAGGAATTAAGAAACCAATTCGTCTTTACTCAACAAGACATGTCCGTAGGAGTAGTCATCTTATGTCGTGCCTTCATCGATATCCTCAGTTAATGGAACATTAGAATGGACCGAGTCCGTGAGGGGCCTGGCCCATGAATCTGCCTGGACCAATCTGAAATGTTTGGGAATTGTTAAGCAGTAACAATGTACCAAAGACAGAATACATTTTCGGCTTCTCCAAGTGTCTCCTAGGTGTCTTCCTGCCGTGGGGAACGTGTTTTCTTCCTCCAACGCATCGTGAGCAGTTTGTGTGCACATAGCTTAATACGCCTTCAGCTATGCGTTCCCTTTGATCCCGAGCTTATTAAAAAATGCAAATCTAAATTGTATCTTATTAATGTGATTCTTTGTGTTAAAGCTGTGGGGGGTTAAAAATCCCAGTTTCTCTAACATATTTGGATTTTTAATGTGCAAAGTGTGACAAGAGCCTGATTTTCCGCAGGCTGTATTTTCTAATCAACTGTTACGAAAGGTTTTTTTTTTTATTGTGCTGCTATTTCTTGCTTTCTCAGAATTCAGGGAGATAAAGAGCAATGACTTCATGGTTATAACTTCATAGTATTCTCGAGCATGTCAAGATCCTTATTAATTTGCTATAAATTATCCAACGTGTCTGTGGCTCTGTCTTACAGGAAGATCCTGTAAGTATATCTTACAGATGTGCTTAGTGTCGCAGCTTTGCCGTTGATCCGTTTAATTTGCTGGTGATACCCCCTAGGCTTTTGGGGTGCTTGCCTAGAGACCGTGCCCAGCCAGTTCCTTTTCCGGATGTATGCAGCATTCCTTAAACCCTCTGTGCTCTTGTTATTAGAGTAATTTCTTTCCTGTAAAAAGTAAGGCGATTGAAATTCAATTTGAATCAAGTTAAAAATTGATCCCTCTAGAGTACAGATGCATTTTTTCTCACTCGTCTGATTTCTAGTTCGAGATTTCAACTCCTCATTCTCTCATCCTTCTTTGCTTTTCTCCATGCCCTGGAATAAGCTGCATCCTTGAGTTTAATGATTTTTTTTTCCTTCGGATCAAAGCCAGTTATTTTTCAAAAGTCATCATATGGAAATAATCATTTTCTTTTTATTAGTCTGTTGGTGTATACCCCCTAGTAAAGCTCTTTCTGGAATAGTGCCTGTGATAGGGAAGTCGTGGCAGTGTAAAAGAATTAAGTGAGCTGGTTAATTAATGATAAAATGAAAACAGCCAACACTATTAGCACTCGCTGTGTGCTAGGTACGTGTGATCTCATTTAATCCTCCAAACAACTCTGTGAGGTCCGTATTGTTATTACCACATCCCCATTTGACAGATGAAAAAATGGAAGAATAGATGTTAGTAACGTTCCCTAAGTCCCGTGATGCTAGGCGTCTCTGTGCCTCCCATCTTCCTGCTGTGGGAAGGTTTGAGGCCTCCTGGCTCTGCCCTCAGCTAGTCGTGTGGCTTCAGGCAAGTGGCTGCCACCCTTTACTTTAAGTTAGAATATTGGACTGGATTATCTCTGAGGTCACATTTGGCCATAAAGTTTTATAATTCTTGGTAATTATTTAAAAGTATTCCAAGTTTAAGCCAGAAGACAAAAGGCAAAATTCTCGAAACATCCTCCCCCACCCCTTGACCCTCCCTCACAAATAATATTCTCCCTCCTGATGAAAGCCCAGTGGAAAATATCCCAACCATCACATCGAATGATGTTTGTCACTTTAAGCAGAAATTCTTACCACTCACATTCCAGACAAAGGCTCCACGTAGCTTTTCGACACCTGTGCTGTGTCCCCCGTGTGTAGGCGGGAAGAGTAAAGGGTCGGTTTTTAACTTGAGACCTTTCACAGACTTGCTTTCTCCTTGTTGTATCTAGGAAATGAGATTTCACCTCGCTCTCATTCGCTGGAATAGCCTCGTGGTTCATAAAGGAAATTTTCTCTTGGTTGCTGTTGAAGCGTTTTACAAAAAGAAGTTTGATGTGCTCTGTGAGGAGATGGCAGGCGGCAGCTTTTTGTGTCATTCTTTGACACGTGCCAGCTGATGTGAAGTGACATGTGGTGACAGAGTCACGCTTGGCACTAGCAATTTCTTTTGTCTTGATAAAACAGGTAGACCTTTCTGTGGAGAGTCAAGAGTAGGGGCATAAGCCGGTCTCTTCTGGAAAAAGGATGTGTTACCACATGCGTTTTTAAATTTGATGGTGTGTGAGGAACCGCTCCAACCACTAGAACACGGAGCTTGACCTTTGGTGACTGACAGCTGTCATAGAATCTATCAGGCTGCCTCCACCCTCCCCCCCAATAATTCTACACCAGTTATTCCCTAGGAGATTTCAGGATGCAGGATGCAAACACACTCAGCGTTTTTCCTGTTTCTATCTATAGCACTTAATGGAACATTTCAATTTATACAAACAAATATAAACAGAAATATAAATGTACATGTAAGTACCCACTAACCCAGCTTCATCAAATCTCAACATTTTGCTATATTTGCATCTGAGATTTCTCTCTCTCTCTCTCTCTCTCTCTCTCTCTC
>NW_011888827.1:4458705-4464340 GCF_000151845.1 Pteropus vampyrus
TATTTGGAAGTAAACAATGGAAAGCGAAATCTCATACTTATTCATATATGTGAGAGATTCTGTATAGCTGTGGTCTTCAAACTCTTTTGCCTAGATATTCCCTAAAAGAATTTTAGAAAACTGTGTGCTTCCTCATACATAATTTAATTGACAGCTAAAATATTTCAGCATAAGTTTATGTAGTTGGAAATGATTTAATTTGCATAATATTTTAATATAGATATTTAAAGATAGAACTAAAGATCGCTCTTCAGATAATTCAAATGAAAATCTTACAACAATTTGACTTTCACTAGCATCCGTTTAAATAATATACTACTAAGATTTTCTTTAATAGTTAGAAAGTTTACATCACTCCTTTTGCCCTTTGAACATGAAATTCTTTATTTTCCATCCTCAGAATTTTATCCTCATGCAATATAGTTTTATGCTTGACATTCTTTTATTGATCACCTCATCGTATTTCTCTCTTTCATATTGATTCATAGGTGCTCTATAGGATGTCTAGATATTCTTTTGTCATTTTGTGAGTTTAAGTATCTTTTTCTAGTCTGTGGCTTATCTTATTACCTTGTTTTTGGAAATTTTTTGGTACTGTTTTTAATTTTAATGCAGTCAATTTCTTAATCTTTTCTTTAAGATTTGGGGGTATGTGTGTCTTTAAAAATTTCTTCTGTATTTCAGAGTCAAAGATAATCCATGTTTTCCTCTAGACGTTTTAAAGTTTTGTTTTTCACGTTTAATTCTTTCATCCACTTAGAATTTATTTTTGTGTATGGTTGACTTAGAAATTTAATTTTATCTTTTTCCAAAGGGATGTCCAATTGTCATAGGACGGTTTCTAAGTAGTTCATCCTTTGCCAGCTGATAGTTTCTTTCAGATTCCCATGTATATATAGCACTATTTTATTTCTTGAGTATAGTTGCTCCTCGGGTTTTTAACAGGAAGGGGCTATTTTTTGCTTAGGCGACATTATCTTATATTTCTCACAGGTAACCTGCCCACTTACACCATGCCATTTGTTTAGTTAATATTCACTGACTTGAACTGAATGTAAATGGGTAGGTTGGTCTTGGAACAACAGGAAAAATTTATATGGTTTAGCCTGATAGTAAACACTGCAATGTTAGCATAAACACTATGAATGAATGAATAGATGAATGAATGAATGTGTGAGTAAATGAATCAATAAGTCGTGTGATAGAATTATTAAGGAATACTTGTTATAGCTTAAATTGCTATTGGCTTATCTTATTTGTTGGATGCAGGAAATTGATCTCATTAGTGGACTTAACTCTCTAGAAAGCTGTTTTCTTTGAGCAGGAAAGTATTTCTCAAAATGTGGTATAGCAGAATCACGGGCGATGTGTGATTCCTGGGTCGCATCCCAGATCCACTGAATCAGATTCTTTGGGAATAGGACCCAAGCTTTTCAGGAGATTTTTGGGGGGAAAAAAAAAGTAAGAGTCACTGGTTTAATGCAGTGTCATTCAGAGGCCCTATTCAGATGTCCTGCAGAGCAGAGCAGTGTGTGCAGGCCAACACTCTGCCTTCAGTGAAGCCATCAGCCTCGCAGCTCAGGAGAACCTTGGCTTGGAATTGGGGTCTCAGAGTGTCACATTGCGGTCTTTTTCTGAGGATGCTGATCACTTACCCCGCGACCTCTTCATGCGCGTTCCTCAGGTCTCTGTATCTTGATTTCCATCTATGGCTCTTCCAGCTTGTTAGAGAGTTACAGATACATTGGCCATGTTCATCGTAAGGAAGAGAGAGAAAACCGAACTCGGACAAGGAACCCTGCCAGCTGCTACTTTTTTCTCTTTCCATAAATCTAAATAACATTCAGGTAGCAGTTGCGGTGTGTGAATATTTTGTCATCAGCTCAGAGCAATGTGACCCTTTCAGAAAGTTGGCTTAGGGTCCCAGCATGGAGACTGCCATTACTGCCATTTGTACGTTGTCTTGGCCATAACTGTTCACACCAACTGCCTGAAGGTTAGTGGATCCATCCTTCTGTGCTAAAGACAACCAAAGAATGTTGCTCAAACCAACCTCTTTGATAGAATCGGACCTTCTAGGTGTTAGAGAGAGAGAGAGAGAGAGAGGAACGCTTTGCCTAGTGTCCTAAAACCCAGCCTCTAGAACTGGTTCATTACAAATCTCCAAAAAAATTCCAGCTTTTTCCTCTTTGCAATAATCAATTTGAATGAACAGAAACACAAAGTATATGACCTGCACAACTGGTTTTAAGCAGGGATAAAGCTGGACTCATTCCCACCTCCATCCTGAAAGGTACAATCATTTTTTATTCCATTCTGCTCGGCAGTGGCAGCAATTAAAGCTCCCAAAGTATGAAATGTTTTTATCAAGTAAGGCATTAAAAATATCGGCCTGTCAGAGGGGGAAGCGGACCTGTGCTTTATTGTAGCTGTTCTTCAGCTGCACTAGGCCATGAAGTGGTGAAAGCATTCATTTCACACAGTGGAAAAATAAGGCCAGCTTTGGCTTTAATCTTTATTATGAGGAGTCCAGTCCCTATTGGAATGGAATGAGTGGATGCACCCCATTTAGCTTAAAGTAACAGATCTATATAGAGTTGTTAATTTGTAGATAAATATGGGTTTTCTGCTATTGATGTTTCTTGATCCACACAAAGTGGTTATATTAATACTGAAACATTATTAATCAATAGTTTGCTCTTTAAAAATACATCAGAAAGACTGCGCAATTACCTTTAAGTATATATCAAAGGGCACAAAGCAATCTGACGTAGACTCAAAGTCCATTAGAAGCTACCAGACATATTAATTAGAATTTCTAGTTACAGTGAACTTTACAGTGTGGATACAAATTTCTGCTTTTGGTAACAGTTACCGGCTAACTGAAAAGCAGGGACTTGCAAATTCATTTGGGCGCAGGGGGCTCTTGGGGATTTTTGCTGTAATGAAACCTGAGAACAACTGAATTTTACTTGAATCTAACGTAGAAAGGGCTTCTCTTCAGGACTGTGAACTGAGAGATGCATAGGGCTTCTCTCCTGCGTGTGTGTTAAAGGGAAGGGAGGAATTCTTATAATTTGAAATTAAGTGGTGGGTAGTGGCTTTCGGGTAGTGCAGGTAAAGCCTCCCTGCGGATGAATGAAACTCTAGGGAAATGGAACTTCTTTCAGTGATCACTTGAAAACAAAGCAAAACACCGAGCTGTGTGTAACAGCCCTTTCTTGGTCTTGCTGTGTGGCTATGAATTGTTGAACTTAATTAATCTCGTTGTGGCAAATGCCCACCATTAATAATCCCTCACTACGTGGTCCCTGACCCTTTAGCAGCCATTTGTCCTACTGGAGGGCTCTGATTTTATGCCCAGAGGTAAATAATCTTTTGTTTAGTATTCTAGAATAGCAGTAAGCTTTCCTTTCAAACTTTGGTTCTCACTGCCAACAGCCTTGCCGCATTTCTTATCCAAGAAGACCCACTTAACCAAATTATTCACCAGACTGACACCCAGAACTCATAAGAGCTTAGGAAAAGAGAGAGAAGAAAAGGCCAAGACAGATGAATGCTGTCTCCCTCCACAACTCCCTGCCCTTGAGTTCTGTGCATCTGGTTACATATCACAAGGAGAGAAATAGAATATTTCTCATGAACCAGGAATGTGATTTATAGTGCTATGCTCAATAAACAAAACTCGACGGCTGAGACCTGGATGGCCCGAGGAACTTGCAATTCTGGTACTGGATGCTTCATTTCTAATTGCTTTGTCAGAAAGTGGCAGCCTCATCGCATCTAAAGGAGGTGGCCAAGAGGAAACATATCTGAGATCCACATTTAAACATCACGGACCTGCACCACTTTTTCAGGGATATACTGCCCCCACCTTCCACCCCCTCGGTGTCTATCTCTGGGCCATTTTCCAGCACGAGCTAGCCAGTGAGACTAGTGTCAGGTGAAACTGATTGTCATCCGACGCAAGTGAAATCTTAAGGTGAACATTAGTCACTGTTTTAGACATGTTAGCTTCAAGTGGAAGCAGTCAATTATAGACCAGAGGTTTTATGGCTACATTATTACCATCATACTATTAGGTTTTCAACAGTAGCATTCTGCTTGATCGATCTGTGCCAGGACGTTGATGGATAGCTTTGTTCTTCAAATGTCAAATGTGTGGGACTTCTGTGCTTTATGAATTTACTGACACACTAATCTCCTGTGGGTACCTTTTCTTCCTCTGCGGTGTTTGGCTTTAGTAAATGATTGTGATCCCTTTCCTTGGAAGACCGTGTGGGGTTTATAATCGCATCAGAATTTCTAGTCTCTCACGTGCAGAAGCACACCTGAGTTACTGATACTTTAAAGAAGGCTTCCTCGCACAAGGAGGTCCTTTTGTTGTTGTCAAAAAATAAATTTAGAAGTTGTTTGTTTGTTTCTTCCTAACATGCAAACACCACACTAGACATGAACTCCCAATTTCCGGACATAGGTTAGATTTCCAAAACTTTGGTTCTCTGTTATTATGCTATTTGACCTGTCTTTCTTAAAGCCGCATTTAATTTTTGCTTTTTTGAAAATAGATGTACCCCTAAGCCAGATCTCTGAACTGCATAAACCATCACTACAACCCCCAAACATCACTAAATATGGTCCCGCTTATGATACTAGACAGAATTTTTCACATGAAATCCTGGAAGGGCTTGAAGAAAACCCAAGGAGAATGGATCTCTTTTCAGTTATAAGTAATAGATCTTAAATCTAGCACTGAGGATCATCTGTCTCCCACAGTAAATAAAATAGAAACCGAGAAAGCCTTGTCCCCCACCAAAGTCAGCTGGACTTCTACATTGTTTTTTGGTTTTGTTTATTTCTAGAACTTTGGGGAGGGGGCACTATGGCCCTGGGGATGCCAGCTTCCTTACTTTAGGGAACTTTCTTAGCTCTTTCAGGTCAATTCATTAGCTAATGGCACAGCGAGAAGACTGATCTTTCCTAGTGCCTAGCTCTAGGCACATCCAGGAAATTCTCAAGAGCCATTCGTTATTCACTTTTCAAGGTCAAGGGCTAATACCTGTGTTTGGCAAGAGTGAGGTAAAAAGACGAAATCACAGCGATATAAAGACTTTGTAGGGTTCTTCCTGTCTCCAAAACAGGATTTTCTGCAACACAGAGCCTCTTTCATTAGTGCAGTGTTGTTTGGGGACCCAGGTTGACCTTCTAGAGGGCAGACATTCACCCCCGCTTTTCATCCATTACTTCCCCACCGAAGGGCAGCATGGCTGGCCATTCCGAGGCCAGCTTTCCTCACTTCTATTGTCCCTGAATGCCCTATGCGAAAGGTGACCTTGCACCGCTGGCATGTCCAGGGGTGCTGAGAGCAGCATTAGCAGCTGGCCTGCACCCCCGCACTTGTGCTGAATGTCATTCTGATCTCTCCAGGCGTAAAGCTGATGGGATCTTCTTGACCCTATTATTCACGTCTAGCTTCAAACTCACCCGGGGTTAAATGTAACTGTTCAAGTGGCCATTTCATACAATAACTAGCTAGTGTGTAAGTCCAGGTCTCCAGCAGAAAAGGCATACTTTGGAGCTTAAAGAAGTTTTGGGGTAGAACACATGCTTTTCATCTACATTATATCTCCCCTCA
>NW_011888827.1:4466115-4471599 GCF_000151845.1 Pteropus vampyrus
AGGTGGAGAGGCTTAATGGGGTATTAATTGGGAAGCAGGTGAAGGCAAATAGGTAGCACAGCAGGCATGTAAATAGGCTCGTGGGAGGAAAGGCATTGAATTTTATGCTCTTTAACTAAAAATAAAGACCTGATATTTAGCTTATCTTTGCTTGAAAGTCCCGCACTGTGAAGGCCCTGACAGCCACCAAGATCATCAATGATTCATTATTATCTCAGCATCATCCGGGCTACTTAATAGGATCTTCAGCCTCTTCATTTTTCATTGTTTTAGCTGATTCTTTGGCTTTAGAATGCATACTTTTTCTTCTGTCTACATATATCAGAAGCCAGAACAATTTTTTGTAGGTTGTGTAGTGAAAGTGACATCTGGGCCTCTAGCTTGCCTTCTGGTGGCATCCTTTCTCTGGGTCTTTGGAGAAACGCCACAAATGGATGGTGGGACTATGGATAATGAGCCTACCAGGAACACATGCATCCAAGTGAATATTGTCCTTCAAGACAGTCACCTTGAGAAGCAAAACACTCATTCCAGTGCTATCATTTAGCTCCTTTTAAGGAAAGTCACTTCGCTGGTTATTTTCAGAGCCAGTTTGTAAGTCACGCATATGAAAAAATCTTTACAGATGTTCATCACCTATTTTCTACCCCTGAGCATAGCCCAACAGCAGCACCCATTTCATGACCACTTTTAGTGTGAAATGACATTTGGCTTTTAAAAATCCATCCATGCCCAATGCAGAGATCTGCTGTTGCTCATAGTAACCCAAAGAACATGCCTCAGGCTCCTAGGGAAGAATTTCATGAAATGCCCGGAGTGCTGGCAGCCTCCTTGAGATCAGTGTCCAGCTTTCCAGAGCAATTACTTTGCACAGCCACACTTAAAAATTTCTACATTCGGGGATGCTGGTTTAAAAGTTCAGGCACATTACTTTAAGGCTACCATTTTGTTCAATAGTAATTTAGAAAATTATTAAAAATTAACTACTTTATATTTCCCTTCCATTTAGCCCTCTCTGAGGAGCTGTGTTGGTGGAAAAGCGAAGGAGAACTCGGATTCTTTGTTACTTGGTTGGCCCACATTTGCTGTTTTCTCTGGGGGAGAAGCAGCACTGGTTTCGAAGACGTGTTTAACCGTTTACTGCTGAAATTGCTAAGTATCAGTGGAGCTCGCACAGGCTAAATATTAGTGGAGCTTCAGTTTATACCCGTAAAATGAATTAGGTTTACATTATCATGCAGATCTTTTCCTGTAGTTAAAAGTACTCATTAATTTTACTGCTAGTGAGATGTTAACAATTAAATACCTTTAATTAATGAAAATCAGACCAAAGCAAGGGAAGCTCTCTCCGTCTTCGTAAAAATAGAGAAGATATTTGTAGATCTCACCGTGACTTTTGTCGGTCAGAGGGACCACACGTCTGCGCTACTGGGGATCAAGTGTCCTGGTCCAGAGAAAGATTAAAATCGTTAAAAGATTTCGCTTTTAGAAAAATAAAGGCGTAAGTATTGGTGGATGTCATAAAGATTATGAGATTGGAAAAAAAGAAAAAATGCTTATAACGGAAAGCCAGTCCTACATGTAATAGCAAATTTCATGGTTGAAGATGCAACAGGATTGAGTACAATTAATAGTTCTGAAGCAGTCGTTGAGTTCTGGGGTAGGCCCCGAACATAATTAGATTATTAAAAATGGCCTGTCTTAGGCCGACTATTACTAAATTGAAATCCAATTATGGCTTTATGATTTTGCTGAAAAATATTTAGCTGTTTTGCTTCAGTCCTCGCAGAAGATCATTTCCTCTTGCATCAGCATTGGCACATGTCACAATACATTTTCCAAACAAATCTGACCTCAATTATCTCAGAATCAATCTTACATTAGATAAAATATATTTTAATGAGTATTTTTATGTCTAATATCATAATTGTGCTTCTCCATACTTGAGGAATTAAAAGATGGTGATAGAAGACTTTGAAAAATATCTTTTTAATGAGGGGCGTGCATATTTTAGGAATAACTGAATTGTGCCATCTTAATACGGGGAAAGGCATTATGCTCAAATATGTGCCTGAATGTGCTGCAAGACAGGCTTGGTTCAGTTTTCAGTAATTGGCGTTGGAACAGTAATAAAGCAGTTGTTTGCAAAGAGAAGGGCTCAGAAATTTCATGCACTCCTGCAGTGTGGATTTAAATGCTAAGTTAAATATTTATGAACCCGAGATTTTTATAATTGATCATTGTATGATTTATACACAGTAATTATAATTAGGTTGAAAGAGATTTTAAAAAGCCAGTTTCCTGGTAGCCAAGGCCATTAAATAACATGAAGCTGCCAAAACAAAAATTAGGTGGGAACCCAGCCACCAAGTTTGGAGTGCCTGTCCCCATATCCTACGTATAATGAGGAGTACCGCACCTCACCAGACAGCTCACCTGGGCACCGACCCCCGCATCACCTGCTATCATTTTTCATGCTTTTGTTGCAAACCTAGTTGAACATAAACAAGTAGAAAACTTCGGAGATCCCATGTATAACAAAAAGAAAAGGTAGAGGAGGTTGGAAAGGTTAATTAAAAATATAATGATCCCATTTGCCGAGACAGCACTATTAATCATTTTGTAGTGGCAAGCATGTGACTTGCACACCACTTACAGGCAGCATCTAATTTTTTAAAGTATGGATGGGGTGGCGGGCCACAGTGTGTACATTACGGAAATAAAGCCCTGGCGGGTAAGCTCGCGGTGAGTGAATATGGGGTGACACCATGACTTGTGGTAAACGTTGGACACTGTCTGCACCAGACAGAAGAATTAGTTCCAAATTCACGAATATTCAAAATAATTCAGTCACTGTGAACCCCAGAGAAAACTCGAGTATGGCTTGAAGCTGGACGTAGTTGTGTAAAGTCTAAAAAAAAAAAAAAAAAAAAAGGACGAGGAGGAAATTCATCACTGTGTAACACAATATGTCTGAAACGGTGTATGAATGACCAAATGGGCTCCCAGGAGCCAACATGTGCTTTTTAAATGTAATTTTTAGCACCCACAGCTGGAAGAGTCCAAGCTCTTGAAGAATTGATTACAAGGGTTGCAACCTGTTTGATCGGATTTACCATGTGATCCACGTGAATATCAGAAGACCAGACTGTAAATGTGAGCTTCCAGGAAAGCCTGCTCTACCCCTGTGAGGATCTTCGAGCTTTTTGCCCATTTTTTATTTGCTGGGATAACACATTAGAGGGAGCCTATTAGAAGAAGAACAGTAGTTATGTTAACGTGGTCATTAATCAAGTCGGAAAGAAAGAGGAAACCAGTTGTGAATTCAGTTCTGCCGCCCTAAAGAAAAAGGCAGAAGGATACCCGGAAATTGGCAAGCGTGTGTAAAACAGCGTTCTCTCACTGCGTCTTGTGAACTTTCCGCTAGGAAATCACATCTTCATGCAGACCATGCGGATTTCACTGTATTTACTGTCTTATTCCCCCCTCATAATCTATAGAAATAGATTTCTAGTTGCTTACATCTGTGTTTCATCCTGAATCATTTAGACTGGTTAACTGGCCCCAGTGACTGCCAATAACAGTGGCATTTTTTAAGTGTAAATAATGAGGGGCTGCTGGCCACAGTGATAGCCTCTTTAATTTGGGACAGTGTGAGGATTGTACTTGGGATAAAGGCAGTTCCTCGCGCCAGAGGAATTTAGAATGTGAAAGCTTCTTCTTCTGGTGCATAATTCATCCCTGACACCTCCACATCTCCCTGTATTGGAGGAACCTTTTACGTTTGCTCTGCCTGGAGGTCGGCGTTGAAATCTTTTGGAGTCTCAGGCAGCTGAGAGGCTAGAGTCTGTCTTTGAGTGCTGGGAGTTTTACATTCTGTCCCTGATCATCAAGTTTTATCCTAAATACTTGATGTTTTAATAAAAAAAAAAGGGGGAGGGCAATTTATATTAAAACTATTAAATCAAAGAACCTTGAGGCTTGAAGGGACCATCAGTATATTATTTCACAAATGGAGAAACTGAGGCCCATCGAGGGGAAAGCTGATTTGTACAAAGACGTTCAGTGTTTGGGCCACATTTAACCGCCCGGCCTTCTAATTCATGTCTCCGTCAGCGGCACCTGCCCCTTTTCATTCCATGGTCTGGGAGCTGGCCATCCAGTTGCTGTGAAGGTTATACCTCCTATGCCCAAGAAAACAGGACACAAGTCACATCAGATGTGATCACAGCCAGAGAGGCTGAGAATGGTGAAAGCAAAAGCAATATGTAACCTGCAAAGTAACAACCTGGTTATGCCTAACTTTGAAGGAAAAACTATTTAAATGGCATTCTCCATAATGCAGTGTTGGGCTGAGAGTAGCTCATTAGGCGGCACAACCCACACACATACACCCTCCCCCAAGAAGAAGGATTTCTAGTAAACAGCCTTCATTCTGAGAGTACTTCCCATTCAGACAGCATCCCAGACAGTCTACCGAGTTAAAGAATGAATAACAGCAGATGGAGGGAGAGATTAGAGGTGAAGAGGAAGGGGGAATGCGACATTTTAATGCCGAGCTCCAAAATGAGCTGTGGAGAGGTTGGCACTCAGAGTTATGGTAAAGCTGTTCAGAAGCCTCCCCTCGCAGGCGAGGAGGCGCTTGTGCCCAGACCGTAAAACACAGGCGTGTGCCTGCCTGCTCCTCCACACCCTGCGTGAGGTGATGGAGAATTGCGTGTGACACAAGTGGCCTCAACTGACTCATTCTGCTCACTCCTCCTTCTATCCTCAAATCATTGAGGTAGCATTTTTGTGCACTGGGGGATCCATTTAATAGATATAGGGGATCAATCGTCTTACCAAGTGAAAACTCAACTCTAATTTCTATGTCCTGTGATTTCAGGAGTGTTTATTTTGAACTTCATTGCGGCAGGAAATGCAGCATTATCTGAGAGAGAGTTGGAGGTGAATTTGTGAGGAGTCTAAGGCAAATGGCAGGGCTAGGAGCTGTCTTCCACATTCTGTGCCAGTGAAACTACATAAAAAGAATAGGATAGAAACAAATCTTTTTTTTTTTTTCAATATTTTATTTGAATATTTCAAACATAGAGAAAAGTGGAAACAATTTTACAGTCAACCACAATGCCTGGATTCTACCATTAAATTTGAATGCAGTTGCTTTGTAAGTACCCATCTCTCCATCCTCGTGTCCATCCATCCATCCATCCAAGTTTTTTTAAATGCAGATATCAGTGTTTCCCTTAAATGTTTCAGCAGACATTTCATTGACCAGTTTTCATTTTTTGTTTAGTTTTTTTTTCCTTTTGAGGTAAAAATGTATATACGTACACACCTTAAATGTACCAGTCTCTGAGTTTTGACCCAAACTTCTATCAAAATAGAGAACATTACTATTGTTCCACAAAGTCCCCTCTTGCCCCTTTCCAGCCAATCTCCATCTCCATCTTTTAGAAGTAACCACTCTTCTGATATTTTCATAAT
>NW_011888827.1:4471649-4478787 GCF_000151845.1 Pteropus vampyrus
AAAATGAGCTGTGGAGAGGTTGGCACTCAGAGTTATGGTAAAGCTGTTCAGAAGCCTCCCCTCGCAGGCGAGGAGGCGCTTGTGCCCAGACCGTAAAACACAGGCGTGTGCCTGCCTGCTCCTCCACACCCTGCGTGAGGTGATGGAGAATTGCGTGTGACACAAGTGGCCTCAACTGACTCATTCTGCTCACTCCTCCTTCTATCCTCAAATCATTGAGGTAGCATTTTTGTGCACTGGGGGATCCATTTAATAGATATAGGGGATCAATCGTCTTACCAAGTGAAAACTCAACTCTAATTTCTATGTCCTGTGATTTCAGGAGTGTTTATTTTGAACTTCATTGCGGCAGGAAATGCAGCATTATCTGAGAGAGAGTTGGAGGTGAATTTGTGAGGAGACTAAGGCGAATGGCAGGGCTAGGAGCTGTCTTCCACATTCTGTGCCAGTGAAACTACATAAAAAGAATAGGATAGAAACAAATCTTTTTTTTTTTTTCAATATTTTATTTGAATATTTCAAACATAGAGAAAAGTGGAAACAATTTTACAGTCAACCACACTGCCTGGATTCTACCATTAAATTTGAATGCAGTTGCTTTGTAAGTACCCATCTCTCCATCCTCGTGTCCATCCATCCATCCATCCAAGTTTTTTTAAATGCAGATATCAGTGTTTCCCTTAAATGTTTCAGCAGACATTTCATTGACCAGTTTTCATTTTTTGTTTAGTTTTTTTTTCCTTTTGAGGTAAAAATGTATATACGTACACACCTTAAATGTACCAGTCTCTGAGTTTTGACCCAAACTTCTATCAAAATAGAGAACATTACTATTGTTCCACAAAGTCCCCTCTTGCCCCTTTCCAGCCAATCTCCATCTCCATCTTTTAGAAGTAACCACTCTTCTGATATTTTCATAATGAAGTAGTTTTGCCTGTTCTAGAACAGCGCATACGTAAAATCATACAGCGTATATTTTTTTGTGTGTAAAGCTTTTTTTTTTCCACTCCATGTAGTGTTTTTGAGATTCACTCATGTTATTGTGTGTATCAGTAGTTCATCTGTTCTTGTTTCTGAGTAGTGTTTCATCGCATCGATAGACCACCGTTTGATTAGCCATTTTCCTATTGATGAACATATGAGCTGTTTCCAGTTTGGGGTTATTTTCAATACAGTGTTATCATATTCTTACACGAGTGTTCTGGTGGACATATGTTCTCCCTTCTCTTGAATAAATACCTAGAAGTGCAAATGCTGGGTCACAGGATAGGTGTATGTTTAGTTTTATTTAAAAGAAAAGAAAAAGCTGCTCAACATTTTCCCAAAGTGTTTGGACCATTTTACACTCCCACCAACAATGTGTGAGATTCCAGGAGCCCCCTATCTTTGACAACATTTGGGGGTGTCAGATTTTAATTTTAACCACAGTGATGGGTGTAATGGTATATCTCGTTTTAGTTTTAATTTTCATTTTCGTGATAGTTAATGATGTTGAACACTTTGCATGTGCTTAATGTCTTTTCATTATCTTGTGAAGTGTCTGTTCAAATATTTGGTCCATTTTTCAGTTGGGTTGTTTTTTACTTCTGAGTTTTAGGCATTCTTAATATATTTTAGATACTGGTCCTTTGTCAGATGTACGTATTGCAAATGTTTTCTCTTAGTCCGTGATTCGTCCATTCATTTTCTTAATTTCTTCAGTATCTTTTGATGAGAAGTTTTAATTTAGATAAAATCTAACATCAATATTTTTCTTTTAAGTCTATTGCTTTCTGTGGTCCCCTGAAAGAATGAATATTTTTCTTTATCTACTTCCAAGATTATCTTATGTTTTCTTCTGAAAGCTTTATGATTTTAGCTTTTATGTTTGTCTGTGATCCATCGTGTATTAATTTTTATGTATGGTGTGAAGTAGGGATTGAGGAGTTATTATTTTTTTTTACGTTGATTTTCAATTATTCTCGTACTATTTGAAAAGGCTTTCTTTCTCCCATGGATTTTTTTTGTTTCTTTTGTGACATTGCCAAAAATGAAATGACTGAATGAGTGTAGGAGTGTCGTTTTTAATCTGAGTTCTGTTTTCTGTTCCACTGTTTAATTTGTCTATTCCTTTGCTGTACCATACTGTCTTGATAACTGTAGCTTTATGGTAAATCTTGAAGTTATGTAAAGTCCTTCAACTTTGGTGTTCTTTTTCAAATTGCTTTGGCTATGTCACGTCCTTGGCATTTCCATATAAATTTTAGAATCTGCTTGCCAATTTCAAAACATAATTGGGGAATCATTGACATCTTAATAATATTGAGTCTTCTGTTCTATAAACATGGTATATATTTCCATTTATTAGATATTCTTTAAGTTTCTCAGCAATGTTTGTTGGTTTTCAGTGTAGGGATCTTGCATGTCTTTTATTAAAATCATTTCTAAGTGCCTTTTTTTGGTTTGTTTTTGGTGCTATTGTATATAGGATTCCATTTCATTTCCTAATATTTTTGCAGATAGCTTATAAAAAGATAGTTAATTTTTGCATATTAATGTTGTATCCTTTGACTATGAGAAATTCACTTACTAGTTCTAGAAGTCGTTGTGTATCTTTTTTAGAATTTTTCGAGTCATCTGGAAATAGAGATATCTTTTTTCTAATCTCCCTGCCTTTTATTTCTTCCCATTGCCTTATTGCAATGACTAGGACCTCCAGTACAATGTTGAGTAAAAACGGTAAGAAAAATATTGTGTCATCCCACTTATGTGGAATCGAAACAAAAACGAACAAAAATATTCAAAGAAAAAAGATCAGATTTGTGGTTATTAAAGGTGGGGGAGGGAATGGAGGAATTGGATGAAGCATTCTTTCTTCTGATTTTAGGAGAAAAACGGTATTTCACTATTAAATATGTTAGATATAAGTTTTCCACAGATGCCCTTTATCAGATCGAGGTTTTCTTCTGTTGCTAGTTTGCTGAGTATTTTTTATTGAATGAGAGTTGAAATTTGTTGAATGACTCTCTTCTTTGCCTATTATAATAATCATATGGTTCTCTTCCCGCTTGTTAATATGGTGAATTACATTGAATTTTAAACATTACACCAAACTCGCATTTTGGGATAAACCCTACTTAGTCATGATGCATTATCCTTTTAACCTATTTCTAAATACTATATACTAAACTTTTTGAATATACATTTATAGGGAATATTAGTCTGTAATTTTTTCGTCTTTGTTAGATTCTGCTATTTGAGTCATACTGGCCTCATATATCAAGTCGGGAAAGATCATGAGAATGTTTTGAGTAAATGAAAATCAGAAACAAAAAGGAAGTCATACATTGACCTGTGAGCTGGAAATCAATTAATAGTTTTTCGCCTTTCTGAATGTGCCAGGTTGTGCATTCTGGAATTTGTCACAGGCTCTGAAATAATGGTAAGGAGATGGTGCTTTGGCAGTGTTATATATCAGCGAAAACAGAATCAGCTGAAAGTGGAGAGGCTGAGCCACATCGATTGCTAAATGGAGTAAACTTAGAGCAATTGGTTTGGATGTAAAATGGTTCATTCGCCCTATTCCAACTTTGTACAAAACTTTTCCTTGGACGTATTGCTTTTTTGATACCATTTCGAAGAAAAAAATTAATCGGTAATTGATATAGCTTTAACAACTTTAAAAAAGAAGTTAATGTTATTGTAATAGAACAGGCATACGCTAGGCCAGTTTTAGTTTTCTTGATATAATTGATCTACAGCACTGTGTAAGTTTAAGGTGTATAGCATAATGACTTGACTTACATATATTGTGAACTGTTTGCCACGAGCTTCGCTAATATCTATCACCTCAGATAGATGAAGAAGAAGGAGGAGGAGGAAGAGGAGAAGGTGGAGCAGGAGAAGAAAATGTTTTTTTCCTTATGATGAGAACTTTAAAGATTTACTCCCCTAGCAGTTTTCAAACGTCCCATTTATATAAGTGTTAATTATAGCCATCACGTATAGCACATCTCCATGACGTGTTTATCTTATCACTGGAAGTTTGTACCTCTTGACCACCTTCATCCAATTCCTCCATCCCCTCCCCACCTTTAGTAACCACAAATCTGATCTTTTTCCTTCGAATTTTATTTTATTTTTGTTTGTTTAGATTCCACATATAAGTGAGATAATACGGTATTTCTCTTTCTCTGACTTCTTTCACTTAGCACAACGCCTTTAAGGTCCATCCACGTTGTTGCAAATGGCAGGATTTCCTTCTTTTTATGGCTGAATAGTATTTCACTGTGTGTATATCATATTTTCTTCATCTATTCATTTGTCGAAAGACTCTTTGGTTGTTTCCAGAGCTACTGTAAATAATGCTGCAATCAACACGAGGATGCAGACATCTCTTTGACATGATCATTTTTGTTTCCTTTGGGTAGGCACCCAGAAGTGTAATTGCTGTATCATAAGGTAGTTCTAGTTTTAAGTTTTTGAGGAACCTCCATGCTGTTTTCCACAGTGGCTGCACTAATTTACATTCCCACCAACAGTGCACAAGGGTTCCGTTTCTTCCACACCCTCACCAGCATTCGCTATCTCTTGTCTTTTTGATGACAGCCTTTCTAACAGGCATGAGGTGATGCCTCATTGTGGTTTTGATTCGCATTTCCCTAACGATTGATTAAATTAGTTGAGCACCTTTTCATGTGCCTGTTGCCCATTTGAATATCTTCTTCGGAAAAATGTCTATTCAGGTCTTTGCCCATTTTTTAATGGGGTTGGTTGTTTTTGTTTGTTTTTGCCTATTGAGTTGTATGAGTTCTTTATATATCTTCAATATTAACCCCTTCTCAGATATATCGTTTGCAAATATTTTCTCCCATCCCATAGGCTGCCTTTTCATTTTGTTGATGGTTTCCTTTGCTGTGCAGATACTTTTCAGTTGGATGTAATCCTACTTGTTTATTTTTTACTTTGTTGTTGCATCATATCCAAAATATCATTGCCAAGACCCATGTCAAGGAGCTTTTAATCAGGCCAGTTTTTAAAAATTTGTGTATTATGTGGACTACTTTCAGACAGAAGTAAATTTTCTGACCTCATATGTTGAGTTTTACTATTTTTATTATGATCTTATTTGAAATTTATAAACATAAAACTATAAACTCTTATTCTTTGCTTTTACACGACTATATAAAAGCAATGCACACGAAGTAAGTGTGAACAAACTTTGAAAATAATGAAATGCAAGTTAATAACATTAATGTAAAGGATGATGTTGCTTTACTGAACCTAAATTGGGGCTTACAGTCAGAAAGTAGTACTCATGAGTTCTCTTGAGTTTGGCAGGCCTATATTACTGGATGATGACTTAATTCTTCTGCCATTTTTCTCCATTTGAACTTACATGAACTGTTCATATATCAATGGTTACATCATTTAAGTGTTAAGTCTACCTATGTGCCTCTATTTTTTTCTTTTTAGCCAGAGATTATAAAGTACCATTTAATACCAATGCAAGTATAAATGCAGGCAGCAACTCATGTACCGATATCCAGCCTTCCAGGCCTAATCCAGATGATTTAGAATTCGGTCATACTAATTTATTTTAGATTATCATCAGAAATGCATAATTTAGACATCTCTTAGAAAACTGTAGACCTTCAAGAATATAAATCACCGTTGCCTGTGGGCCCAACATCATAACATTAGAAGTTGCAAACGAAGAAAAGATTAGAAGTGTCGCTAAGGCCCAGAGGCCCTAGTGATCTTGTCAGGGCACATGGTAAATGTTTCACTTCTTGAGTTCTAGGGAGCCTGAGTGTGAAAACAGAGGAACCAGAGAGAAGCCAGGTCATGATGGAGAAAATGCACCAGGTGTGCTTGTTAAACCAGCATGGATGTACACGCAGCCGCTGGCTTCCTGCACTGTTCACCTATGGAAGGCTGGATGTCTTTATTGCCTTCCACGTGAAATTGTTGGATTCAGTTGTCATAGGCAGAATCACAAACCTAGGGCTTAGTAAAATACGGCTCATGGTGCCAGGGTGTAATTGCGTTTTCAGATTTTTGCATATTGAGTTTCCTTAAAGCAAGACACATCAGAACAGGGAGAGTTTTTCTTTTTCTGAAATGTTAGACTTGCTGTGTGTGTCCTTTACTTATTTAGTATTTAAAAATTTTTTTTTATCGGGGTAAGAACATTTAACATGAAATATACTCTTAACAGAGTTTTAAATGTACGGTAGAGTATTATTAATTCTAGGTGTGATGCTGTACAGATCTCTAGCACTTGTTCACCTTGCAGAAACTGAAACTTTATACCCCTTGAATGACAGCTCCCCATCTCCCCCTCCCCTAGCCTTGGCAACTACCATTCTACTCTCTGCTTCTATGAGTTTGAGTGTTTTAGGTACTTCATGTAAGTAGAATCGTACCGTGTCTTTTGGTGGCTGGCTGATTTCACTTAGGATAGTGCTCTCAAGGCTCATCCATATGTCACAGATGACAGATTTCCTTCCTTTTTCAAGGTTGCATAATATCCCATGCGCCCTTCCGATGTTGCACGCTGAATGCAGCGTCTTGTCTTTCAGTCCCATGCGACCCACCTGGACTCTTCTCTGTTGTCAATTCTCTAACCTCTTGTCATTTTCCAAATGTCTTCAGAGTCCCCATTGACCGGGGGCATAAATAAAGAGAACGAAAGCAGGTTTGGGGATCCAAGGAAGGTCTGAAGCCTGAGCAGGAACTTACTAGGGGTCGAATCCCACAATTGTGTGGTGCTTTGCAGCCTCCCTACTGTTTGCAGAGGGTCGCTGCCCCAGCGAATTATCAATTTCCCATGGACCATCTTATAATGTAGCTCTGGAAGGTTTTTCCATCACTTCTCCACCCTGTGGAAATACCTGTATCATGGGGACTGAGCTTAGTTTCCCTTGACCACTCCAGTTTTAACTTTACCCATTGGGCGTGGCCCTGCCAGCCCACCCAGCTGCCCCAGTGGGCCCACCCTCCACCAGACACTCTTCCCAGCCTGTCAGTGGACATTCCTGAGCACAGGGGGCTTGTGCAGAGGGCACATTTTGAGGGGATTCCAAAGGCCTATGGTTGGTAAGCCCATTGAAATTCTATACAAAATATTAGCTGAATTTTTCTAATCTTCAACCTC
>NW_011888827.1:4478837-4480612 GCF_000151845.1 Pteropus vampyrus
GTGTGGTGCTTTGCAGCCTCCCTACTGTTTGCAGAGGGTCGCTGCCCCAGCGAATTATCAATTTCCCATGGACCATCTTATAATGTAGCTCTGGAAGGTTTTTCCATCACTTCTCCACCCTGTGGAAATACCTATATCATGGGGACTGAGCTTAGTTTCCCTTGACCACTCCAGTTTTAACTTTACCCATTGGGCGTGGCCCTGCCAGCCCACCCAGCTGCCCCAGTGGGCCCACCCTCCACCAGACACTCTTCCCAGCCTGTCAGTGGACATTCCTGAGCACAGGGGGCTTGTGCAGAGGGCACATTTTGAGGGGATTCCAAAGGCCTATGGTTGGTAAGCCCATTGAAATTCTATACAAAATATTAGCTGAATTTTTCTAATCTTCAACCTCAATACTCATAGATCCCACACTTTGTAGATGGTAAGTTAAGTGGTAATTGAGGCTTATAAATTTTTATGTAATTTATTCTGGTTTTCTTCCAATGGCTTGTGAGGTAGAACTTAAATAAAGCTTCGCTATAGTTGCTTCTTCTTGTTTAGAGAGTCTGGCATAATATTTTGTCTTTTAGGCTCAAATAACCATGTAATTACTCTGTAATCATATAGTAATTAGCATGTACTATATGCATTTATTACATAATTATATTCCTGGAGGATTGCATGGCAATTACACTTGCATTCAGCATATCATTTTATATACTATATAATGAACAAGTATATAATTTGTTGCTTTTTTTTTTTTTTATCCTAATTTCAGTTTACCAGCCAGGAGCTGGAAACTTCTCTTGTTGCCTTGTAGTCGGCAGGTGCCTGAGCTCCTTTGGCCTCTCTCAATACCTCCTAATTATACATGTGAGACAGTGCTAGGAGCTTGTGTTCTGCTGTGGCTTCCTAGCATTTGCATTCCTAATACTTCCTCCTTGTCCCGAAATCATTAAGTGTTTAGCTTCAAAACACAGAGTTGATCAAAGTTCCCGTCACTGCCAGCTAAACGGCAAGGACTTGATTAAAACAGAGGAGGTGTGAGCAGCCCAGGCGCCCAGCACGCGGTGATCACGCCCGTCTCTCTCTCCTTTTGCAGTCGAGCACATTCCCAAAGGGAACAACTGCCTGGATGCCGCCAAGGCCTGCAACCTCGATGACACCTGCAAGAAGTACAGGTCCGCGTACATCACGCCGTGTACCACCAGCATGTCCAACGAAGTCTGCAACCGACGCAAGTGCCACAAGGCCCTGCGGCAGTTCTTCGACAAGGTTCCGGCCAAGCACAGCTACGGGATGCTCTTCTGCTCCTGCCGGGACATCGCCTGCACCGAGCGACGGCGGCAGACCATCGTGCCCGTGTGCTCCTATGAGGAGAGGGAGAAGCCCAACTGTCTGAATTTGCAGGACTCCTGCAAGACGAATTACATCTGCAGGTAAGCGTGCCGGCAGCCGGGGGATTCATGAGGCGACGGGGCGAACCTCTGCAGCTGCTGCAGTGGCCAAGCTCCCATTTTGTTTGTACCGGAGAACAGGTGGGAGGGGAGGGCAGTCACCGGAAGGGACTGGCCAGAAACTGACCTCTGTATCTGACACATGGCTCTTCAGAAGCTGGCCAGGCTCTCGTGCTGGAGCAGGTTGCTGTCTATAACCTGGAGAAAGCTTTGAGAGGTGCCGGAATGAGGGAAATACCACTGTGCTGGGAGGGTCACCTGAGGCCAGGTGAGCTGGAAGGCACATGCCCACTCTGCAAGCCCAAACATGCCACCAGGTGTCACAAGGGGTTAAGT
>NW_011888827.1:4482672-4484715 GCF_000151845.1 Pteropus vampyrus
AAATAGTTGGGAGTTTGGGAACTCGGGGTGCTCTGGGGGAGGTGGCAGGAGGAACCTGCAGGTAATGGAACGGTTTGGGTGCTGTTTGGAGGCTCAGACTGCCCTGATAAGAAGGTTCCAGAAACCATTTGTCTTGAGATAGCCCCAGTGGCATAGAGTGACCTCAGCCGATGGGGCAGAAAGGAACAAGGGGTTAGCCGGACACCCTTGGGCTAATAACTGGCCGCACCTGGTCACGCCAAGGTCAGGATGTGAGAACGGCCGCCATGCAGAGGGGTGAAGGTGAGCTGGACTGGAGGGTGTACCTGGAGGCAGCTTTGTGCTGCTCCCCCATTTCTGGCTCTGGCCACAACTCAGAAGCTGTTTGGGAATCCAGATCCCATTATCCAGGGGCCCTACTAAGTGAAATTTGTCTCTGTGATTGATGGCTTTTGTACCCTGTCTCGAGTCTTCCCTGGGAGGGTGAATCCATGACTTCTCCTGGTGTTAGCTGTTGTTCCTTAGCCCATAATTTCTCGCCAAAGCCTGGACTTATTACTCATAATTACACCCTCCCTGCCAGTCGCGGTAAATGTAATTTAAGCTGTGAGGTAGGCTGGCGGTGTTTTCGTTGATCAGATTTTATTAATCTTGTCTTTAATTTTATGCCTTCCATTCCATCCCTCCTCAATCCATCTCGGCGAGGCCGTCATAGTTGCTACTGCCGGGAGCCGTGGCTGGCACTAGCTGGAGCTGGGACTTGTGTGGGGTTTGACCTTACAGTGGCTCTGACCCATACCCATCTAAAGGGACGGGGGTGCCACTGCATATGCGATGACTTCAAGCCTAATTTGAATATCCCCAAAGCAAAAGGATGGCAAGAAGGAAAATCGCTTTCTAAAATCCATATCCTTCGAAAGCTCACACTTTCAGATGCTCCATTTCCATTTCGACATCAGCGACTATCAAAGAGCTGCTCAAACTCATGAAAACTTCCCTCGCTTAAAGTTTCCCAGCCCCCTGCACACAGATTTCCTTCCCGCCGGGGTCCGGCAGCGCCTCTGCTCAGAACCTGTCTGTCTCTCTCCTGCCTGGTGCCTTCAGAGGAGCTGCAACTTGAGCTTTTCCTTTTGACTTTGTTTTTCTTTCTTCAGTTCCCTTTTAGGGAAGCTGACAGGTTCCTTTCCTCTCGGGGTGGTTGGGGAAAGGCGAGAGCTTGGCGGTTTGGGCCTCCAAGCTTGTCTACAGAATAGCAAACACAAAGGTATTATTAGAAGGGTGTGATGAAATTTAAAAGCCTCTCATTCTTCCCCTGAAGCAATGTCTCCCTTGCCAGTTTTCTTTTTTCACTTTTCTTAGTGCCTGGAAAGATATCAGGACTGGGTTTGACCATAAAGAAAGCACAGACCTTTATTCCTGATGCACGTTGTTATACATACATCATTTAAACTTATGCCTTTCCTCCTTTGCCCCAAACTCTGATAACCAAAATAAGCTCAGCACTTGAGCTGTGGCTCGGGGTGCTGCAAATACGTTCATATCACTTTTATTTTTCTATTTAATCACTCAGACGCCGCAGCTATTTTTTATTACCAAGAGGTCTAGCACCTTCCTCTTGAGCAGGCCCCTTTCTGTTTTCATCTAAGAATTACGGAGTTATATTCCCAAACTCACCGTGCTTTCAATGCCAAGCAAAGAGGGAGCCTGAGGCTGCCGACCAGCCCACCTGCCTGAAGCTTTCGCTGCTGCCAGAAGGTGTCGCTGTTGAGAACAGCCAGGAGGATGCTGGGTGGGTCAGTGGCTGTGCCCTTCTTAGCTATTCTGCACCTGAATGGCTATTTAGCAACAGAGGTGCTGCATCCTTGGGCACCAGAGTAAGAGCTCTTAGTTTATACTCGATAAGTAGCTGCCGTTTCCCAAAGCATGACATTTTGTCCAGGGGGCTGAGTGCTAAGGGATTCCAGCCAGAAACTGCCCTTCAACTTGAACGCATAGTATCCTAGACTGTCCCTTTCCTGGCAGTGCATCCTAGGTGGAGTTGAGTCATATATTTGTTTGCTAGCC
>NW_011888827.1:4485087-4491140 GCF_000151845.1 Pteropus vampyrus
ACCTTGCATAACTGAAATTTTATACTCATTGATCAGCAACTCCCTGCTCTCCCTCTGCCCCACCCCAGCCCCTGGCAACCACAATTCTGTTCTTTGCTTCCATGAGTTTGACGATTTTAGGTACTTCATATTAAGTGGACTCATCTAGTATTCGTCCTTCTGCGACTGGCTTATTTCACTTAGCATGAAGTCTCCAGGGTCATCCCTGTCGTTGCGTATGGCAGGATTTCCTTCCCTTTTAAGGCTGAAATAGTCCTTGGTCACAGATAGCTCAGTCCTTCAAGAAAGATTCTGATAATGCTGAACCTAAAAGGGGAGGAATCAGGGCTTCTGTGCTCTCTGTCCCCGAGGCTTTCTCGGCCCTGCTGGAGATAAACTCACTCATCCTGGAACCCATCCTCTGTCCCCATAGTTTCCAGGAGTGGTGGCTTTGATCAAGTCACCAAGTAGTTGGTCTTGCCTTTCCCCAGGGATTGAGGGTCCTTTAATTATATCCAAGACATCTGGTTTTCTGTTTTTGTTTTGCTTTTGTGTTTCAGCAGAACCAAGAAGGTCTCCCTTGATGCAGCTCCAGGAGAGCAGCATATGTAATTTTCAAAATTCTACCCTAGCCAGCACCACGTTTTCCACTCCAGGGCTGACCCTGTTATACTTAGAGCAAATGTGTCGCTGTTAATTTGTTAACTGGGACAACTGGGGAAACGTGTTACAAAACCATGCAGCACATTACTGCTTCAGTAACTTACTTGGTCTGACAGTGTTAGTGCACCTTTAAAAGGTGAGGAATGTGTTTTATTTGCCTGGAATCAGACCTCATTCACACAGTAAACTGGGGATCTTGGCGATCAAGGGCACTCTCGACTCCTTGGGCTCAATTCCTGTGCTGGAAACTGGTTTCTGCATCACCACATCCGGGCTTGTCTTGACATGCGGCAAGCACAGGAGAAGATGTCTCAGAGGATAATTAATGCCTAAAACTAGATGGGTAGATTAATTTGGTACTTAATTTTATTTTACACCGATTCATTCACAAATGGAAATCAGCAATTAGACAATGCAAACTTTTGAACCATGGAAGGAAAGGTTCAGGGATATGAGAAAATCCAAGTAAAACATTTTCCAGTTCATTTGAGCAGTTTTCATTTCAAATGATTACACGGGTGTCTTTAGCAGTGCATTTGGAGTGTCAAATAGCTTGTTTTTTTAATGCGCTCCACCTGCTCAAGCTGCCTGCAACCCAGGCTCTGAGCCGGAGGCAACCTGGACCCCCGCGGGAGACTCCTAGGTGTGTGCAGAGGGCTGTCATGATCGTGAGAGAAGAAGGATGCCCTCTGACCTCTGCTGCCACCTCTTTTTCCTTGATTTCAGCAGGCGGGGAGGAATATGCTTCTCGTTGGATCTTCCAGGTCTCCAGCCCCAGCCTGGGCGTTGAGACAAGACATGTGGCCATTTAGCACCAGCTAAGCAGTGCAGGATGGAGCGTGTCAGCTCCCTGGCTCACAGGGGTAACCTGAACTGCGAATCAGGGAGGAGCCTGCTACCACTTGCTCTATCTTACGGTCTCCTATCTCTTTTCTTATCTCTTCTTTGACAGAAGTGGGTGTGAAGCCATTTGTCTGTTCCTCCTGGAGCCTAAAACACGCTGTCACTAAAAAATGCTTGTCTAGATTTACTCTGAATTCTCCTCCCCCTACCCCTGCCCAAACTCAGAGCCTCGGCCTCATTTTCCACACCTGCCCACATCCTCGCCGAAGTCACTTTTGCCACTCTTGGCCCTGAGACAGAATCGGACTCCTTTTCTTTACTTTGGGACATTCTGTTGGTTATTAGATCCATGTGGACAGATGGAGTCTGGGCACCAGAACCGTCTTACTGTCTTTCAGTATAAACGTGGATGGAAAAGAAATGGGATTGAATCCACCCAGGAAGCCTAAACAGAGCACCACATATATTTTTTGTGGGGGAGAGGGGAGGACGTGTCATAGTGGAGGGTCTCAGGAGCCAGATTCGGACCCAGCCTTGGTGGCTGAGAAGCAGGGAAAGTCAGGTAGGTACTCAGTTTGGGGAGAATGAAGTGGGGGTAAGAGATGGAGCTGGGAACCATCCTAGACACAGGGAGAAAAATCAGTGCAGTAGGAAGGCGAGGTGTTGGAAGCCTCCGCTGCCATGCTGAAGTGTTAGATTTTATCCCTCACAGGTCGATAAGGGAGGAGACATCATCTGCTGGGCCTCGGAGAGTTCCCAGGGGGCAGGAAGGAGGGAGAGTTGGAGTGGGGCGAGGCCAGGAGGCCAGTAGGGGGTTCTTGAGGTGGACTAGATGAAGGGAGACCAGGAGAACAGGGCGGAAGTTGGGAAGCTTGATAGGCACCATGGAGGGGAGAACTTGGTGATTTATTGAACACCTGGCATAGGCAGAGGGTAACGTGGGCCTCCACAGCCTGGAAACCTGCAGGTAATGGAGTTAGTACCCAGGATGGGAACAGACGAAAGACAGACAGACTTGTCTCTTGGGTTGGAGGCAGGGGATGAATTGTTTTGGCCATACTACACTAAAGGGTGTGTCCGTCAGGACTCGTTTCATCCATGACAGAAACCTCATTTAAGCTTTGTAGGGCTAAAGAGGGAGTCGTACTAACCCATGGGACCGGGTAGGGATGGTAGTTGGACATGGCTGTACTCTTCTCTCTTACCTCTCTGCTCGTCCACTTCCTTCTCTTGTACCATTTCTTGGTGAGAGCTGCCACCAGCAGCCCTACGTACATATTTTATCACCTCATGATCAGAGAGGTGGAGACTCTTCCCCTACTGAAACCCGTTAGAAAAATCCCAGTTAAGGACTTTGATTGGCCTTGTTTGGATCATGTACCCATCCCTAGACCAGCCACTGAGGCCAAAGGGAAGGTGTAGTATAGCAGAAGCCAGGGTCAGCAGAGTCCACTATCAGAGGCAAGGAGTACTGGGCTCAGAAAAAGAGGCTGAGTGTGAGTGCACAAGGCTGTCCACATGAAAGTCGAAGGCTTGTACGGCCAGGCACTAGAGGGCAAAGGCACAGAGCTTTCCGTGGCCCCAAATCCCCACACGAACTGCCCCCCTGCCCTTACTTGTCTGGCCTCTTCTCCAGCCATCTTGCCTCTGCTCCCTCTGCTTCAGCCACATTGGTCCCTTCGCCAGCCTTACAGTGTGCTAGACGTGTCCTGCTGCTCGGCCTTTGCTCTAGCCGTTGTCTCTGCCAGGACCTCTCTTTCCCCAGATGCTCCCAGGCAAATTCTCTCACCTCCACGTCTCCTTAAGCCTCATACGGAGGCTCACGCTGGCCACCCTATTCAACACTGTAAGCCGCTGCACGCTCCCAGCCCCGCTACCTGCCTCTCACTTTTTAAAAGCTCTTATCGCCTTATAACACACTATATAATTTATTTACTTGTTTTGATTATTTGTTTCTTTCAGCCCCACCACCCTGCACAGGGACGATCAGCCGGTGTGATGAGCAGGCAATGCCCAGCTCCCACGTGGAGAATTTGGGAATCAACTTGGTCTTGCTAACTCTGAAACCTGGTTTCTGTTACTGCTTCCAAATGATTGTCTTTCATGACAAGAATACAATGTTCTTAACACTGTTCAGTCTTAACGCCTTTCATCCCAGACAGGCAGCAGGATAATCCCGGGCAGCCTCTGAATCCAGACGCTCTTCACAGCTCAGCAGCTCAGACAGCATCAGCTTTAAAGAGAGTTTTCACAGAGTTAGGACAAAATGTCCATCAGAGCCTCTTGGCATCATTTAAAAAGAAAAAACTGTGCAGGTCGTACATGCTCATTAACGCTGTTATCTAATTTCCTTTTGAGCACTCAGTGCTTATTACAGAGGGGTTTCTCTGTGACAGCTTAGTGATTGCAAGAGTTATTCCTACAAATAGGAAAAAATCCTCCCAGACCACACTGGTTTTTTATTATTATTATTATTATTATTATTATTATTATTATTATGAAGTCAGTCACATTTATTGAATGCAGTCTGTTTGACTCCGGGTCATAGATGTGTAAGTCGTGTGCCTATTTCCCAAGAGCCCCCGCTCACCTGGTTGGACTTCGTGACTCTTGCTGCACCATCATTGGAGTTCAGAGTCCTCAACCCTCACCCATTCCAAAGCAGCAGATATCAGGGACCTGGCTGTGCGTCGTCACGGGAGATGAATTCTTTGCTGTCACAGAGTGACAGCCAGTTCTAAATAATCCATGGTTATGTCACTGGGTTGGGTTCATCCAGGTGTTTGCCTTCCTACCTTCTCCTTTCCCTGTGGGCATTTCATTAATCACAAAAGCCTCGGTTTTATGGGCTGCATCTTCAGTGCAGTGCTGGTAAACGATGCCTGCGGTGGGCGAGAGACCTGGAGTCGTTGCCAGAAGTGCTGAAATAGGTAGGGGTGAGTGAGGACTTAACGGGGATCTCGGGGGCCCTAGATTTCAGACCACCTCGTCTAAGACTGGGAGCATCTGAGAGAGACCCTGGCTTATCCCCTCTGCTTCTCCATGCAGCGTGATCCTCTTCAAAGGGGACCCTTCTGCTCTGCCCAGCAGCTGTTTCATGTACTAGGGCCCATGTTGTTCGTAGGCAAGGAAACTAGCTTCTCCTTGAAGCCTAGAGCAAAGCAGAGATTTTACACTCTCTATTTCAAGAAAAAGGGATGCTTCCATATCATATATCTCAAAATATGTTTTATCCACTGAGTAGGGAATGGGGTCAAATTTTAATGGGGAAAATGGAGACCCCAGTATTCCTAGGGGGCTGTCCCTTCACGCAGACAACAGCCTGTGGGATCCAAGGGCCTCCCACATGAGTCAGCACCCATAGCCTGTGACTCAGAGCATTCTCATTTGTGTATGAGGAAATTTGCCCGTTTACAGGTGGCTGCCATGTATAATTCATGCCCAGGTCTCACAGCCAAGTTTGGCATTCCATTCCACCCAGGAGACCCCAGACCCTGACCCAGGCATCACCCTAAGTTAGGTACCCTGCAGTCACGCTGCCATTTCCATTTCCATGGGCATTTCCAACTCAGTGAATGGGAAATTGCTCTGTAATTTTCAAAGCAATTAATTATGCAGAAACTGTTGCATCCAAGAAAAACAAGAATTTAAAAGAACACTTAATGCGAAAAGTACCACACCGAGCTGGGGTTGGAACTTTTCGTTTTCCCTTTCCCGGTCGCTGTCGCTGTCCTTGTGAGTGAGGCGGACCTGGGCTCGCATCCTGGTTTGGCTCGTTCTAGGACGTGGGCAGCTGGAGGCCTCAGTTTCGCTTCTAGAAATGGGCGTAATGACTCCATCTTCACAGGGTAGCTGTGAGGGTGGAATGAGGTGTCCATGCAAACGTATCAGCACAGTGCCTGCCACCTAACAGAGGAAACTCACTCCGTCTCTCCCTCCCTCATTCCACAAGTTTTTATCAGAGAGAACAACAAAAGCCTCAGATTTCAAATGAAACATTTCTGCCCAATAGCAGAGACCTTAAAAGTAGGATTTGTGGGTGGAGGGGGTAGCTTCTTACTGCTTTACACTTGTGTGCACCCACGGCATTCAACAGCATGTGGAAATGTCAGCCCGTTATGTGAGGCCGTGTTGCTAGGCTTTATATATCACCATCTTTTCAGTTTTGTACCATTAGGGAAAAATGGGGGTGAAGGTGGGGGTGGACAAAGTTAGAGGAGTTTGGCGCATGTGTCATCTCAAGCACATTCCTGCCCAGAATAGACAATTATTGACACACAAAGATACACACAGGAAGACGTGAATGGAGCTGGCCACGAGATTGTTGGGCCTGGAGTCGTAGATTCACTATTGTTTCAACTGAATAGGCAGTGGGGGTACCGACCACTGGCAGCCTCTTGGAGCACGCGCTACCGCAGTGACGTGGGGTAACGGTGAATAAAGGGTTCTTAGAGGTGCCTGTGTCTGAGTCAGTGATCCGTGCTACCCAGCAAAGGGCGGTCACTGACTCAGTGCCACGGAATATGCACCTTCCTCTCTTCTGGGTGGCTCTGTGCTGTGACTCATCC
>NW_011888827.1:4491190-4512346 GCF_000151845.1 Pteropus vampyrus
ATTCCATTCCACCCAGGAGACCCCAGACCCTGACCCAGGCATCACCCTAAGTTAGGTACCCTGCAGTCACGCTGCCATTTCCATTTCCATGGGCATTTCCAACTCAGTGAATGGGAAATTGCTCTGTAATTTTCAAAGCAATTAATTATGCAGAAACTGTTGCATCCAAGAAAAACAAGAATTTAAAAGAACACTTAATGCGAAAAGTACCACACCGAGCTGGAGTTGGAACTTTTCGTTTTCCCTTTCCCGGTCGCTGTCGCTGTCCTTGTGAGTGAGGCGGACCTGGGCTCGCATCCTGGTTTGGCTCGTTCTAGGACGTGGGCAGCTGGAGGCCTCAGTTTCGCTTCTAGAAATGGGCGTAATGACTCCATCTTCACAGGGCAGCTGTGAGGGTGGAATGAGGTGTCCATGCAAACGTATCAGCACAGTGCCTGCCACCTAACAGAGGAAACTCACTCCGTCTCTCCCTCCCTCATTCCACAAGTTTTTATCAGAGAGAACAACAAAAGCCTCAGATTTCAAATGAAACATTTCTGCCCAATAGCAGAGACCTTAAAAGTAGGATTTGTGGGTGGAGGGGGTAGCTTCTTACTGCTTTACACTTGTGTGCACCCACGGCATTCAACAGCATGTGGAAATGTCAGCCCGTTATGTGAGGCCGTGTTGCTAGGCTTTATATATCACCATCTTTTCAGTTTTGTACCATTAGGGAAAAATGGGGGTGAAGGTGGGGGTGGACAAAGTTAGAGGAGTTTGGCGCATGTGTCATCTCAAGCACATTCCTGCCCAGAATAGACAATTATTGACACACAAAGATACACACAGGAAGACGTGAATGGAGCTGGCCACGAGATTGTTGGGCCTGGAGTCGTAGATTCACTATTGTTTCAACTGAATAGGCAGTGGGGGTACCGACCACTGGCAGCCTCTTGGAGCACGCGCTACCGCAGTGACGTGGGGTAACGGTGAATAAAGGGTTCTTAGAGGTGCCTGTGTCTGAGTCAGTGATCCGTGCTACCCAGCAAAGGGCGGTCACTGACTCAGTGCCACGGAATATGCACCTTCCTCTCTTCTGGGTGGCTCTGTGCTGTGACTCATCCAATCACCCCGTTAGGAAGCAAGCCACAGCCGCGTGCAGAGTGGCTCGCCGTACCGGATGCCGGAGCCCCAAGTCTGCAGAGCTGGGGACATCATGGCTGGAATGTGTGGATGACGGTGATGATGACGAGGAGGATGACAAGGAGAGCAACATTTGTTTGACATTTACTGTGTGCCAGGCACTGTGCCGAGCACTTCACAACATTCCCGGAAGTGGGTGTTGTCACCATCCTCCTTATTTCACCAATGATGAGGTGCGACCTTGAGCAACTTCTGCAGTCACCCAAGTGGTGCCACTGCAGTGACAACCCAGGGGGTCTGTCGGGCCGCAGAGCCCAGCCTCTGTACACCATGCCGCCCGCTTCTGGTATAAATGTGTGATCTTGCTGACCACCCACTTTGGGTGTGTGGAATTGGCTACTGGCGGCGACTTTATTTTCACTTTTTATTTATTCATTTTAAAATAAAATTTTGAAATAAGAGACCTTTGGATCTTGTCAAGATAGGGCTTAAATGCCCCTCACAAAACATATTTCTTTACACTCTTAAAAAATGACTGAGGATCCCAAAGGGCTCTTGCTTATGTAGGTGAATCCGTTGATACTTATCATATTGGGAATCAAAGCTGAGGAAATGTTTACCTATTTATTGCTTCATTTAAAAATAATACTGGAAGTCCATTACATGTTACTATAAATAACAACATTTTTATTAAAAATCGCTATATTTTCCAAAACAAAAAACCTTAAGGAGAAGTGTGGCATTGTTTTACACTTTTAGAAATCTAGCGTCTGGCTGGAAGATACCTGGCTTCTTATATCTGCTTCAGCATTCGGTCTGTTTCAGTGTCCTATGTCTTGACCTCTGGAAAAACTTCCTGGTACTCATGTGACAGAATGAGACTGAGAAAGGTAAATAAGAACTTAATATGGCTGGGAAAGTAGTTTTGACCTCACGGACCCTAAAAGATGAGTTTGAGATTTCCGGGACCTCATTTTGAGAATGGCTGCACTAGAAGGACCAGGCTAGCAGACATGTGTGTGCACAAGTGTTCCCACGGTGTCCTTGAACTAAGACAGTCTGGGTGTGTGTGGCCACCTTGTACCCATCCCGTCCAGCTCCAGCAGGTCAGGATGGCTAGGCTGCAGGATGTCTGTGGGAACCCAATGCCAGAGACTTTCTGGGTAGAAATGGGTCCTGAGAATTCCAGAACAGCTGAGCCTCCCACCAGCTGTCACTGTGGGGCTACGTGGTTGCTGTTGTGCCCAGCCCAGCTTGCTTTCCATTTCTGAGAGATGCCCTCCTGACAGACAGTGCTTCTTTCTCTTTTTCGACATGGCTGGGGATTTCAGCATCATATTAACTCAGTCAGGCAGAACTCTGGGCTGATGTAGAAAAACCTTTTGTGCCCGGAAAGACTCAGTGGCACTTTTCTCTTAAGTAGGAGCTCAGGAGAGTGTCGCAGGTAAAGCTCTGCTCCTTGGAATTTGGGATGGAGTGATGCATCGTGATGTGGGCCACCTCAGGTGCAGCCCCATTCTGTTCTTCCTGCTCTGTGACCACTTACCATGGTAAGAGAGAAAGGATTATAATGACATTGAGCAAGGGCTAACCCTTAGACCTGGAAAGGCCGCGAACCTGGAAGTTCAAGATTCCTCTGCTCACCCAGCACTTGGAATATCTATTGGAGAGTTAGCTGGCTCCATCTAACAGCTGCGAACTTCTTAGTATGGGGGTCTGGGGAGACAGAATGCTATCTCTCCAAGAATGTGCACTCCAGCAAAGGACCTTGACGCTGTCCTGCTAGAAAACCTTTTCTGTGAAAATAGATGAAAGCAAATGGGAAGTTCCAGGTTCAAAAATTCTGGTGGAAACTTTTTTAGCTAAAATTAGTCTTATGGTTTAGAAAGTTTGCTTTTTGCTTCGCATCCTGGCTGGTGGTTGGTTCCTTGACTGGTTTAGCAGAACTAGATCACCAGGTGCTTTACGGGGTCCAGAGGGTCAGAGATGAGTGTGCTGTCAGCATAGAATGTACTTGCACAGAGCAGAGGGGTGGGTCAGGGACTTCTCCCAAGTGCCGTTTCTCTAGAGCAGTGGTGTTCCAACTCTAGCCTACATGGGCATCAGATTCTGATTCAGGAATTGGGGCTTGATAATTTGCATTTCTAGAGCATTGCCTGAGATGCTGCTGCTGGTCTGGGGTCCACACTTAGAGAGTCACCAACTTTAGGCAGCGGTCCCCAACCTTTTTGGTACCAGAGACCGGCACTCCTATAAGAATCTAATGCCTGATGATCTGAGGCAGAGCTGAGGTGGTGATGCTAGTGCTGGGGAGCGGCTGCAAATACAGATGTAGCTTTGCTCCCTCACCCACCACTCACCTCCTGCTGTGTGGCCCAGTTCCTAACAGGCCACTGATAGTACTGGTCCGCAGCCCAAGGGTTAGGGGCCCCTGCCTTGGGGAATGTTGATCAGGTGACCGAGGCTGATGGGCCTCATCCTCCTCTCAAAGGAATCTGCAAAGCGGAGGATGAGAAGGAGTGGCAGCCAGATGGGCCTGCAGGATATTGAGAGTTAGGACAGGACACAGGAGAGTCAGCACAATTGTGGCTGGGGTAACAACAGATATGACATTTTTATTTTTTAAACTACAAGCACCATTAAACAAAAAGTATGCCCACTAATTCTATCGTTACCCTAGTAAATGATAGAATTTACTAGTGTAGATTACTATATCCACTTAAGTCAGATTTTGGCTTCTTGTACACACAATTCACATCCAAATGGTAGCAAAGTCCAAGAACTAAAATTTAAAAGTCAAACGGTAATTCTTCTTACACTGCTATTGAGGGTGAATACAAGCTTGAGAATCTGTGGTCTTCTTTTCAAAATCTGACTCTAACTCTTACCTGCTCTATGACTTTGAATGTTGACCTTTCTGGATCCCAGTATCCTCTCCTGTTAAAAAAAAAAAAAGGCTCACTTGGCTGGTCAGATTATTTGGTATTGAGTGACACAGGCCTGTGAATCCTTGGGCACAGTGACTGGCTATAAGTAAAGGTAGATGTTAGTAAAGTGTCTGGAAGCAATTAGATGCACCTGCTGTTTCTCCTTGTTGAACGTGTAACACCGAGATGTTTGCCATGAGTATCGATCTGTAAGTGCCTGGAACTGTAGAGTATAGCACTCAGATTCATTCATTTATTCATTCATTCACTCATTCAACAAATACTTACTGAACATCTACTTTATAGTGGGCATAATCCTAAGTGTTCACCTTCTCAGGATGAAGGCAAAACTATTAACAAAGCGAGGTTATAAAATAAAAAATGATGGAGAGCTGACATGGGCTGGAAGGCTGAAGCTGGTGCCCTCCTTCAGACGCGGAGCCGGCGAGGGGGTCGGTGAGAGGTCTCAGTGGGGACCTTTGAGATCACTGTGAATGGGTCCAAATAAGCCTTAAGATCACCCGGATGGGTAGATGGTTGAGGGGACGGTTTATTATTAAAATAGCTTACGTGGACCATGCAAATCAGCTTCTCTGCCCTGAAGAGAAAGGAGGGAGGAATGTAGTTTTAAATTTAGCTGAGAGCTTTAGGATAAAATGTAGAAAAAGGGGCTAGGCAGGGGGTGAGGGGCTGGGAGTGTGCTGTTAACACGAAGATGTTAAACATGAAAGTGGATTCCAAAGAAGAGTTATGGTTTTTCTGGGGGGAGGGCGGGGATGGTGGGAATTATCTTCTGATGGCGATGGAATAAGGAATTTATTCTTTTGATGTATATGCCACGATTCCCTGTCTCCTCAGCAATGCCCCATCAGGAAAGGAAGATATTAGAGACCAGCTATTTGCTGAGCTCGAGTTCTCTGTTGACCTTAAAACAACTTGCCTGGAGGAAAATTGACCTAGTGTATATTTACTATTGAGCATAATTTTCCTTAGGAGGTCGGCAACCCTATTAAAGATTAATAGGGGATCTTATTTTCATGTGTTTCTGCTTAAAGTCTGTGTGTGCAAGTGCAGGCTGTTCACCATTCACACATCCCTTTACCTTCCCCTTTCCACACGCCCTCCCGGGGCAGCAGAAACTAGGCTCCTTCAGTGCGGAGAAGGTGAATTAACGCGCTGCTGAGCAGAGCTTGGAGCTTGGGGCGCAGGTATCACAGAGGTATTTAGTGCTCATTCTTTGGGTGTGGGGGCAGTGAGAGGAGTCTTGCAAATTATTAAAGTCAAGAGAGGCTGTGTAATTTTAATATTTCATCTTCTGGGAACTCCCAGAGAAGCAAGGTTTAACCAAAAGAGGCCAGGCATCATTCCAGATAATTTCTAGAATTTACTTGTGTTTCCCTACAGTCATTAGACTTCGGTTTCTCTGGCTATAGCCATCATGATGCAACACTTCCTTGTTAGGGTACAGATAGCACCTCCTTAAATTTACATCGGCCTGATGCCAGCCAAGCCAGCAGAGGGCATCACGTGGGGACCACATGTAGAGACCTGTAGCATTGCCTCAGCCTGTTTCCTTAGGCGCGATTCCATTGGCCTATAAAACACATTTCTCTGCTTGAAGGTGTGGAGAACTCACAGGAGAAACCTCCCCTTGGTCTTAATGGTAGGAATGGGTCTGAGGTTAATCCTGGGCTTATTGAGCATCTACAGACCTTGAGCAGATGGGTTAGTGACCTCAGGACAAGATGTTTCATATGCCAAGTTATTAGCAGATGGATTCGAAGGGAAGTATCTCTACCCTAGTGCTTTTTGGAGGTCTCAAGGTCAGAGTGGACCTCCTGGGCTGGTGCAGAGTAGAACAGAGGACACCAGCACTGATGAGTCTTGTCCTCATCTAGGAATCTGGAACAATCGTAAACAGGTGCTAGGTGCCAGCTGTACCTAATCCTCTAGTAACACTTCGAAGGACTTAATGTCATTCATTCAGAGTAAATTAAGCTTCAGAGAAGTTAGGGTACTTGCCCCAAATGTCATGGTTAATAAGTGAGCAGATAGAAATTTAAGTCCTGGCCATTTGCATACTCTATATTCAAAACCTCTACTGTATACTGCTCGTTAGTAGTGGTTTAGTCGTCTGTTGCTGATGTAACAAATTACCACAAGCGTGGTGGCTTTAAACAACACGAATTTATTTGCTTCCAGTTCTGGAGGCCTATACAGATCTTACTGGGCTGAAACCAAGGTGTCCACAGAGCTAAATTCCTTCTGGAGCCTCTAAGGCTAAATTCATTTTCTCGCCTTTTTCCCCACCCTCATTTCTTGGCTCATGGCCCCTCCCTCCATCTTCAAAATCAGCAGAGGCCAGACCAGCCTTTCTCATCTCATCACATCACTCTGACTTCTTCATCTTGTCTCCATTTTCCACTTTTAAGGACCCTTGTGATGACACTGGGCCCACCATGACAATCCAGGATAATCTTTCTCCCTTAAGGCCCCTAGCCTTAATCACATCTGCAAAGGCCCCTGTGCCATGTCAGGTGACATATTCACAGGTTCCAAGGATTAGAGTGTAGACATCTTCTGGGACCATTATTCTGTCTACCGGCTCTCTTCTGAGAGCTTCTATCTTGACTTTAATTTTGGTATATCATGACTAGTGGAACCAGTTATTCCCCGCTCTTCCCAGAGGTTCCTCAAAAGCACAGAGCCAAATCAGTAGCTTTCATCTAGCCATCTATACCAGCTGCACCATTCCCTCGGTCTTATCTATACCAATGGCTCCTAATTCCCTCACTTTTTTTTACTTTTATTCTGTTGCATCAAAGCTACAACAGAATGCATCTCAAAATTCTTTCTGAAGCAAGAGAGGGGATAAATAATTAAATGAAACCATGGTGGTGACCTTTGCAGCCCAGAGTTCCAGCGCAGGTGATTTGGAGATTCTTGGGTTCCAGGATGAGTGTGAGGCAGCTTCTGTAATTCACTCCTGAAGATGGAGGTGCCTGCAGAATTCTACATGAAGCAAATCCACACCATGCTGGTTGACAGTCTACGCTCTGGTTCTACTTGGGAAAGATTGGTTGAGCATCTAGATTTCTGTTTCTCCTTGTGGCCCAGAGTCACTAACTTGCCATCTCTCATCAGAAAGCTATTGGCTATCTGAGAGTTTTATGATAATTTCAGCATCCAGAAAACCTCCAATTTGTTTTCTCCCTCAATTTCTTCCCATAAAAACGAGTACTGCCAAAGCTGGGTTTTCTGCACTAATGGACATGTCGTAGCGTGGATAGTACAAAACAACTTTATTGACTTGGCGACGCCACATAGGGTTATTTGCAATATTTCTGTGCTCCCGTTATGACTTACAGTCTGCTTATACCAGGACTGTCAGGATGCGCGTTGGAAAGATTGGCTGACGAGGGTGGGGTGGGGGTGGGAAGGAGGTCCTGGCGGAAGGGCAGCCTGGAGCATCTGATCAAAGGCTGCCCAGAGCCCTTTCTGGGTTGGAATGGATTCCCTTGCCAACTACTATAACTTGCTTTTCACATTTGCCATGTAGAGATTAGCCGTCAAACCCTGTCAACCTCTCTGCGGTTGTTGATTGATGGCTGTCAGTGTTCAGGCAAGGTGGCTTCATGAGGGATATTGCGATTGATCGGATGCTGACCTAGACCTCCCTTGGGGCTGCTGCAGTTTGATGTGATCAGAAAGGCTAAGGCGATCTCACATCTCTGCCCTGCAGCCAGCTTTCACTCACCCTTCCCCCGGAGAGATACCCCAAGGAGGACGTGTGGACAAAAATGATGCTTGGCATCACCCATGTTCCCTGCACTCTTTCTTCCATGGGTGAGGCTTTCTCACAGCCCTGTGGGTCAAGCCCGGAGGGCAGTGACTGCAGCCTCTGGTGACCCAGGTGCTGGGCCAGAAGCTCCCAAGAAGCCAGACGAGCAACCGTGATTGGGGTTCCTCAGGGTGAGTGGGGAGCAGGAGTTTGTTAAAGGGGTCGTAGCCTCCTGAGTGTCAGAATGAAGCTGGCAGGGACTCAGGGCCCTTCCTGTCCCAGGAAACAGAGGCGCCAAGCAAGTCTTGAAGGCTTCTTGGACGTCAGAGTGCTCTTTCCCAACAACATGGTGCCATGGTCTGACTTAGTCCCCGAGAAGCACATCAGTTGGCCAAGGCCTTAATCATCCCACCAGGAGTGGGAATCCGTGTTCAGGGGCTGAGAGACACAAGACATGTGAACCTTTGGCATCTTTGGCTGGGGTATGTGAACTCCCCCGCCCCAGGGCCTCTGCTTCAGAGTGGACAGGCTCATTCCCAGACTGGGGGCAGACCTGGTCTTTCCAAAGGGCCTCCTGACCCCACCCTCCCCCAGGACCACAGCTGGCTCCTGGGCAAACGATGAGCCTTTGCTTCAGGAAGCCAACATGCACAGCCCAAAGCAGGGAGCAGCAAGGCCAGAAAACATCCCCTGCGAAAGGTATTTAACATAGGCTCTGATTTGCTAAAGGATGCTCTCCAGATGTGCTCTCCAGTCGGCTGTCGGAGAAGAAGGGCTAAGGTAATTTTCTAAAAACAGAAAGTGAAAAATCTGTTTTGTGTCACTGTACCAGAAAATTACCATTCCAGGGCTCTTGCTTTGTCGTCCCAGGTCTAATATTAGCTGCATGTTTTTCAAATTATTTTTATTCTGCATAAGAGATTAGCAGTATTAACAAACTTACTGATATTTAGTTATTTTAAACATATGTCTTTGTTCCCCTAAGCCCCTGAGAAAATAAAATAGCTTTTCTTAAAATGCCTTTATTTTATGACCTCATATGACTGAGAGGTTTTAAGTCACGCCACAGGATTCCTGGCTTTGGACTTCTCAAATTCATTTTGGTCAAAGTTGCTGCCTTCAGTTACACAGACGTAGCCTGTTCAACGTATGTCTTACAGGGAGGCAGCAGAAGATGGGCAAAGGCGTATGTTTCTCCATGCCGGGCTTGCTGTGTGTTTTTGCTGCAAGGGTCTTACATTGGAATGGACCAGGGCCTGGGGAGAAAAACTGAAGGGATGAGAAGTAAATATTTATTGCGCGACATGTATTCTGGGTTCTGAGTGAGGCACGTTGTATAACTGTCATTTAGACCCCACAGTAGCCATTTAAAGTATTTTTGGATAGCATCAGCCCCATTTTCCAGGCGAAGAAACTGAGAGCTGCATACATGAAATAACCTGTGAAGGCGCGAGAGCATAAAAGATGGGGCTGGGATTGGAAACAGGTGTGTGTCACCCCCAAGCCTGTCATCCTTTGCTTCCTCTCCCTGACTGATGACGAAAGCGTTCAGAAATTAAACGGCTCGAATTGAAAACCGAGACTCTAGAGCCCTGATGTTCACACTGCGCTCAGAGAAAAACACTAGTGATTTCTTACACAAGTGGATTAACAAAGTGATCCTATGCCCAGGGTTCTGGGTTTCTCCCCGGTCATCAGGTCTTGCCATTCTCAGTTGGGCACTGGTGGGGGCCAAAGAGCCACAGTAAAGAGAAGGCTTACTCCACAGCCTCTTCTGCAGAGTCCCGGCTGCATCGTCTGGCCCCTGCTGAGCTCCTGCACAGCATTCAGAGAGCTCGCTGAGGCTCCGGGGGTGGAACACCAGAAAGCAGGCTAATGGTAGCAGAAGAAGAGCAGTTATACACTTGATGACTTAAATCCCAGAAAAATTCAAGTCCAACACCCTCTGCATTTTTCCTTCCAGGGCAATTCCTCTTCGCATTGAGGGCCATCTGCCACCATGTACTTGACTCTGGGTAGGACCTTCACCTCTTTGGTCCTGAGCTTGTATGTGAGATGAGGGGATCTTCTAGAAAAATCCTGGTCTCTATACTCAAAAGAAACCAAATGCCTCGACACTAAAATCATGTGTAATGGCAGAATGCAGTCATGGGAAGGGGAATAATAATGTTTTAAAAACAAATGTCTCTCCCACCCCACCCCAAGTAGCTTCAAGTGTCCCACGGACTGTATTTCTGAAGTGGGAGAGAAATCCAAGAATTTAAGTAAGTAAGCAACAGATTTAGGAATTCAGATTGATTAGCGTCAGAGCCTGGATCTCATTCAAGATCTCACTACTCTCAGTCCAGGGCTCAGTCCCCCCAGTCACTCGGCTTGTGTCCAAGTGGGATTTGTCCTGGAGAAACATTTAAGGGATTAGGATAATCCAGGATGAGTTAACCTGGGCATTTCTAGTAGGATTTTTACCTATTCACCATAACATTATTTTCCTAAAAGGGTTGCAGAAAAAGTAGAGAAATGATTTATTTTCCCCACTGTCAAAAGACCATCTGCTGTTTGAGAAGACTCTCCTAGATTTTATCATTTTAATCATTTTTCTATTTCCAGTTAACAGCATGCTTCCTTTAATATGATATTTTCTGCATAAACCACTGTTTTCTCTTCAGCAGATTTCCTAAGGCCAACTTGGCATTTGCCGGCATTTTCCTCCTCTTTAAGGGTGGGAAATTTTCTCTTTCGGAGGGAGATACATTTTTACATTAGTGCCTATTCATTTCATTTTCATTTTCTCAGAGAAAAAAACAATCACGTTCATCACTGCTGTCGTCATGGAGATTTCATGTCTCCAAAAGAAATCTAATTGTGGGTTTTCTTTGTTAATCCTACACTGGATATTAAAGCTTTCTAGTTTGGATCTCTGCAGCCCAGGTGGGGACACCATTCAAACAGATTACAGCATGATTCTTAACCCAGAGTGTGCAGAGGGGCTGTCCTGGCCGGGTGCTGGGGCTGTGGGCATAGCAGGCCTGTCCTCTCTCATTCCTGTTTTTTCCCCTTGTGGCCCCACTGTGTGCTGAGTGTCCATGCCCTGAGTCTACCCACTCCTTTCTGCGGTCTTGACTTCCATTCTGTCGGTGCTCACCTCTCAGCGCATCCTCCTTCCTTCCTCCCCTTCCGGCCCTCTGTTCTTCCTTCTGGTTCACTGCTGGCTGCAGCCTCCCAAGTAATCACTTCTAGTTTCCTGCCCTCCCCATTGCGGCTGCGACAGTGAGGGCACAGAGTAGTAAGTTTTGAGTAAATCTTTGCAAAACAATAGCGAGATCCAAGAGCCATCCTGATATGCACATCCGATCCTATTATTTCCGTTTAAAATCCTTCGGTGGCTCCCATTGCTTTTAGGATAAAGTCCCAACACCTGGGTCATTCGAGGCTCTGCGGCTTTGCCAGCACCATCTCTGGTCACTCACCATTTGCATCCTGCAGCCCTGCTGGCCCCAGGGAATGGCTCCCAATGTTCTGGATGATACATGTGTTAAGTGCGGTGGTCGAGGATGATCTCAGCTCTGGAGTCAGAGCGAATGTGGTCCCGTTCCAGCTCTACTACCTGGGGGGAAGTTGTTACGTTACTTCTTTTTGCCTCAGTTTCTTCATCTGTAAAACGGGGCCCATAGTATCACTTGCTCAGGTTGTCGTGAGAATAAACATGTGACTACATGTCAAGCACTGAGATCAGGGCCTGGCACGCACCCGCACTTTGTTATTGTAACCTGGGGTTATTGAGTGTGGTTACTTTCTCGTATGCTGCCTCCTTCTGCTTGGGATACCCCCACTCCACCTTTACCTGATCAGTCCTATACATCCTCCCAAATTTCAGTCCCAATATCACGGCCTCTCTGAAGCTGTGCAGTGTTAAAAGCTTAGGATGTGGGATCAGAATGTGTGGTTTTAAAGTCGTGCTTCTGCTACTCACGATTTAACTCCAGTCTAAATGTGGTAGGCTGTGTTTTCCTCATTTGGAAAATTAGGATAATAAAATAATGGTCCCTACCTAGTTAGAGTTGTCAGGAAAAAATATAATGCATGTAAAAACATACCTGGCATATACTAAATACTTCATTCATGTTAGGTATTATTTTTATTAGCAGCTTTTCTTACCTTTTATCAAGAAATAGCCACTGTATTATTATAATCTTTCTACTTGTTTCTCTCAGCTTCTAGACTGTCGGTTGAGTTCAGGGGCAGAGAAATTATTCATCATTAGATCACAAGCATTTGACACATCATTCAGTCAATGGAACAGACAAGAATTTAGCTGCTTTGTCAATACGTGTAACCATTTACACACGTTGCTTTAAGAGATTTTAGAGGACCGTGTTGGTAAGAGAAGGAAGGAAGGGAGAAGTTAGGAAGGAGGAATCTGGGGGAGGCCTGTTTCCTTTCTTTGGAAGGTTCCAGAGACTGGAGGCTAACTGGTGCTCCAGCATTCCATGTGGGCCAGAGGTGACTGGGAATGGGAGAGGATACCTATCCAGAAAGGACTGGAACCGACCCCCAGGACAGGCACGTTTTATCAGCAGGATTGACCACATCGTACTGGCTCTTAAACAGGGTTGTGCCGAGGGATATTTAACAACTGGTTCTCTAAGAACAACACAGAGCCCTCCTTTGCAGCGTTTGCTGATTACCATGGTGTAAATATTCCCGCCAAGCCCACTTTCGAGCTACCGCTGTGATGTTAACCAACGCGCAGAACTCCTGAAAATTTACCAGTCAGCCGGTAATGAGCTGGCTTTAGCACACGACTGTATAAACTTCTCACCGCAGCTTTTCTGTCTGTAAATATGAATTTTATAATGTGACCATCCTGTCTCCACATACACACGTCACGGGTAGCTGGGTCAGATGCGAAGGAGCCATGGAAACGGTGGTGTTTAGTGGTGCTGCATGTGCTCGCGATTCTTTTGAAACCCTCTTTCCCTCCGCTGGCTGTACTTGTCTTAGAGCCAAGATCTGTGTTGATGATCTCTCAAAAACCAGCCTGTCCAAGGTTCTGCTCAGAGCAGTACATCTAGTTTTATTCTCCCAATCAGGGTTATGCTCCCTGCAGCAGACTGACTCAATTAGCCTTCCATTCCAGAGTCCAATTGTGAGTCAATTCTGAGGTTGTTAAGCAAAATGAGTCTAGTGGCAGTAGCCTCGTGCTGAAGGACAGCAATTCGCATCACGGGGCTGGCTGTGCAGCTAATGGTCGACTGAAGAGACCACGAGAGACAGGAGACACGTGGACAGAGCGACCTTCCGTCCATGACTGGGAGAAGGGCCGGGAGCACAGGGCTGCCAGGGCGGAGAGCTGATCAGGTTGTGTGCACAACTTGGAGCCTCAGCTGCCTGAGCTGTACTTGGCCTTTGCGGGGTTAGAAGCCTAGTACCACTAAATCATTAACTTCCGCAACCAGGAAGAGACTTCTGAAATTAACACTCAATCCAAGCTGGATGCCATTGGAGCCAATTGAGTCAGCCTGAGCCATCTTTTGGGAGTTCCTCCGAAAAATAAATCCTTTAACCGGGCTACAGAAAATGGCCAGGTTTTATGCGCTTCAGCGTGTTCAATTAGAGTCAGAAAACACCAGCAAGGCTCCAACAGTGGGAGAGATCCGGGTACGCGCACGCACACACACACACGTGCATGCACAAGTCTCATATGGAGGACTTTGCCAAGCCACTTAGCTCTGCACATGGCCCGGCCTGGGAAGCCATATAAAGGGTCTCTCTGAGGAGTGTCAGGTGCCGTGCAGAGAAAATAAAGCAGAGCTCCAGCATCTGCCCCGGGGACTCACAGTGATGGAACCAGGCACATGACATACGGAGTGCACAGATCGGCACGGATAGGGAGGCTCAGACACGCCTTGTTTACAAGGGTTCAAGGAGAGACCAGTCTCACGGCGCAGCCTTTGCAGTGTGCTGTGAACTTGGATGATTTCATCAGGCCTTTAAATCCCCTTCTAGTTCAAGTTGCGGTAAAGGGACCACACGTGTGCTTCCTACCCAGCTTTTACAAACCTTTGTGACCATCACACATCTCGCTGTGCTCTGTCTGTGTGTTTATATATCATAAAATACGCTAAGTAAATACAGTTTCTTGAGAGGAAAGAAGTGAAAACGGCACTGGGTATGTTGCCTGCCAACTCGGGGGAGCTAAAGAGAAGAAAGCTGAGACAACCGTTCATTGTCTCCCATAATTGCCAGATAATTGAAATTCTCTGGCAGTCCATTGTGTTCTTCACACAGAAACAGAGCTGTTGTCTGCTGAGATGACCTCAGAGGTGGCCCAGCTCTCAAGCAGAATTTCTCCAACAATATCCTCTTCAGATTAAAAGAGCCAGTTGGTCACAAAGAGGCCTCTTCCTCCTCAGACCAGCATGTCTGCGGCCCCCTCTCTATTTCTGGGTCTCTGCAACTTCGCCACCACCCAGGGCCTCTGGGCGGACCGTGCTGGCCCCTGGGGAGTTTGCAAACTCCAGACAGATGCCGCGTTTTGATCCGTGGACCCTCCAGGCACCACCTCCAACTGCAGGCCCATCATACCCAGTCAGAGACAGTGAAACTACAGCCAAAGTGAGCGTCACCTTGTCCCTCTTGGCCTTTCCCTTCAGTTCCAGAAAGGCAAGCCCCTCCCCATTGTCACCTGGCTAAAAAAAATGACTGCCCCAGTGCTGGCGGATGAGAGATGACTTACAAGACAGATACACATATTTTTAAAGCCAGTAGGAATTACGGGCACAGATGGGCTGTAGGATCCTACTTTGATGCCAGGGACATATTTCTGTATAAAGTAAATATTTTCCCAGTGTGGATCTCCCGTGTGTGTGTGTAGAGACGCATATTTTCTAAAGATGCAAATAAGCCTAGTCAGAAATAAATATTGAATGGAAACTTCAAAGCACCTAGATTTTTTTAGTTATATGCCCTGAAGACTTCTCTGCAAATACGCAGACACACAGGTGGGCGAGGGCTGGGGGAGGGTGGGGACAGATGGGGGGTTGTATAAGAGAGGATGCTAACATTTTAAAGGGTTCACGTTTTCTACATTTTGCGGGGCGGAGGAAGGCATATCGACAAAGGAAGAAAGAAAAGTTATGTCTGTCTATAGGCTCAGGATATTTTAAAGCGCCTTCCCCTCTTTTCTTCCTATTGCAGGTCTCGCCTTGCTGATTTTTTTACCAACTGCCAGCCAGAGTCCAGGTCTGTCAGCAGCTGTCTCAAGGAAAACTATGCGGACTGCCTTCTGGCCTACTCAGGGCTTATTGGTAAGAGAAGCGGCACAGGGAAAAAAGTCTGGTTCACAAACACTCACAGACTCTTCCCATTGTAGCCTGCCACTGCCTGTGCAAGTAACGATCTCCCAGAAACCTTCTGTGCTGGGGTTTTGATGTCAGGCCTTGAGGACTCGCCTATGAAAACAGAAAACAGGAGGATAATGGATGTGCAAAGGCAAAGGCAGGAAGCTAGCAGGGTGAAGACTTGAGAAGTATCTCGTTTGGAGAAGTGACTACGCAGAACAAAAGTACCGAAAAAAGTCTGGTTTTGGAAGAGGAAAGCAAGTCGAACCAAGTTAATTGCATTAGGGAACTAATGGCCCTTGGGGGGAAAAAACCCCAACTGCTAGGGTCCTTCTCACCATTAATATTCTTGGTAATTCAGCTCCTGGTTGGTGGGGTGGGGTGGGGTGGGGTGTCGGGGTGGGGGGGGAGGGGTGGATTCAGCCTAAACTTTTTTCCCTGAGAATAGACACAGCAGAAACTGTGCTTTCTGTCCTTCAAGCCCTGAGGCTTTAGGAGAACCAGGTTGTCAGTATTTGGGGGGACAGTGCAGTTACACCAGGCCCCAGTGAGTTGAAAGAGAGCCAGAACTGAGGTGAATCTGTGCCCATGGATAAGTGGGGCAGGCAGGAGGAAAGGATGGTGCTCCGGGTCTTGGGGACTGCGGAAGCGTTGGTGACGGGGTTCCAGCACGTTTGATGTTTGAGGACGAACGAACACGTAATGAAGGCTGCGGAGGCCAGAGGGAAATCACAGTTGTCAGAAGCGTGATGGCTCAGCCAGGATGTGTGTTCCTGCCAGGGTCACACAAGTCGCCAGGAAGGAGGAACATCCCACCAAGAATGACAGCACAGACTAAATTCTTTGTCACCAGAGTGTCTTCAGCAAGAGTCATCGGGAAAATCAAACAATATTACTTAATGCAGAGATATTATAGGTGCTGCGCAGTCACCCCAACTTTTTTTGAAAGGACACTTGTGTCCCATTGGGTCATACCTTTCACCGGTTACTGACCATTTTTATGGCTATGTCCAACGAGAGTGTATCTTCCTTAAGTCAGTATTCCAAATGGGCATTCACTCTCTCCTTGTCTTAAATAAGCCTCTAGAAGGGGTTACTTATCAACTATGGAATTACAGATTTAGGAAATAACAGAAGTAATTAAGATATACTCGTTGTACAAAGTTTTTAAAAAGATCCAGAGACGCCCAAAGGAGATCTACAAATCAACTCCCAGATATAATTACTCTTGACACCTCAGTCCGTATCCCTCCAGTCAGACACGCTTGTTAAATCCTCCACGAGTGCAAGATGCAGGGCTTCCAGGCATTTCTGGCTTGGCAAACTGTTACATGCCTGAGGATGTCGAAATCCTCATCACTTAGGGGAATAATTGGTCGAGGCAATGCATTCTACAGACCAAAATTCATTTCTCTGTTGGGTCCAGATCTCTCCCTCTGCGCCGGTCATTGGATTCTAACTTCTTTCAGGATTTCCATATGTCAGGGAGCCACTATGGGGCCAGGCCTGTTTAGTGGAAGTTCTCATCTGAAAGCAAAATGGCATATGATGTAGTTCAAGACAGTAAGGAATGTAGGGCAAAGAAGACACGCCCTTGACCCAGAAGAGCTTACAAAGAATTTTTTTTTTTTCTGCTTGTGAACCCAGTATACCCTGTGGATCACTGACCGCCTGTGACTTCTTACTCTCACATGATATATAAAAACAGAAAACTTTTTGGCATGAGAAGGCATTGCCTAGTGTGAGCCACCCAGGAGAAGACATTTGGGTTGTATTAAGTATAAATGCATTGTGTAGTTGTGCCGGTACAGAATTCGTGAGAAAAACCATGGATACAGAAAGATGGAGGCAAGAAAGACCACCCCGTATTTCTCTGAGGACTTTTGAAGACTATTGAGACAATGCTCCAGGAGCCATCAGCTTAGAGAATTTTCGCTGTTTGTTTCCAATTCATTCTCAACTTGAAAGACTTTATTTAAATCTGTTGAGAGTCTGGTGAGCAGTGGCCTCATTGTATACATTCAAGATGTAGGGTAACCCACAAGGATAGCTTTGAAGCTTCCATGTGTTTCTCTGAAGAAGCCATTTGCTTCTGAGGGAAATGGATTCAAAGTCCTAAAAGGTTTTTTAAGATATGGAAAACCAGTTCTATCTATTTATGAAGACTAATGACATTTTCCAGAAAAAGCAAGGGATTTGGTAACTCATGCTTTCAACGTTAATTCTCTCCTACTCCATGACATCCATACCATTTCAGGGAGAAAAAAAAAACACCCTAAGTGTAGCTCAAGGAGTTCTGTTATAATTTTTTAAGTAAATATGTAAATTATTTTGTGTACACAAGATAAATTGCCGAGAAAATGCACTGCTTAACATAATTTACCACTCAGCAAGCACAATGTTTGTAATCATCCACAATGCCTTTGCCATCGGAGGGACATTTGTTTCTTTTCAGGGTATAGAGAAGTTCAGATCATCACGCAAGAATAAAACATCTTGTTTTTACTCTTCCAGGTACCGTCATGACCCCCAACTACATAGACTCCAGTAGCCTCAGCGTGGCCCCGTGGTGTGACTGCAGTAACAGTGGGAATGACCTGGAAGAGTGCTTGAAGTTCTTGAATTTCTTCAAGGACAATACGTGTCTTAGTGAGTTTTTTAAAAAAACCCAGAAACGAGCATACAGACACGCTTTTCTCCCTGAGCTCAAGTTGTAACTCCATATTTCTTGTATCTGCCTCCCCCCTCTCTTTCTTGTCTCTTGTTTTCCTGATCCCTGATGGTGAATCAAATGCCTTTTGGCCACACCATGTAACGACGCAGCAGGGAACAGAACAAGTGATGAACTGGGTGCTGCCAAGAGAGCAAGAGATTCAAATAACCGAGGGTACATTACGTGGGAAAGAACACTCCTACCCATAGCTCAAATTCTGATCTTGGCAACCAGCACGGAGCCTGTTCCAAAGGTTCTTAAAACCTGGACGCAATATACGATGTGAGGCACTCAGACAAATTAGATGAGAGTGGGCCTCCAAGGGCTGTCTGCGAAAAATTAGAATATTAACATCAGTAGCCCCTTGGATGTTCCGGGTTGGCTCAGAGGACAAGCCTCCTTGAGTGAGAGAAGCTGGTGCTACAGCCAGCAGCCTCGGGATGGTCGATTATCTTGGGAGACAGGGACAAGCACTCGGGAGTGTGGGTGGGAGACTCCTGCCTAGAAACAGTATCCGTTATGACTTCAGTATCCTTGAGGCAATTGGGAGACGTTTCCTAAAGGGAGAGGGATAGAGAGAAATGAACGGGTATGAACATCAGCTTTCATCAGATGAACTTCAAAAGCTTGGTGCCAGGTCTCCCTTCTATCCGCCGAGATCTGCACGCTCAAGGTGACGACCCAGCTGAGATGCTTGAGTACCTCACTCACATTGAATTGTGGCAGCCACCATGAATTTATTGGGGTGCCTTCAACTCAATGTACAGGAAGTGTGATTTATACATTAGCTCCTTTGCTGTAATCTGTACAAGAATCCTAGGAGATGTAGGCATTATTATCTTCATTTCACAGTTGAGTAAAGGGCCAGTCTTCACTTAGATCGTCTGTGCCAAAGATAGGATCCAAAGGCTGAGTTCCTTCTGCAGTCCCCTGCCCCCTGAGGGTTCTTTGTCATGCCTGATATCGAAGGACCCACTGAACAAGTAGATATGCCTGAACATCAGGGACTAGGCGTGACTTCCTGGTGGCAGGTGTGGACCAAGTTTCTAGGAATCAAGGCTTAGTCACCTCCTGTCCTCAAGTGGCAATTTCTCCATGATGCCCTGCTGTATCGTGGCTGATTTTTAAGGAATTAGCTAACAATTTACCATGGGCACATGTTACTTCCAAAACCTTCTCACTGTTTCCTTTGTTGACAAGACTAATTTAAGTGATTTGCTCACTACATACTTGAGTCATGTGGCTGTAGCCAAACCATTAAAACTAAAACAAGCTTTTGGATACTTAAGTGAAATTCAAGCTGGCAAAACTTGTCTCAGGATGGAGTCATTCACCTAGCCTTGAACCTCTTGTTTGGTCTTGCCTTAAAAAAGTGTGTATGCGCGTGTGTGTGTGTGTGTGTGTGTGTGTGTGTGTGTGTGTGTGTGTAATATATCTCCTTCTTTACATCTTGCATGCTCTTCTGGCAGAATACGAGATTTAATGAAGATAAAGCAATGGCAATAGAAGTCAGCGAGGGAAAGATTATACCCATGCTGGCTGGAAAGCTGCTCCCTCACAAAGAAACTAAGGCTGTCCCTACTTAATAATATTTCGGTAAAGGGAAGAATAGTCTGGTATCTTATTGCTAATGACTTTCCAATAAAAATAAATGCATTTGGTCTTCAACAGGGACCAAAGCCAGCCAGAATGTTGTATAGTCATTTTATTTAAACTTTGATTAGAAGAGGCACAGCATACCAAAGATACAGGGCTGTAAATTCAGTCTCTCACAAAAGGCCCTGGAGTAGAAGGAATTGGAATTTGTACATTTCGGCCCAAATGCAATAACCCAGTTCTGCTCTCTTCAGATTAACCAGACCTCCCCCAATTCCCCTGTCATAAACAAGACTCCAGCCTATCGTTTACTTCTGGTTATTGGGGGAGGTGACAGTTATTTTTGCACCTAAGTGCGTGACAGATGCGAGGGGAAGAAAGCAGAACGAGCTGAAGGTGGAGGTGACTGTTACTGTCACTCAAGTCTTTCTTCAGATGCCACCTTCCCCTTCCTGGGCCACTTTGTCCAAACTGCCGTCCCCCATTCCCATCCAGTGCTCCCTGTGCCTCACCCCTCTGTCCTTTTCCTCCGAGTACTCCTTACCACCTAATGGGTTGTATATTTTACTTATTTGTCTCCCCGCCCATAATGTGACCTCCACGAGGGCAGGAACTTCTGTCTTTCATTGCTGTCAATGATATTCATTGCTGCACACCTGGTACAAAGCAGTGCCTGGCACTTAGTAGATGTTCCATTGACATTTGAATGAATGAATGAGCAAATGAACAAAATAAACCAACTCCCCAAGTGCCAGTGCCAACACGCTGGAAAGCACAGGTAGTTCCAATGAATAGCAAAGGGCCTCCTGAATCTGCATGTCTTAACGAGAAAAAGGAAGGTTTAGTTGTTCTTTCATCCTTGTTCTGGGTCATTCAAGGAAACCAGTCCCCCACATACTCCTTTCGGTATGTTTCACCCACCCATTGAGCCATGTAACGTAGCTAGGGGCATAAAAAGCATCTCTATTAATGTGAAGCTGTTTCTTGCAGCCTAAAAAATGTAAAATTGTAGAAAACAAGTTTCCAATTTTCTGAACTTAAAGGATAACACTTTTAGAACAAAATGTCACTTCTAAGAGGAATAGTAGGCTTAAATTATTCTGTCTTGTGTATCGAAAAATGCCAGCTAAGAGTCATATATTAACAATTTGCACATTCAGGTCCCAAATGGAGGAGTTTGATTTCTTATACAATGAATACGAAATAAAAAAAATTCCTAAATCCAGGCCAAATCCCCGAAGACCTGATTAAAAACTGTTTTTTATTCATTTTGGGCAAGGGAACAACACACAACCAATTTACTCTTGCCATAAAAACAATCTAATCCCATGAAATTGTAATAAGCTTTTAAAGTTTTACATTTTAAACTTTTCTTTTAAGCAGGGCTGCTCCTAACTAATTATGCAGATTTCCTCTGGAAGACTGGGAGCAGAAAGGGAAAAAAAAAGTGATCTTAGTTAAATTTTCACTATATTATTGATGAGCTCTGGGATAGGCTTTTCTTTTAAAGAAATTGGTTGGATTTGTACTGTGAGCAATGCCTAAGCCTCATAGTAGGTGCTCTGTGACAGTGAATGATAGTCTTTGCTGTTTAATTTTACTGTCCAATTAATGTGAACACCACTGGGATATTGTACTTTTTTTAAAATAGCACGATAGGGATATTGTACTTTTTTT
>NW_011888827.1:4513606-4519020 GCF_000151845.1 Pteropus vampyrus
ATGAGTATTCAGCTGTTTGGTAAGACATTACATATTTATATGTTCACAAAGTATTTTCACACGCTTTATCTCTTTGGATGTTATCCTCCTGACAGCTGCGGGAGACATGCTATTATTATGGCACTGTCAGCCTTGTTCTCTCATTTGAGGACATGGGGGCTCAGCAAGGTAACTTTCGCTCGAGCCTGCGGAGCCAGTGAGTCACAGAACCGGCACTGGGGATCCGGGAGCCTCGTGTATGTTTCACAGTTCTTTCTGTATTTGGGGGATAGTGGTGACCACATGGTGACTTCTGCCTCCTTCCATGCTAGAGAAAGGGACTTGTGCCAAGCACCCTGCTGTCACATTTGCCATACTTCACACTTGTCACTGAGGTACATCCTCCTGTCTCTCCATTCACTCCCTGCTAACGATCCATCTCACCAGAAAGCTCACCCAACCCTTCTTTGGACAAATACTGTCCTCACCCACCCACTTTGCTCCCTAGAAAGTATCGGGGCAGTTTCCCCAGTTCTGATTTGCTTGATACCTTCTGACTCCAGCATGTCCCCTCTGCTCCTTGGATATCCCCTATGCTATTTATTTGAGCTTTGGTCTCTGTCTTCTGTCCCCCTGGGTCTCCACTCTCCAATACACACCCTCAGCCACACAGCGTAAGGTCAACCAGATGTTCTTCATACTTTAAGGCATTTCTTGAGCATTTCCCATCTCCAAAGCACTGTGCAGAAACTAGGAGGAAGTTTGGGAGGAAGGGTACCATGGCACCTATCTGCTCCATCCTGCATCAGGGCCCTGAGGTTCAGGGAGGGAAAGTGACTTGCACAGAGTCCCCCAGCCAGTCCCCCTAGAGTCAGGCACAGCACCACAGAGAAACAGTCTCTTCTTCAGCTCCGGCCAGTGCTCAGAGTCCCGCTTCCTCCTCGGTCCACTTTTTGTTGTCATTGGGTCCACTCAGATTCCAGCACCAGGAAAGACAAGCGGCCAGACGATGGACAGGACCCTGTCATCATAAGGGGATAATAGTGGGACAGAGGTGGTTCCTGGCCAGTGGAAGAGGCCGCCTTTGGCTGCAGCAAAGCCCGATTCTTTTCTGCATGGGCCTAAGTGCACAGAGCGTGACTGCAGAGGCAGCACTCAGCCTATTTATTAAGCTCCTTCTGTGTTCTGGAAATTCCGTGAAGATGGACATTTGAAAACAATTCTCTCCTCGGTGAACTTACAAATAGTAGGCAAGATGCAGCTTGTCAATATTTTTGGAAGGTCAGACTAAGTTAATAGCTGACATCTCAGAAGAATTAGAAACACCACAGAATTAGAGTTTTCCCCAAGAGCAGGAGAGGAGCCTGTCAGTCATAAGGAAGTGGTCGCCTCCCCTGCCCCCAGCCCAGATCACAGCCCCTGACTTCCGCTTCCCACGGTGCTGTGCATGGCTTGGACACACAATATTTTGTCTCTAGTACAGATCTGCCCAAACAGCCCTCTCTGCAAAGAGGACCTTATGTCTCCTCTGGCCATGTCAGAGGACACATGAGTGCTATTCCCAAGAAACAGCAGCTTTCTTTACCCTGTATTAGTGATCAGAACTCTGCCTGATAATAGAGGGAAAATAAAATTAAAGCATGATGTTTATCTCACGGCCGCCACTTAACTTTTCAGCAGAGGGGAATGGTGGTGTGGGACTCTCGAGGAATGAGGTGACAGCCATGCCCATCTTCCCTGTGACACACACACACACAGTCCACATCTCTTGGAGCTGCATAGCATCTCCCTTGCAGGAAGCCTTTCAGGGAACCTTATCTTGTCTCCTAAGGTGACACCTGCTTGAGCCCGTTTTTGCACAGGCGATGCAGGGGGTGAGGGCAAGGGTTTCCTCGTGCCACGGTCCCAGGAGACACGGTGTAAGGGAAGGACTGAAAGTTTGCCAGTAAAACTCTTTGCAGCTTGCTGACCTCTTTAGGATGACTTATGTTAGGAATAGTTGAGCGAATCACTGGAGGCCGGAGGATCGGAAGGTGAGCAAGTGATGAGAGACAGGCCTCGGCCCGGGAGAACCTGGTCCCTGGAACTGATTCAGGACACTTGCTTTGGTGTAGGGCCCCCAGGGGACTCATTCTCCCTATCTGTCCTTCCTTTGCTTGCCTGGCCGTCTCTAGATAAATTACCACTTGCCAACGGGTCTTAGAAATATCTTAGAACAACGTTTGTCCCGGCTGCATGTGTCGTTACTCAGAATAGAACCTACTTAAACCCAGCTTGGGATCCATTGGTAACAGATTTAGAAAAAGTCAACTATCTTTGGCAGCTCTAAAGTTCACTCCCCTCGAGAAGCACCCTCTTGTAATATTTTAAAATATACAATAATATGAGAAAACTCTTGGGGACTTGAGTTTCTGTCTTAACATTTGAGATAGATTTCCCCCTTGGAAGGGAAGCAATAAGAATAAACATTTTCAAAAGTCAGCTTCAACGTGTAATTATCAACAAACCAAACACTCTTCTGTTTGGGGAGATGATGGCCTTGGGTGCAGGGCATACAGGACTCAACTGCAGTTCCTACGAAAGGCTCAGCTTTAAAAAAGGAAAGTTGATTGATTAATATAAAATGTCATAGAAATGTCCAAGTGTTGGCTCCCTGAGGTGATAAAATACCAGGTTTTGGGTAACCTGCCAAGCTCCCACGTCAGGATTAATTGGCAGTCATATTAGTAACAAGCGTGACACAGGCGGTGCTATTGTTGGCATATCCCTTTGACTTGTACAAAATGATCACATGAAAAAAACAAAGAAATATTAAAAATTCTACTAATTATTACATCTTCTACACACTTGAGTGGTCTGGTAGCTGGAAAAAGCTCAGAATATTTAAATCAAATATTCTGATGGATTGTACTGATCGCTTATTTAAAGTAAATATCTTTGGGAGGTGTAAATATTGGGAAAATCTGTATTTGGCATCGCAATACATCTCTTAACTCTGGTGGTGTAAAGTGAAGACTTCTCACAGTGACATTTGTAGGCCCCTGGTTTCCATGGTCAAATGGGGAATACAATGCTTGTAACCCATTTAACTCCTACGTGTTAGAGTATTTGAGTATCGAATTCGAATATTGAATATGAAAATACTGTATTTTAGAATATCAAAAATCATCTCCATCTGAAACAAGACTTTACATCCAGGAAGACCAGCATGCCTTACCTTTCAAGAGACCTAAACAAAGTCCATTTGTACTGGATAGGAACAGACAAGACCAGAAATGTTTTCAGACCTCTTCTCAGAGTCTGGGTGTGGCAGGAGGGCGATTATCCAAACCTGCTAAATACCCAGGACTCCACTGGCTGTGACCAAGTGAAAAATTTAAGTGTTGTGTTTTAAAAGGAAAGCTGCCAATGGGTGTTCTGTAAATCATTTGTGCCAGCAGACTGACCCCATTATGTCAGCTAATCCTGGAAATACAGGAGGTAAATTTAAATCTTCTAGCATGAAGCACTTAATCAATATTCTAAATGTTTTTCTTGCAATTTATGCTAGCAGAGCAATGGGGCGCTTTGGCGTCCCGTTAATCTTCCAGTGGAGAAGTGCTTGAGAGCACGGCCAGGGTGGTGGGATTTTGTACAGGAAGCTGGAAGGGGTGGGGGAAGTGCTTATTTCCAAACCAGGCGCCTGGCGTGGGGACTCTCTACCCCTCTACTCACTCCACCCTTTCCGGTGGGCAGAGCTACCCTGCAGGCACCCCTCAGCCCCTTCTTTTTCATCTGCTATTGACAGCCAAATGCTGCTTTGCTGGGAAGAGCATGAGCTTGGGAGTTAGTTGGACCTGAGTGAGAATCCCAGCTTACTTCTTATTGCTGTGTGACTGGGGGCGTGTTTCTCACCCTCTCTGAATGTCTGCTGTAAAATATTATCCACCTCTTGGGTTTGTTGTGATGATAAAAAGGACTGATACCTGTATGCAAAGGGCCCAACAGGATTGGCCAACCCTCTGCATTTGGAAAGTGGCCATCACTCTTATTGTTATTGAATAGATATGTTAGTGCTTTAAATCCGGACACCGGGGCTGTGAAGGAAGGCCTGGGGGTCAGGGACCATGGAGAGGGAAAGATCAAGCTCCTTAGATATTGCTTCCTTAGTTTGTCAGAAGTGTTTGAACCAACCAAGGGGTATCCTGCTGGTTCTAAGATGTGGTCATTGTAGAAAGACGTGAGGGAGGAGGGGAAGGAGTAGGGTGGTCCTTGGACACCAGGCTGAGAAGAAAGACAACCCGAAAGGCAATAAAGGACCAGGTCTGAGGGATGTGAACTACCCCAAACTCCATCTCTCTGTGCGCAGAAAGAGTTTCCTGGGAGCGACAGCCTAGCAATCAACTTCTTAGATCTGGGACAGCAGTCAGATCTTGGTCCAGCCTAGGTACAGCCAGCGTGGGACTGTCTGCTAGGGGCTGTTGCCGCATCCCTTTAACAGTACTGACATTGAGAAGAGGTGACACAATTGTAAACAGGAAACACTCTTAGTTGCAGAAAAGACAGTATTTGGTAACGAGCCCTGCCTCTGAGCTTCAAAGACCAGGATTTTGCAGTCTCTCTCATATCTGCACTCTACTAGCACTATTATTTGCTTAATATTTATCTTGAAACTCAATTAATAGATATACTGTTTATAGCATTTGAGAAACATTTGTGAATCAATGTGCTAGCTCTCAGTGTATATATGAAAATCACTATATGAATATTACATTTAAAACAATAAAAAATGTTTGTATGCCACCTAAATAATGTCATATACACCAGTGGTCCCCAAGCTCCATTTTAGGAAGCTTTATAAACGATCTAATTATATGACAGATTCCAGAACGATTTGTTTTTATAACTTGCATCACCTCTGCTTTTTATGGTCGGGCATTAATAAAGCAAATGTGCATATAGCACTTCCCATGAGCCAAGTACTGATATAAGCACATCATGCATTTATATCCTGACAGTAACCTTATGAGGTTAGTGGTATTATTCCCATTTTGGGAGGGTGGGGGAGACAATAGGCCTGAGACTCAGAGAGCCTCCATCAGAAGAAGAGGACTAGCAAAGCAACATTGTCCCCTCTGTGCATTTTAAATGGCTACACCATATCACCTAAATCAGAGCACTTTCCTGTTTTGTTTCTGGATGACATTATTCATTCGGTGAAGATTGATTCAGTCCCTAAATTCCCGTCGAACATCTGGCAGGTCGAAGTTTCAGACTGGTTTGTAAACCAGCATGAAGAAATGAACTCGGTTTGGATGTCAGGCCCTGAGGTTAGTACAGACTCCACAGGTTAAGGACAGGGTCCCCAATAAGATCGCACTGACTTCAGATGCCAGACTCAGGGGTCTCAGAGCTGCCTGCATTTCTGACCAACAAGCCACAAATTCAGGGGTTCC
>NW_011888827.1:4520265-4524657 GCF_000151845.1 Pteropus vampyrus
ATGGCCTCGTTTGAACTTAACAACCTCTTTAAAGACACTATCTCCAAATATAGTCACATTCTGAAGTACTGGGGGTTAGGACTTCAATGGATGAATTTCGGAAGGACGCAATTCAGCCCATAATATTTGTGTAGGGGGCACGTACTCAGTAACTAAACTTTTGTCATTTTAAAAATCTCACTTATGGAGCAACTTTAAGGGGGAAAAATGCTATTACCACAACAACCCTTTCTTGGTCAATGTGATCCTGCTAAGTGTCACTTGTGCAGTCTTTGGACCACACAAGAGAGGCTCTGACTCTTGGCTCGTCCTGTGGTGGAGGGGATATGGGGAATGGTACCTGTCTTGGGGGAGGGACACGAGCCCCCAGACCCAACCTGAGAACCTCAGGTGTTCTCTGCCTTGCTGAAGCAGATGTTACCAGATTTCTAGCTTCTGCAAACTTAATTCAAGTAATGATTTCTTTTGTGATTGGCATGTTTGCATTGTAGCAAACTTTTTGGCTCAACATATTGTTAGAATACACAGTACTGTAATTTAAGATTATTTTATCAGCAGTAAAGGGTTTTATCATTCATTTAAAAAGTTGTAATGGGCTTGAGCATCTTTAGTATAGTTTAATAATATAGCATTTTATAGCTGGCTGTAAAATTTCAGATTACGGTTTTAGCAATTGTGCCATCCTATTTTATAGTTTAATAATTGTTCGAATGAAGAAGAGTAAAGTTCCTAAAAACCAATTTAATGACTTAGAAAAATAGCCTTTATCAAAATCTATTGCACACCCTTAATGAACCCAGATGTCACCTTTTCAACAAAAGCGGATCGTAGCATCTATTTTTCTCAACTACAAAGCCCTCCAAATTAAGCACACAGAATGTAGTATCTCTGAGTTTTAATTTTTCTCCTTTTTTTTCTCTTTTATCCCTAATCTCTTATAACTATAGAATAAGCCTATTTGCCAGGCACAAGGTGAACACCAACTAGGCCAGGAGAGCTTCAGCAAGAACAGGCAGCCTTCAGATCTGTCTTGAGAAAGTTCTCCATTTTACAGATGGCCCCTTGATCGTATTGCTTCTACCCCAGCTCCTCACTCTAAAAAGTCTCTTATTAATGCCTCTTGATAACCCATACTTCACCATTCTGGGCAGAGAGTAGAACAACAGGGAGCTCTAAATTCTTACATAATTGTACACTATCATTAGGAGTAATAAAAGCATCAGCAGACAGCATCAGGGAGAAGGCACCATCTCATGTTGTCACTGGGATTTTAGTTGGTCTTATTATATTTCCAGGATTTCCCAGGGGTCTGTTTTCAAACAACGGAAGGCAGTAAAAGAGCAAGTCCACACCAGGTCCACACACACAGTTACCTCGGAGCATGTCGGGCATACCTTGGGAATATGGTCCAAGGACCCTTGGGTGCAGTGTGATTCCTGGGCAGACCAGCTTCGGCCCAGAGCCCTGTTTCTGTTACACAGAAATGGCAACAGTCAGGGCAAGTCCCATGTGTATGGGCGCCATCCTCTGGAGTGGAGGCCAGGGGCTTGGGGCTCATTTCCACTCTGTATAATAAACAGTGGCGCCTGGTATGTGAGTGATGAGGAGGCTGCCTCTGCACTGCCCACCTGGTAAGTAGGTTGGGCAGAGGTCACCCGCAGCAGCTAGAACCCCTGTCTTGCATCATCTTGAAAAGCTACAGGCCACCTTTCCTCTGTCTCCTGCTGAGTTCTCCCATTGCCTCACCCTTCTTTGTCAGCTCCAGAGAATTTCTAGTTGATATTTGGTGTTGGTTGGAACAACTTAAGGCTCTCCATCCCAATGGCCTGTTGGTATATTTTGCCAATTCACAGTCATCTTAGCAATGATGGCACAGCTGGAATTCATTCTTGCTGGCCAGGGACAGGCCTTTGCTCCAGGCTTCAGCTGCTGTCTCCGCCTATGACCTACGGCAGCGGGTGGCACCCTCTCCGTTCTAATGGGGTGAAGGGTAGTGATTCTGAGGTGCTGCGGCAAGTGGAGGCAACACCATCATTCGTTTTACTCCAAAACCAAACCCACTTTGAGATGCTATAACTCAGGCACAGACTGTGCCAGTACCTGACAGGGGATCATGCAGAAAGTCAGCCTACGGTGGCATGGTTGGTTCTCATTGTTGCCTTTTTAAGCAAAAGAGGCTGTTGTGTTTAAGACTGGAAAATACTGAAGAACCAGGCTTCTTGCTACAATAAAATCAAACCTTCTACCTTCTTGTGGACTCCAATGGAGAGTAGTTTAATCTCCTTAATCTTGGATTCATCACTTGCAATATGGGAATAATGAGCACTACCACCTAGGAGGGTTGTGATAATTAAACAAATTAAAATTCTTCAGCACAGTAACAGTGCCTCCAGCACAGTAACTATTTTATCATTTTTGTTTTAATCTTCCTGGTTAGTCTCTGCTAACCATGAGACAGAAGAAGCCTGTGCTTAAGGGTATTTGGTGACCTTTACCCCCAAATTCATCTGGGAAATGACCTTGGGTATCATACAGGGTGTGTACCGGCTTTAGGTTGAACTGATTTTTTATGATCATCCATTTATGTCTTTTTTTTTTTAACCACTTTTCTCAAAAAAATGAGAACATAAGAATGGAATGGAAAGATTAGGGCCCATCAGTACATTCTGGGAAGAGACATTGGGCCACCTGCACCTGTGGTCCAGAGGGCAGTAAGGCTGGTCCATCAGAGGGACAGTAATTCAGCAGTTGGACAATCGCTTAACCCAATTGCTGGGTAATAAACATGCTTAATAAAAAGGAATAGGGAGTCTGCACCATCTTGGCTATAAATATGCTCTCTTGTTCTGGGTAAACTACGAGAATACCTCTGAGCACACTTAGATCACATACTATAAATAAATCCAATTTCTTGTATCCCCCACTGACCTTTTATCCTTAGGACTTCTAACCAATGATACCTCCCTGAATAATCATCTCTGCCTTGTGCCTGAGCCACAGAGCTTACAGATGGGAGGAAAATGGCTCTGGTTCTCTTGGGGATGAGGTTCAATGAAGGGTTTCCCTCCCCTGCACCCCTCATATTTGTGGCCCAAGAGGAGTCACATCATGGATGAGACTGTTTAGAGAGAAAGCTTGGGATGAGGATGAGGGAGAAACATTGTGGAAATGTCCCCCGGAGTGGCTGTCCTCTGCCTGCAGGTCCCTCAAGTACTCACCTCTGGGACTCTGGGGAGAACAAAACTTGCCAGGCCTGGCTTGACCTCTGACCTCCAGCAGAAGTCACATTTGCACAAGTTGCTGTGGTTTCTGGGGCGAGGCTTGGGAGGACCCCCTATGCCCTATACCCCTTGTTAGCCACTTTGTTGATTCTAGGCTGCCTGAGTCATCTCTGTTCATGCTGGTTGTGTGACCTTGGGCTGATTACTGTCCCCCAACACCCACCCCCGCCGGAACCTTCCTCAGTGGTCAGCAGGATAACATGAACTGCTTGCAGGGGTCAGTCTAAGGATTCTGGGAGCTAACGTGGATGGTGTCTGGCATGGAGTCAGTATGCACGGGTCTGAGCGTCAGAGACCTGGTTCCAATCTTGGTGTAGCCACGCCAGTCTGTGGAGACCTGGACAAGTCCCAGCCTCTCAGAAATCCTGTTTTCTGGTCTGTACAAAAGGGGACTGCCCTCCTCAGAGAGCCCTTTCAGCCCTCGGGAGCACGTCGGACAACGCGTGGGGATCGCCATCAGCGGAGGCTGCTATTAACAGTGATCGTGACAGTCGTCATCGCTGTTAGCCTACTCGGGTTTGCCTCTATTTTGTAGAATATTTTTCTTTGTCTACAAAAGCACATTTTTTTTAAGTTTTTACTTTTTTTGCTTTCACCTTGTTTTTTTGCTGCACCAAGGGTGCTCCATCTTCTAAACCCGAAGGCGAACAAAGGCCCTGGGTCCATTAGGTCTCCAGGCCGTGGCATTTTATATCAAACCTTAGTCACCACCATAAGTCACAGAGCCATTACGGGCCCGCACTCAGCTGCACGTAAATGCACAGGAGAATGAGAGGCTTAATAAATATCATCTGACGGTGACGAGGACGCGCGTCGGATGAGGTGGGCTCCGTGCACTTCTCATCAGGGACCACGATGGATCTTTCCTGTCGCTCTTGCACATTTGCGTTTCCGACTGCGCGTTTTGAGAAAACAAATGGTTCATTTTAGGGCCATCCCCCTAGTTCCCTTTACACTGCTATGGCTGATTGTTCGTTCTACAAAACACTTCCCCCGTCTTGGAACGAAACGTCTTTCACACATTGTTTGGCATAATCTCATTGTTAATTGGGCATAAGTTTCTAAAATACAGCTTATAATTGCTTCTTATCTGAATATTTTACTAATTAAG
>NW_011888827.1:4524707-4536800 GCF_000151845.1 Pteropus vampyrus
CCCCCAACACCCACCCCCGCCGGAACCTTCCTCAGTGGTCAGCAGGATAACATGAACTGCTTGCAGGGGTCAGTCTAAGGATTCTGGGAGCTAACGTGGATGGTGTCTGGCATGGAGTCAGTATGCACGGGTCTGAGCGTCAGAGACCTGGTTCCAATCTTGGTGTAGCCACGCCAGTCTGTGGAGACCTGGACAAGTCCCAGCCTCTCAGAAATCCTGTTTTCTGGTCTGTACAAAAGGGGACTGCCCTCCTCAGAGAGCCCTTTCAGCCCTCGGGAGCACGTCGGACAACGCGTGGGGATCGCCATCAGCGGAGGCTGCTATTAACAGTGATCGTGACAGTCGTCATCGCTGTTAGCCTACTCGGGTTTGCCTCTATTTTGTAGAATATTTTTCTTTGTCTACAAAAGCACATTTTTTTTAAGTTTTTACTTTTTTTGCTTTCACCTTGTTTTTTTGCTGCACCAAGGGTGCTCCATCTTCTAAACCCGAAGGCGAACAAAGGCCCTGGGTCCATTAGGTCTCCAGGCCGTGGCATTTTATATCAAACCTTAGTCACCACCATAAGTCACAGAGCCATTACGGGCCCGCACTCAGCTGCACGTAAATGCACAGGAGAATGAGAGGCTTAATAAATATCATCTGACGGTGACGAGGACGCGCGTCGGATGAGGTGGGCTCCGTGCACTTCTCATCAGGGACCACGATGGATCTTTCCTGTCGCTCTTGCACATTTGCGTTTCCGACTGCGCGTTTTGAGAAAACAAATGGTTCATTTTAGGGCCATCCCCCTAGTTCCCTTTACACTGCTATGGCTGATTGTTCGTTCTACAAAACACTTCCCCCGTCTTGGAACGAAACGTCTTTCACACATTGTTTGGCATAATCTCATTGTTAATTGGGCATAAGTTTCTAAAATACAGCTTATAATTGCTTCTTATCTGAATATTTTACTAATTAAGAAAGTTAACCATGAATGGAAACACACAGTGTTCTGATGTTAGTTTGCCACGTGCAATTGCCCCAACTTGGAGAAAAGCAAAATAGTTGTAAGTTGGCCCTGTGAAGTCGTGGAAAGAAGAAAGGCCGGCTCCAGTGCCACATTAAGCTCCCTGCCGCAGACAGTGTCTGCACACGGCGCTACTTGCCCGTCCTCCCATCAGCGTTAAATTGCAGATGCGGGGCTGCGGGCATCCTCTTGATGCTGTGCCGGAGACTGACAGGCAAGCCCCAGGGATTGCTAAGCTAATGGAGGGCTGTTGATATATCTTACAGGACTGTATCTCTTTCAGTGCATTCATTTTTAAATTCGAGGAAACAGAGAAGGTCACGAGCCAGTTCTATTTGATATGTTCACAAGCCAAATTAGCCTGAACTATTGCCTTTTTTTTCCCCACCCCTGCCCGAATCCAACCACGACCAGCACAGGGACCACAGAGAGGCTAAGAGATCATCAACAGCAACTTGGATTTTCAAAGGACTTCTACCCAGAGTGTCGCATTTGATTCTCAGGACAACTCTGTGGTACCTCAGTAGGACAGGGATTATTGTCATTTTAGCTGATGGTTGAAAAGCCAGGACTAGGAGCAAGTTCTAAATCAGAGTAGAAGCTTTCTTAACTGACCTTCCTTTAAGCGACTCACCGCAGCAGCTGACCTCTCCATTTTGCTGTAAACATCAAATGCCCAAGTCCAAACGTGTGGCCTCCCTCCTGTGCTCATCTCTGCCCCTCTCTCTGTCCAGTGGAGAGGCAGGCTTAAAAGAGCCAGGTGCGTTTGTTCTCAGACCTTCTGGTACTGTCGTATCTAGTATTTGGCTTACATAATCGAATTAAATATAACATGAATGATTGAAATAAGAAGACAAAAGAAAGCAGAGTTGTTTCAGTGAAAACTCAGTTGAATATATTGGAAAAGGCAAACTCCTTTAAAATGCCTTTGGATTAGGTGTGGATGAGGCAAATGTTAAATACAGAAAAACTACGAACAGTGGAAAGATTGTGTACTGGGACTCATCTGCAGGTATCAAACAAATGTTATTCCTGTTTTAGAGGAACTAAACCTGGAAGCTGTAGACCATGAATTATGGGTATAGATTATGTAGAACATAAGCCAGGGAACTCCAATCAGCAAACTCTTTAAAAAACTTTTCTTTAAGAAGATAGCCTTGGTCATGTATCCAAAAATCAGAAAATAAATGACGTTCAGATTTTAAATTAAAATATTTGATACAATACATACAATGGAATATTATTCGGCCTTTAAAAAGAAGGAAATCCTGCCATATGTGACAACATGAATGAATCCAAAGGACATTCTGTTAAATGAAATAAGCCAGTCACAGAAGAACAAATACTACATGACTCCACTTATCTGAAGTATCTAAAATCATCAAACTCATGGAAGCAAAGAATAGAATTTTGGTTTCTAGGGACTGGGGGATGAGGAATGACGAGTTACCCTTTGTCAGGTGTGAAGTTTCAGTTATGCAAGGTGAATGAGTTCTAGAGACCTGCTGTGCATTGTGCCAATAGAAACAATGCTGTATTATACACTTAAACACTTGTTAAGAGGGGAGATCTCATGTTGAGTATTCTTACCACAATTAAAAAAAGAAGCTTTGAAATTTTAAAAAGTTTCATACAAATGGATAATTTTTAAGCCATTTAATGGTTTTTGCCCTTTAACTTAATTTCTTAGTTGACCAATGACCTATGGGCTCGGTCCCCAATCCTGTCAGGTAAGAGGGTTTCTATTCTAGGCTTGACCCTAAGCTCAACCTAAATAGCACTGTTAAACTTGGAACACCTCACGGGTGCCAGGAATCTAAGAACTTCTAGATTCTAGAACATGAATGAATACAGGTCACCTTCGAGGCTATAAACGGCCACCTCTCCCTACCCACCTCCCCCAGCACACACAATCTGGCATCATGTCAGTTTACAGCACTCAGGGTATGGAGACCTCCTCTAAACAGCCCAGCTGGCATCTGAGCCTGTGCCTCTTCCCACTAAGGAAGCTCAGCTTCAGGCTTCCAGACCCTTCCCCACCCCCATCTTATGACCAGGCTTCACCTACCCAGAGCCAGCCAGACTAACTAAACTTGGCATCCCATGGGCCTTCCTAAACCTGTGCTGAGTGAAATATCTTTATAAGGCCTTCTTAGAGCTTAATGTAATGAAAGCCTTTTGGCTGAGGTTCAGGCAATATGTAGACAGTGTCTTAGAGGGAACAGGGAGAAGAGATAAGGCAGAAAAGCTGCCAAAGGATTATCACCAGGCCTTTCTCAGAAGAGCAAGCGTCCCATCTCGCTCTTGCCCTCCTCAAAGCCCCTCGGTCCTTTCCTGCCCTGTGCCAGGGTCCATAGGACCGACAGAAGTCAGCTTGGAGGAAATGGATCCCTTCCCCACAAAGCACAGACTCTGAAAGACAAGCCCCCGAGCCCAGGGCCTCAGAGCAAACCTTATTTATGTGTCCACTTGTTTTATGTAGCTGACTTTACTGCAAATTATTCAGACCAGTGGTTGCAAGTGGTTGTTACCAAGTTTGTAGGAAAAGCAAATCACCACGAAGGTGAGTTTTAAATAGACAGTGGCAGGGATTTTAGAAAGGCTGGCCAACTGCTTGTGACCAGACCAGCAGTAAAACCTCCCTTGGATCTCCCAAATCCGATAGGGAGAATCCGAAAAGCCGGAAAGAGTGTGAGACTGCAGAGCACCGGTCAGATCACCATGACTTAGCCTGCATGCACCAGCACATCGCTGCTTTTTTTCTTTTTTTATTGTGCAGAAATTATCGGGCAAATATGTACCGAGTGCACCACCGAATTGTTATACAGTAAGTACTCCCCATAAAATCAGGTGTATAGGCCTGTAAAATCAGGTATATAATGTGTAATCAGGCGGGTCGGTTTTATTAAAATGCAATGTGAAAAACGCACACTCTGAAGCAGAGAACTGTGCTTAGTTATCCTTCAGAATTAGTTGCCCATCTTTCTTCCTATGTTTTGTCTTACAAGAAAATGTAAGGTGTGTAGATTTAAATTGAGAAATAGCTTTGCGTTCTGGACTATTGGGGGGAAGAAGTCATGCAATGATTTTCCCTAGCAAAGGTCCAATTTATGCTGCAGAAAAGACTCATATGCTAATAAACTGGTATTGACAAGTGTGATAGATGCAGCTAGGTACTTAGTGAGTGCTGGAGAGCAAAGTTGATTGCATTTTACAGTCTGTGTATTTCTCTGTTTATTGCTTGTATTCTGTCATTAAGCAAACAGGTTCCTAATATAGCAAATCTCTCTAATCAGAAAAGCAAGAGAGAAAAGAACCAGAAGCATCATTAATTATGACCATTTGGCTGCAGCCTGGACAGTCTGTTGCTATTGGATTGGGCGACTTCCTCTGTTTTAATTTTCTGGAGGTAGAACAGAAACTGGCTTTTCTTATGCATGGAGGAAAGTAGAGAAATGTTCCATGCCCTGCTGGCTGACAGCTGCCTAAAAACCTGAGATTAAACACTGGCTTCTCTACAGAAATGGAGTCCTGGGGCAGCAAAGGCCGGGTTTCGAGTGGGTGCCCTTTTAAGTCCCCAGTTCCATAAACAGAGCAAGCGTGCTGCTCCAGAGGCTGACCGCTGGTCCCCGAGGCTGGGGAGAGCCTAGCGTGGGCAGAATTCGTGTGTGACGCCCAGTGGCCGATGAGTGGGCCTGACTGCGAGCTATAAATTATGTGTGTGCCCGTGAGTTCTATACAGGAAAACCGTTGGCACCATGGCAGGCTTTCCAGTAGCTAATCACAGGGGTAAAAAGCAGGAGAGTAGTCGGTCTGACTCCAGGTAACAGAGGTTAACAGCATCTAATGCATTTATTAACCCTCTAGTGCCAGGGACTGGTGAGGTCTGGCTCTGCAATTACAGTGACATGGAAATTCTATTACGTGACGTGCCTGGACTTGTGGACAACTGCCAGTGACAATTTTATAACACTGCTGGAGGGACAAGGCTTATGAAGTGCCTAAGGAACAGGTTCCCCGCATTTCCAGAATGACCGTAGGGCTACTGGTTTGGGGGGTGGGTTTCCCCAGTATCATTTTCATCTCTCCATGTTCGAGATGAAAACCCTGGGTGTTCTGGTGTGATGTTTCCCCCGGCTCGGAGTCAGGAATCATCCCCCACAACCATATAACTATCAATTCGCTGTTGTGGAACACTCTTTCATAAAAGAGATTAAATAATTTATTTTTGACATGCTGTAACAATGGTTAAACTTGACTTAGAAAAATGAATCCATTCTCTTCTTCTTTTCCCTCTTTTTAAAGAGAGATCCTATTTTAAAGTCACAGACTGTAAAGCCTTGTGTCTAGAGAGGCCGGGGCTGGCGCCCCTGCACAACCCGTTAACGAGCAGGGACGCTGAGCCCACAGACAGGACCTCGAGTGCTGTCCAGCACTCTCAGTGTTACACCCTTGGTTTCACTGGTCTGGAACTCGGCGATGAAAGGTGTTCTAGTTTCAAGCTCCCCTTCTATCATACAAGATCGAAGACGTTTGTTTTGTTTTTAACTTTCTTGGGACCGTCCCAATTTTCATCAACCGAGAGAGCATTTAAAGTATGTAAATACTCTTGACAATGGTTAAAAGTGGGGGATGCCCTGTAATTTTTCATGTTAGCATTTATCACCTGACTAAGCACACAGTGATAACTTTGATGATGTTTTCAAAAATGCTCAGGACAAAAGCCTTTAAAATATGGAAATAACAGGTTGCTCATGCTTCTAAAATGGACTTTAAGAGCTGGGTTTTCTTAGGTGGACTCTGGATCTGCAGAGATATATGTCTGACCTCAGGGGTCACTGGCAGGGTTGAGATTGCATACAAGACTGATAAGCGTGCAACCAGCCTGACGTATACAGGTCGTAATTCCCCATCTCTGCCCCTCCATCTGCCACTAATGAACCCTAACGGGGACTGGACATCCAGCCTAACAGTGCTCTGCCTGGAGTGGATGCCACTCAGTGCAAGCAGATCGGACTCAGCCCTCCTGTGATCGTGCTAGGTTCAGGTAGAACTCCAAGGCTGCTCTGCTCGGACCTCCACCCAGACCTCTCTGGGGAAGCTGTATTAATGCACTAAGTAAGCCGAATATTTAAAGGCCAGTGTGCATAGACTGCTAAGCCTCTGGAGTGCTAAGTGCTTCTGTGGGTTGAGGAGGTATTTAACAAGAGAGGCATTTTCTCAGAGCATCAGGAGGGGCCCGGCTGCACTCTATTACTTTAACTCAGCAGTTCAACCAGTTATGCCAACCAGTATTGTCCACCAGACAAGGTGAGCTTGGGGTTGCTGCCTCCGGATTTAGTGAAGCTGGTGGGGCTACAGAGAGGCAAGGCCAGAAGTTGACCATTTCCTTTACATAGAGGCCAGCAAGATGCCCGCTTTGTGGGGAAGAAGAGCCCAGAGACGTTGCAGACTTAGAACTGGTCTAAATGAGTGATCGAACGGCTGTTCCCGGCCACTCGCAGATAGAAGACAAGAGCCTGGGAATTTAGACCTGAGAATGTCTACCTGGTTGTACGCCACAATCGTGTACACAGCTGAATGCTCAGTGACTAACGAAGACCAGAAATCTACCTATGCAGATCCAGAGTCCACTCTGGAAAATCTGTTAGGAGACCCTCCTAGTCCACAGGTGGAAGCCCCTTTATGATCATTTAATAATGGTGGGTACTCGACCAGGTTCCTGAAGTGACTGAGACGTATGGCCAGTGAGCATCTCAGGTTGTGTGCGCAATGAGGAAAACACGTGTGCTGGTTGCTAACTATACAGAACAAAGTAGGGAGGAAGCCTACCTAGCCCTTAGAATTCTTAGAGGCCGCTGTGGTCAAGTTTAGCTGTGACCGTGAATACAGAAACAACTTGAAGGTTGCAATGGGTCCCAGACTGGAAGACGGGCTGCCTTCTCTGCGCATCTCAGTAAACTTCTTAGTTATGCAAAAGCCCTTAGCAAAGGTTTATGCCTTTTGGAGATTATGGCCTAGAAAAGCAAAGACGAAATGTGATGTTTTAGGGCTGTTTGGGTGTCTGGGCACAATTCCAATTTATTTCCTGCACAGAAATAAAACATGTAAAGTTCTACACATTATTCTCTGCAGGTATCAATGCAATGGACCAGATTTGCTATTAATATAGATTAAAAGTAGGCTTTTGAGTAAGGTTCAATTCCTCTTTCAATTTCCCCTCTGATCTTCTTACACATAACATTTAGTGACCTTTGAACAGCCTGGGGATGCTTCACAGTATCTTATTCTTGATGCCTGTTTAAAGGTTTCTATTTCATATTCACAGCTGGCATATGCAAATATAGGTAAAGATTATGATGCCTCCCAAGCATTATGGCCAATAAATTACTCCTTGGGTGAAGATGCTATCATTTCAGCCTAGCATGTTTTCAATGAGTTGCAAAATCTTCCCACAACGGGTGGCCTGCCAATGCCAGTCACGCAGAGCTGTCTGCCCAGGAACTCCTCGATTCTGGCGCGATGCTTAACCAGGCTTATCCTGCTGGCGAATGAGCTCTCTGTCTTTCAATGCCACTGGGCTTCTGTTCTGGAGGGGAGGTCCTGGGAGGGGTCGTGTGGATTTGGGGGGCAGGTAGAGCATGAACAGCCAAGCATACCAGGGTGTCCCGGGAGGAAGACTGTTTTCATTCAAGAGTTTTGGAGACCTGGTCTATCTCCTGACTCACAAGTAAACTCCTGCGTGACCTTGGAGGAGTCGCCTAACTTCTCTGCACTCTTCATTGTTTTGCTTTTATAAAATGAGAGGGCCGTCCTGGGCAGCCAGTTTTCATTGTAATTGTTTGAGCACTGAACCTTTCCTTCAACTCCAGTCTCAGGTAGAAGCCCCTGGAGATTTATTCTAGTTGCAAGGAAATAGGGAGCTGAAAGTTTTCACAGCTCAGCCCCGCGCAGCTGTCCTGGACATAGTTTTAAGATGACTGGATCGGGGACCCTTCTGAAAGCGCCCCTGCCCTGTGGGGCAGTGAGCTCCCAAGCCGTGAGTGCTTTACGCAGTAGAGAGCAGCGCCCTGAGCTACATCCCTTCAGTCAAATCATCATATGCCCAGCATTGGAAAATAGCTCAGGGTTCTGTTGACTGGAGCAACAGATAAACAAATGAACAAATGAGCTTCAGGAAAACCTATCCTCGTATTGCTAATAAATGGGTATTTTTATTGCAACATTTTTACCTCAGTGGCACTTCCCGAAAATTAACACTTAGAAATATAAATGAGTTCAAAATATAAATGACTTCAAAACTTTGTCTTCAGTAACCCAGCCCTATGCTGCCTCCAGAAGCCACACGTAGCTACTGAGCCTTAGAAATGGGGCAGGTCCAAATCAAGACGTGCTGTGTCTGATTTTGAAGACTTGAGTATGAAAAAAAATGTCAAGTATCTCAGTAATTTTTATACCGATCACATGTTGAAATGGTAAATATTGTGTTAAATAAAATATGTCGTTAAAATTAACTTCATCAGTTATCTCTTTGCCTACATGGCTACTAGAAAATTCAAAATTATATATGGGGCTCCCAGTTGTAGCTCACAGATTCCTATTGACGGCACTGCCCTTGACAGTTGATTAATGGATTGTTTGTTAGTAATTACTCTTTCGTGTTATGTAGGGGTGATTGTCTCTGTATGTGTTTTTGTCTTTCCCTAGGCACAGAAGCTGAAATCTAACGTGTCGGGCAGTACACATCTCTGCCTTTCTGATGTGAGTTGTGTTTCTTGCTGGATCTCTCTGCATTTCTAGAGACAGAGACTTTGGGCCCCCTGGGGCAGGGTATGATGTGAGGGGCTCAACAACAACAAGATTCCTGAAAGAATGAAAGAATGTAAGGCACCCCCATGTCCCTCTGGCCTTGGAACAAGGTACAGTCATCGCATCCCAGTACGCAGAGTTAGAAGTGCATGTGAGACCCGGGGTCTTCACCTCAGAACTGGACCCAGCATGAAGACCATGGTCCCAATACCACAGTCATATAAAATCATTGGGCCCAGATAACTCTCACTGCTTACTGGATGTCCTCAACCTACAGTTCCTTTAGTTGCCATAGCACCCCAGAGGTAGCTAGGGCAGGCCAAGCTCCTCTCCCCAGTTTACAGGTGAGAAGATGGATGATTCTGTCATGATCATTGTGGTGAGATGCAGCATAATGGGCTTGAGGGGATGCTGGGTGGAGATGGAGTAATGGGTCCTGGGGAAGGACAGCTGTGCTGACTGGGAGTCTGGAAGTCTGGGTTCTGGACTGGGCTCTCCTACTGACGAGCAGGGCAGGTTCTTTCTCTATAAAGCCTAGAGTTGAATTGCCAGTTGGGGGAAAGGCTACTGCTGCCTGCTCTGCTGGTTTCCAATGGGATTTGTGATCCATCTCTGTGTGAACCAGTACTTGACTGGGCAAGTTTTCTGAGGTGATCCTTCCTGCCCTCCTTCCACGACGGGGAGGGACAGCCAGCATTCCTCCTCAGTCAGTGGTACCCAGAAGGAGAAGGGTTCTATGTTGCATAGTACTGGGGTATCTGGGGAATTGGAGAGAAACAGCCAGGATATCTCAGTTCACATTTTTCCCCCAAATGGATTTTAAAAGCCATAAGAGAAGAGCAAGAAGATAAACATTGACCAGACTTTTTATCAAAAGTGTCTAATTCTCACCCCAATTCAAGATCCTTCCCATAAAACTTTAAGTCAGGGAATTACAGTGTCAGTCAGCATAAATCCTGGGTCAGCTTTGGTGAGTGGTGTAGCTCGCTGGTGCGAGGGTAGGGGAGGGAGAGAGAGAGTGTGTGGTTAAAATATACTGTGATAGAATGAATACATGCAGTGAGTGATAATGAAAATGTTCTTTCTTACAGCGTGATTATGAAAAGGATGGTCTCGCTGGTGCCTCCAGCCACATAACCACAAAATCAATGGCCGCTCCTCCAAGCTGTGGTCTGAGCCCACTGCTGATTCTGGTGGTAACTGCCCTGTCCACTCTTTTATCTTTATCTTTGGCAGAAACATTGTAGCTGCATTTAGAAAACAATATGGACATGTAAAAAGACAAAAACCAAGTTATCTGTTTCCTGTCCTCTTGTATATCTGAAATTCCAGTTTTAGGCGCTCAGTTGAGACATTGATTGCTAAAACGGTTTCATCCAACTGGAACTTTTTTCCTTTTTTTTTATTTTTTATTTTTCAAAGAAAGTTTCTTGTGATCCTTCGGGCTTCTGTGGGATACCCAGTGCAGTGCTACGTTCCAAACTCAAAAGGCTTTGGGGTACATTGTATGATAAAGAGATGGTTTGTAAATTTGGCTGTCAAGCAAACGGGGGCCATTTTTTTCATGATGATGATGATGATGATTTTAACAGTTTATCTCTGGCCTTTATTAGCTAGCTAAGGAGTTATAATATTGCTCAAGAATCTTCCGTATTTCATGTAATGGCTTTCATTTCTGATGACATAATTGCAGCTTAACAAGCTTTCCTCGTCACAAATCAAAGATTCTCATCAAGAGAATCCTGATGGACGATGTGCAAACAAGCTTATACCAATGTTTCCACACATCCCAGCCTTTTCCCTCTAATGTTTATGCTCCGTCAACAGTTCTGCACGCTCTTACAAAACAAAAAGCACCTGTCACATCCAGATGTCGTGTCTGTCTTCTAGTCAAAATAGAGAGCGAAAGCGGGTGTGAAACTGCACAGAACCTTGATCGGTGAATGACATTCTCCTAAGCCTTATCCAAATGAGAAGCCCTTAAACTAATAAGAGTCAAATATAGCTGAAGCATCACTCTAATACTCTTTACATGTATGAGGTTATATGTAGAAAAAAAATTTACTACTAAATCGTTTCAACTATTGGCTTTCTATATTTTGAGAGTAACGATAACCGTCTCCATTTTTTTTACTGATGGTTTAATACAAAAATACACGGAGTTTGTTTTCCTTTCCTAAGTAGTGTTAGCTCCAATGTGAACTTCAGGAATACAGCTCTTCAAAAGCAGACTCTGAGGAGCCTCGTGCTTGAGCAGAAAGCTCTGCATCACGTTACTGTGGACAGGCAGGATGAAACGGAGCAGCCAAGCACTGTCTTTTATCATTTCTTGATAATGCAAGAGTGCATACCTGTGAGGAGCCCGGCGGCCATTCGTAAATGTTCTGCAGCGTCGAAAGGCACCTTTGCCAGTTGACACAATTCAGTACCTTGGTTTTCCTGTTCCCTGAGAAAGGCAGCTCGGACTGGGACAGGACGGGGACATGCCGCCCTCTCTTCGGTAGCAGACCCATGCTGGGGTACACAGTTCTTTTCCCAAGGATTGTTTTTACTCCCAACGGTGATGGCGTGGCCACTGTTTAGAGCAGTGTCATCTGAAGGTTATCGGGAATCTTCTTGCATCTTTTTCTGTGTCCTCTGTGACAGACCGTGACCGAGTCTGTGAAAAAAAGATTCGTGGATTGAGAAGGTCGACGTGGGGTCTGTGGAGATGAGCTGGTTGGCACAGGTTGACACGGAACAGAACAGGACTGAGGATGGAAGGCGTCTGGTCTGTTCACGACACATCATCTTCCGCTTAAACAGATTGACCCTAAAAGTACACTTTTGAAGTCTGGTTGAAATGGTGAGATTCAGAATCTACAATGATCGAGTGCCGGTAGCCATGTTTCTCCAAAACTGAGTAGAGAAGAGGCGACCACCTTCACAGAGTGCTGCGGGCACTAGCTAGCTTTCTTCTCACATCGGGGGAGGGGCTGGAGGAGGGAGCCCGCGGTGCACATGTCACACCGATCCCCTCTGCCCTCTGACGTTTGCCTTGTCAGAATCCAGTAACAGGGCTGGAAAATCTGTTAAATCCAAGACGAAGGCATAGTCTTAGCATTATTGGTGTTTGAAGTACATTTATATCCAAATGTTAATAAACATAAATGTATAATACTAAGTACTAACTTTCTTCAAAATGTTTTCAAGGGAGATTCATCAAACAAATTTGATTAGCGAAAGGATTCACGAAGACTCTCACTTTGAATAAATCCATTAAATGTGTCGAAATA
>NW_011888827.1:4537635-4540675 GCF_000151845.1 Pteropus vampyrus
GTGTATCTTTTTTAATAGAGCACATGAAGGAAGAAGCGCACAATAAAGAGGGAATTCAGAATGCCGCCTGAATATTTATTTTTCCATATCTGATTTTTTCCCACAAGCCTCTTGTAGAAAAACGCGTCAGTTGAGAATTACCTGGGTTATTTTTCACTAAGTAGAGAAAACTGTCCAAAGAGCACTAGGAGTGAGGTTTCCATTGAAATACATTTATTTTAAACAGTTGTTTATCCTGGAGTGAAAAAAAAAAAAAAAAATGTCTTAGAAGCTGCGTGTTTGAGCTCATCAAATGCAGGACAAGGCTCCTCCGGAGCTGCTGTGGCCTTCGATTCGGTCGGTCATAGGACTGTTGTTATCATGCGTACTCCCTGAGGATGGGTCCTCTCCAGCTGCATCCCACTTCCCACCTGCTTCTTTGTGGTTTCGATGCAGGCCCCCCTCCCCAACTGAGGAACCAGGAACGTGGGAGAGCAGAAGCGTTTCAATGGGTAGCATTTCAAAGTGCTTTGGGAAAGACATATAAGAGCAGTAGGAGTGAAAATAATTAGCAAATTCTTTTCTAAGGATCCAGCATAAATGCATTTCTGTTATTATTTACAAAATAGCGGCCTCAGAGGAGCTGTCTCTTGGAAAATAAGTTTTCATTCAGGTAGTCAGACGTGTACAACTTATTTGAGTCAATATACTGTGGGCCAGAAAAGGACCGCTTAAGTGAATTCACATTTTCTAATTCTCTTTTCAACGCTGATCTTGAGCTGCTGGATTCATACCCCCGTGATCTTCGTTGCTTCTGCTCTTTGATGAAGCAAATGAGACTTGTGAGACCCATCTTTTCCAGAAATAACAAAAAGCAATGGCAACAGATGACACTGAATCACGAACGGCCCGGGTATGGTCATCGTAGATGGGCCTGTCTGCACTGACCTCGGGGAGTCTGGAGAGATGAGGCAAATTCAAGGTGCAACAAGAGGCCACCTGCCATGGGTGAATAGACCATGTCCTAACAAATAGCCAGATTCCTTGAATTAGACAGCAGTGCCTCTGCGGGCAGCAAGACGGAGCTAAGACCCAGATGACAGAGGAAGGAATTTCTTTTTAGAAATTCTAAAATGGTGAAACAACTGATAATTTAGTTGGTTAGCCTAAGAAGCTACGTTCTTCTCTTATTCCTAAGATAGGCATCTCGCGTGTAGATCTGACTCCTTGATTTTGACACAGCTTTTATTCTCAAGTGACTGTTTGTTTTAAGTCTATTGTCTAGAATTCTTCATGAGGACTATACCTCTGAAACACAGTGTCACTGCAGAGGCCTTAAATCTGCGGCTTTTGCCATTGCCTCCATTCTGGGACATTTCATTTCACAAGAATAGTTGTCTTAAGGAATTGGCTGGTTGAATTCTCTTGCCTATTGATTATTGATGCTCCCACCCCTATCCTTGTTACTTACTGCCTAAGTGTTAAACAGAGTCTCTTCCCATCAATTCTTCATTCTAATCACTATAAATTTAGTCTGAGTTGATTCTCATTCCATCAGATGCCTGTTTTACATGTAACCCTGGCTTCCTGAAGATGGGGAAGCCAGACGATCAGAAGATGATGCTAATCTCCAAGCGGGAATTTCATCCATCCAACCCTTCCCTGAGCTCCCTCTTCTTAGCTTGGTCTCATCTGCTGCATCCTCTCCAGGCATCCTTTTGTTGCTCCTGGTGCTCTTTGATGAGCTGCTGCCCCCATGGAGACAGCCCGAGTGGGCTGTTCAGCGGGATGCGCCACCTGCACTTCTGATTGTTCCGAGACCCAGCCCAGAGGGGTGGGGAAGCCCCTGTTTCAATAAACTGCCTGCAGAGAAGCGCGGGCTGCTAACAGCCATTGAGGTCTCAGCCCCCTAAGGTCTCCAGGCTCATTTGACCAGCGCAGCTGCGACTTCGGCTGGCTGCCTCTGGCAGGTGCCAATATCAGCATCTTGTCCCACTGCCATGGGGAGTTTATTTTTGCTCAAGGACAGCTGCCAAGCCAAGCAGCAGTATCAATAGAAAATTTTCTCTGATTTTCTTCTCTTCATCCCAGGCTGGGCTTTCTTACCAATCCCCATTTTCATTTTGTAGAGAGTGCCAAGAGACTGGCCAGAGACCTTTCTTTGTTTTAACATCTCTTCTCACTCACCCAGCCTTCCCTCGCAGACAGCATAACTCGTAGTAGGTACTTAATGCTGGGTGAATGCAAAACTTTGGGACATTGAAGGGGCTCCTTCTGTAACAGGAGCAAGGACTGGTCCATTTGCACAGTCTCGTTGGTACCAAGCGGTTATACATCGACAGAGAAGGTGTCCTCGTGAAGTTATTGAGGGTGACCTGGGGGAAAGGGTTGAAGAAAACATTAGATTCAAAGCAGCCTTAAGTCTGCCCACTGTGTTTTCTGATGAGAGATGAAAAACTAGCATTTGTCCCCAAGAGGAGCTGAGCGGATAGTCCCAAATAGGGTGGACCAATTTCATGGGAAGTTAGCCAGTGAGTCTGCTGATATTTTAATTTGACTCAAGTGCAGAATGCTCTCAAGAAAGATGGACCACTGCCCCATCACCAGACCAACCCCAGGGATGGCATCTGAGAAGCAGGCGCAGGTGCTTATCAATTCATCACATTTGTTGAACATGTACTCTGGTCGAATGAACCATCATTTGGAGCCGAAGTGCCCCTCCTCTCCCCCCGCCAAAGAGTAACTTGAGAATATAGGGCCTCTGAAAGCAGCTTAGGGAAGCACCCATATTTTCCAGATTGGCATAATTCTTTATTTGGATATCCTTTGGAGAATCTAAATTTTCATTATAAATGGTCCATAATGTTGTTTTTAAGATTTAGTCTCCAAGAAGTACGTCCCAGTCCATATGCCAACAACAACTCACCCAGAATCCACCACTTGGAGAAGGTAGACACACCCACCCTTGTTCTGAGCCTAAAAAGTTGCCACAGAGTCAAGTGGGGTCACCCTCTGAGTCTCAGAGGGCTGTGAGTGTGACCAGGTGGGCATGCCGGTGAAC
>NW_011888827.1:4541294-4544209 GCF_000151845.1 Pteropus vampyrus
CAGATATTGCCCTGCCTTATTTGGCTGTGGTCTTAAGAAATCAGATATTTCTGATGTGCTTTTCTGGATTCAGAAATAGCTGATTGTCCTCAGAGGGTTGAAGAAATGGTTTCAGAAACTTGAAATCCAGGGCCTTAGACTTCTCCTAATTATCTGTCTCCTCTTCTCTCTTTGCCCCCAAAGGAGGAGAGGAAACACTTTTCACCACAGAGTTCGCTTTAAAGAGTTTTCTCATCTCCTGTGCATTATCCCTTGATATTGAAATTATTTTCTCTTGTTTAATCCAACTCCTGCTGAGAAGCTGTGTGAGATTTAGGATGCAGGATTTTTTTATTGTTGTACCCTTTTAGATGGTGCTGCATTTTTACTCTGAACCTGAGGGTATGTCTCAGCTTATGTTCATTCTGTTTCCTGCCGGTTAAAAAATACAGGTGGAAGAAAATAAGGATTCTGAGTTTTAGGGCAGTTTTAGAATTCCGTCCTGGGAGGGGGCGGTGCAGAAACCCAGCCTCGCCAGAGCCGGGGCGAAGGGTAGAGTGGGCTTCATTGAAGCCTCCTGTTAGCAAAGGGTACAGACAAGCATCTTCTTTTCCGGTCTCCATTTTGTATTGCGTGTTTCCTGAGTTTTCCATTTGTAGCAGCCGATACATTTCTGTCCTTGTTCGTCATGCATCTGCTCTGGACCCTGTGCATTCTCCCGGGGTCGTTCCCACATGGCTTCCCCACACAGCTGTTTGCAGCGTGCTTTTTCGTCAACACCCATGGAGGAACAGCCACGTGTAGAAGTGCAAGTTTTGCTCTTTGGACTTTGGAAGTGGTTTTGTGATGTTTGAATTTTCTGTTTGCATTTGCTTAAGCACTACAGAATGTACGTATGTAGTCCCTTCAGCCATCCCCCACCCAGAATATCCTAATAAACGTTGTTTTCTTTTTAAAAAAACAATTACTGTGTCTTCTTCTTGTATCATAATTCATTGGAAAATGGCCTGGAAACCGACAATCACAGAGATCCTTAGTGTCAAGATATTGGAGTTTTTACATCAGAGAAGGTATGATTACCGAGGGCAGTGTGGCTGACGCCGATGCTTTCAGCGAAGTCTCTGTTCACGTGTGGGGGGTCGGTGGGAAGGGTATCTGGCCCTGTGTACTGTGGGATATTTAGCAGCATCCCTGGTCTCTATGTACCAGATGCCAGTAGCAATCCCCAGTCCACCATTGTCAACCCCCCAGGAAGGAGGAGGCATCAAAACTCCCCTTGTTGAGAGCCACTGTTTTGGACCCAATCTAGATGCTCGCATTTACACACCAAAGGGAGCCAGCTTCTAGTGCAGGGCCACGCCTGACATTTATATCTTCAATATTCAGTTTTGTAACGACAGGATGAGGTCGGCGAGTTCTCTATTGAATTGCATTATTTGTAAAAACTTACAAATAGTATTTTGATAAAAGACAAAGACTTAGAGTGGGTTGTTCTCCTTATTTCCAGCTTCTAGCTCAATGCCTGGCAAAGAAGACTCACTTGACGTGGGATGAGGTTGGATTTTATCCATTAGAATTAGCGTCATGATTGTGGTGGCTCAAAATATGACTCCCCCACTTCCCTGGGGCAGTTATCATCTCGGGCGCCTTATCACCACCAGGACGTTTTGAGGCAAAATATTAAAACGCAACGTAGTCATTGATTCAGCTACTGTCGTCAGCTTCGGTCTGTAACTTATAGTCCCCTAAATATCAAGAAGATCAAGCATTGTGGGAGGGGAGTTGTATTTCACTTGATATTCTGCAGGACACAGTTTTATCCTTTGTGATTTCTCATTCAGCTGGGTTCTTCCCCTCCCTTGCTTCCTGGGCCTGCTTTCAAATGACCAAGTGTAGAATGATTTCTGCCAGATGGCCAGTGTGGATAAAAAGTTTGTGAGCATGTGGATCTAGGCCTGGTATTTTACAGGGATAGCAAAACACCAGATCCCCGTGTTTCACCTGACTCAAGGTTCTCAGGCAACCTGAACAGAGGTCCTTAAGTTCACTCACAGAGAAACGAACCCCACAGTGTCAGCACCCCCAGGACAGCTGGCCCCTGAGAAAGAGTGGGACACTGACTTCCCCTCAATCACTAAACAGAGCTGGTGGGGAAGAGCACCCTGGGGCCCTGTCTCCTCCCCTGTCCGTTAGTATTCGAATCATCTTCTGACTACAAACAATTCCCCAGGATGCAGGTGATAGAAATTTTAGGAGCTGGAACAAGAAATGACTAATAAAACCCTGAGAGAAATGCCAAGAAAATGAATAAAAACTGTGACAGAAACAAGATACAAGACTGCTTGTGCTTGGTGATATAAATAAAGCATAAACGAAAACATAGCGATGTGAAACATACGAGCAGGAGGAGCCATAAAAGTCACATAAATGGACAGTGCTGGCTCTTGGGTTTAATTCTCATGAAGCTTTTTTTCCATCCAGGCCAATGAACAGTTCACCGTGTCTGAAGATAAGGTGAGCATTTGGCCTGAGAATATTTTGAATATTAAATAGGGCCAATCTTTTTTTTTTTAAGAAAACTGTTAGACAATATGTATTATAATTTAAAATCCACATTCCCTTTGAACCAACAGTTCCACTGCGAAAAGTTTACCCTGCATGTTTACACAACGTGCCGAGATCCATGCAAAAGGATTTTCATCGCAGAATAATTTGTAATAGCAGAAGACGTGAAACCACCTGAATGTCCATCGACAGTGAATTAGTTAAAGAACTCACGGTGCATTAGATGAAGGAATATTAAGCTCCTATTTTTTTTTTACAAAGCAGATGTGTGTCCACTGAAACCAGATGTGGTCTATGATATATTAAGTAAAAAGGCAAGGTACAGGACAATAATATGTATGTTTCTACTTGCATACATTTCAGAATATAGA
>NW_011888827.1:4545284-4553411 GCF_000151845.1 Pteropus vampyrus
CCAGGACTGCTCCCCTGAGAGTCACACTTCTATTTCTGTCCCTCATTCTAGACACAAAGCCAATTAAAATAGTTGCAACGTACATAGCTAACACCACGTGACAAAAGACTGCCCAAGTGTTTTTAAAGATCTAATTTACAACTACAGAGTGCCCAAGAAAACATAGCTGACCTGTCATTGTACGACTTTGGAAGTGCTTGGCCAAACTTCCGGGGGTGCCTGGTCGCCCTCCTCAAATCCCCAGCAGCAGTCACTCTCCGGGCCTCTTCTGTCTTTAGTATGATGACAATGACAGCAGACACTGGAAGCTCTTGCCACTGGGGAGGTGACGGAGGGCAGGAATCACACCCCTGGTAGGGTAGCTAGCTCGGGAGACTCATTTAGTTCCTAGTACCTGTCTCGCCCTGAATTTTGACCTCCCCTACACCTGCCCATGACTGGAAAACAGGGGTGAGGTATAGCTTCTGTTTGTCTGACCTCAAGAACTTCTGGTCCACAGTCGCACCTGCGGGTTACCTCAGGACTAGGGCGTCTCCTTCTGAAGGGAGCAGTCCAAAATCGATGACGGAAAATGGGTTTAATTCCTTGATTTGCAAGCATTTCATTCCAACTCCAGGAAAGAATCTTCCGAAGGTATTGTCTAAATTGAGGACAAAATGCACAACGAGCAAGAAGAAGAAGGTCGTCCCCATGATGTGTGTTTCTCTTCTAAGTTTGCTTCCCTTCCAATCAGTTCAAAATGAATCCCTGACGCCCTCCGTCGTCTCTGGGCACCAATGTCACAATAGAAAAGCAACCGCACTGATACGAAGCTCGTTTGTTTTCATTCTTCGAACGTTCCTGTCCTGGAGGATCCGTAGGGCACTCAGGCAATGTCTCCACACCTTGGAAGCACTTTACAGTTTGCAGAGCGCCTTCCCATGAGTGTTCCCCTTGGACTCTCCCATTGCAGATAGTTGATCACCCCCATTTTATGGATGGGCAAAGACAGGCCCCAAAAGGCCTTCACCCTATCAGTGGCAGAGATGCCCCTGCCGCCTGCTGCTCTTACTCCGGCCCCCCGAGGAGGTGACCCTCTCCCCAGGCTCCCTCTTTCCTTTTTGGCACCCTTCTCACTCGGGAATTGCAAATTATTTTAAATGACTATCAGTTCTTGCCGAGTACAACTATAGACTCTATTTTCCTATTCTACTGAGTTTTTCAAGGCGGTTTTTACTAAGTGTGCTTTGAATAACCCCTTCTGTAATGTAGGGGCCAGACAACTCCAGGTTCGCAGCGCCAAGCTGCCAGGTGATCTTGCTGCGTGCTGTTCGCTTGCTCATACATCTCAGTGTGAGGGGGGCCAACAGATGCAGCAGAAGCACGCACAGGTTGGTGGCTCCCACTAAGATGCTAAAATGTCTCAAGGTTGCAAACCAAGGTGCAAGGGCAGGGGTGATTAGAGGTGACCAGGAAGGTGCCAGTGCTGCTCTCTGGCTGATGACTTACCTTCAGGTGCTGGGTGAGCTGGTCTTATCCTACCCTGCAAAGAGCCCCAACCTTCAGCTTGCCTCACCCACAGAACTGACACAGAGCCAGCAAAGCCCAGATCACTCAGGTGCAATCTGTCCACAGTACCCCCACCATCGAGTTCCTCTCTATTTTGGTCCCTCTTTGCCCCTTGGCTTATCACATTCCCAGAAGAAAAACTTGTGTTTCCCCTGGACCTTTCATTCATTGAGTGGTTTACTCTTTTAAGTAACACTGATCATCGCTGTGAATCTTGGCAGCTGTCTTAAGAGGCAGGTGCTGCTCTCTCAATTTTGCTGATGAGCAAATAGAGTCAAAGGTTAGATAACTCGGCATAGTCCCGCAGATCAGAGGGGACCCCAGGATCCAAACTCAGGCAGCCTGGCCGGAGGGTCTGCATTGTAACCTCGGCATTATCCTGCAAACTGCCTGGCTCAGAAGAGACTTCCTACGAATCGCATCATTTTCAAAGCCGCAGAGAGATTAGATCTTTAAGGAAACCTGACTTTTTAAGTTGCTAATCTTCTTGTAATGTGAAGAGCCAATGTATGCATTTGGATTTTTTTTTCTTAATTTGGGATTTACCGACAGTGAAACAGAACAGTCCTTTAGGCTATGATTTTATTGGCAACATTTTAATGAGTACTGACTGCAAATTTTGCTGGCGTACGTCACACACGGCTCCCCTGCCCGGGGAGACCTAGTCTCTGGTCTTCTGCCCTTTTTTTTGTTTGTTTGTTTGTTTTTTGCCATCCAGCCCCCTTGGAGGGCTCGTTCCGTCCCCACTTCTGAGCTTCAGTTGCCACCCAAAGCAGATGGCTCGGGATGCCTTCCGCATGCCCTCACTCAGCTTCCAGTATTTCCAGCCTTCCTGGGAAGAACCAGCCATCTCCTCAAATCAGCCTGCCCACTCCAGATGTTCTGGTTCCCTAACCCGCCCCCGACTCTCTGGCCTTCAACATACATCAATCCCCAGAGCATCCTTCCAGGCACAGGAGATGAGAGAGGAGGGTGAAAGAGAACAGGCCTTTCTTCTCATCGAGCTTACACGATGATGGGAGGAGCATTTCTGCCCGGAAACAAGGTCAATGTGACAATGACAATGATGGAAAAGGTGAGCAAGGGTAGCACACAGGCTGGGCAGAAGCGGGGCACATGAGGGCACAGGTTCAGGAGGGTGGGGAACGAAAGAGCCAAAGTCTCCCGTTGAGTCTGGATTCCTCGACTTCCCCTTCCCCAGCCGCCAGCCTCAAACTCCAGTGTTCACAGCTACTCATCCCTGTCCATTACTGCCCGATCTGATTAGCCAGCAGGACTATGCGTTCATTCGTGTCCAGCCTTCCCCGCTGTTCCTGCTGCCTCCCCAAAGGATTCTCAGTCTCCAGCCTCTCCAGACTGATTCTCCAAAACGCCGCCACCAGGCTCTGACTCCACGCTACCTCTCAACTTTCCTGTTCTGTCCTTGCACCCAAATGAGCAGACCTACTCACTGCCTCTGTCCATCCATCAACCACACTCACCTGCTGCCACCGCCTAGCCATCCTGCAGCCATCCGCTGGGAAGCCTTCCAAGTCACTACGAGTTGCAACAGGGTCTCTATCTTTGTGGACCCCACTGCTCTCGCAGCCCACCTCGCTCGCTCCTGTGCTCACACATGACCTTGCATTCTCACTCAGTTCTGTGTGCATGAGCCTCCCCTCGCCAGTAAGGTAAGGGGGGAACCCCCCAAAAGGGAGGACACAGTCCTCTTGTGTCCCCAATGGGTGGCGAAGAGTGTAGACTCTAGAGATTAAGTTTCTTGACCTCTCCGAGCCTCAGTTTCCCCAGTTGTCAAATAGGATAAATAACAGAACCTATCTCAGGGGATGGCGCTCAGGTTCCTATGTTGGCAACAGCTGCTGCCATGAAGAGGATGTGACAAACACTGATGACGACATGGACAGTAAGAAGCGAAGCAAGGCTGGGACCAGGTCTCGCATGCAGTGGGACTCTGAGCACACACTGACTTGTTCCCGAAAGAAGGAGGGAACTGAGTTTCCTCCGGGCTCCTTTTCCCCCCGCCCCCCATTAACAAATTCACTGGAGGCTGGTCACGTGACAGACACTACCTCTGGGAACCAAAAACATACAATCCCTGCCCTCATAGAAATGTATATACTTTTCTTTCCGCCCTCTGCCCAGGCCCTGAAGAAGGCAGACTTCACAGAGGCAGCAGAGAGCCTCATTCACACTAGGGAGGCCATTCCATCAGATCTGCACCTGGACACATAAGCCGTGTCTGTGACATCCACAGAGACAGCTGGCTCTCCTAAATGGGATTAAGATCCTTCTGGGTTTCAATGCCTCATAGATTCCCATCTATTTGTCTGGTTAGGAGAAGGTGAACTCTTCAAACTGCCAAGTCCCTTTCTACCATATCCTAAATTCTTTTGAGACAGACTTTCTATCCCGGTGATGTGTCTGCTCATTTACCCAGACACATGGACGACACTGCTCCACCATTGATCAAAAAGAGCCATGTCTGCATCTACTCGCATCCTGTCAATTGTCATTGTGTAGGGGCTCATTACTGTTCTCATTCCCTTAATTTGTTGTGAAGAGTTAAAAGGCTTTCAGATCTAGTCAAACTCAAAACTAGTTTATTTGCCTTTTATGATGATTGAAATGATGTGCACTGTAACGAAGCTTATGCTCAACACTCAGCGTTATTAATTTCACTTGACTTCATGACTTAAGGTCAAATACGTTAATCAAAGCCGCCATCATTAGCGCAGTTTCCTTTTCTATTAAGCGGTTATGATCACTTACTAGTAATGAGTCGTGAAGTTTTAATAAATTTTTGCTGGTGTGAAATTGCAAAACAGTAATTATGACACATACTGTATGGATGACTTGTTCCACAATGTAAATTGGACCTAATGTTGGTAAAAATACAAACGAACATTAAATAATTAATTAGTTGCCTCCATGGAACCAAAATAAGCCTTTGCCGCAAAGGCAAATGGATAAAAAATGAAGAGCGTTTTGTTGTTATTAGTGAACCGTTACACAGTGGAACACGGGTACTCAAAAAGACTCGATCCTCCAAAAAATAACATCATGACCGAAGCCAAAGGAGAAATAACTTTGCTAGAATTTTTGGGGTTGAAGTCAATATTTCTGGCATGGAGTTGATTGTATGATGACAGCATGGGGTGGGAGGAAGCTTTTGAAATTAAACGTAGATGCAGATAGACTGATGGGAAGGGACTAAAGGATTATTGTATCTCAGCCTTGGGAGGTCATGTGAGGGCAGAACCAAAGGGCAGGATTGAGCACTCACCTCGGGGGTTCTCTGTAGGGCACATAAGAATCCCTAAATATCACGTCGAAGTGTAGATTCCTGGGCTCCATCCCCCAAAATACTAATTCAGTAAGTCTGAAACAGAGTCTAGGCATCTGCGTACACTCAGGATTATTCTGATACAGGTGGTCTCCAGGCCACATTTTGAGAAATAATTATCTAGAAGCCCTAAGCCACAGCTCCGCAAAGCTAGGTAGGAGTCAAAATTCTCACTGAACAAATACTTTGGTGTCAGGCTGCATATCAGGTAAGGCACTAGATTGTGAATTTTGTAGACTGTTTTGAATTGAATAAGAAATGTGTGATATGTAAATAAATATCAAGTAGATCATCTAAGATTTCCTGAACATTTATTATAATGTGCCAAGCACAGAAATGAGTATTTTATAAGCACAACTGGGTCTGACCTCACTATAATCTCATTTTACAGATGTGGAAACTGGGACACAGAGAGATTGAGTAACTTGCCCAAGGTCACACAGCCAGCAATGCCAAGCTGAGAAGTAGGCTCTATCAGGCAGGCAATAGGCAGTGACCGAACACATTTAGGCAGGGGAAGAACATAGCCAGAGGATAAGGAAGAGTTCTCCAGTGACAGGGGCATGTAGCAGGGTTTGGGGACAGAGATGGGAGAGCCCTTTGGAAGGCAGTTTTAGTTGTCCAGGGCAGTGGCTTTCAAAATCCCCAGAGCCCCAGAGGCATTGGTGTGAGTCCCAGGGTCAATGCTGAGGTTGGAGGTTAGGTAGGGTTCCCCATCCTGTGGCCCTCCCACTCCAAACTCCCCATTCTCACTATATATCGGCTATTGGGAAATGCTGTCATGTAAGACAAAGGTCCCCAATCTTTTTGGCACCAGGGACTGGTGCTCCTATGAGAACCTAATGCCTGATGATCTGAGGTGGAGCTGAGGCGGTGATGCTAGTGCTGGGGAGCGGCTGCAGATACAAGTGAAGCTTCGCTCACTCGCCTGCCACTCACCTCCTGCTGTGCGGTCTGGTTCCTAACAGGCCACAGACCAGTACTGGTCAGCAGCCCGGGGGTTGGGGACCCCTAATGTAAGAAAATATTTGAAAACCCATGCCTTGGGGGCAATCAAGGAAAGAGGCAGAGGATGCGAGTGTAGGCTCGGAGATGCTTCCTGGAAAGGGACCCGCAGAAGTTGGGGATGAAGGAGGGTGAGGGTCTTAGATGTCATGCCCAGGATATTTAACCAGCTGGCAAACAGTGTTGGTGGGAAAAATCTATCCAGCGGTCAGGAGACAAGTTGGGAGGTGGGAGACTTGATATTTATTTTGTAATCACCTGTGGCCAGTGATTCCTCTAAAAGGCAAGGTAGCCAACCAGTTCCTGAGTGAGGCTGAGAAGGACCCCAGTGGCAGCCCCGGGAGGTCCACACTGTTGCCCTGCCCACTTGGTGGAAAAGGCTCAATGAGTTCAAGCACTGCCATCAGTATCTGAGCTCCGCTCAGGTGGCACTCAGCATGTGCCAGGCCCTGGCAGAGCACTGCAAGTATCATCTCCTTTACCCCAGGAGAGCCCATGAAGAAGACACAATTATTTCCTTCTTTTGCAGATGAGGCCAATATAGGCATTCCTCCCTATCCATGATGGTATAAATAAGACCCGGACCATTCGAAAAATTTAACAACAAAAGATAGAGCAGCATCAGTTACAGTGTAAACTGGACAGATGGGACCTGCCAGTTATGCTAATTTACAGTTCAGCTGGGCCTTTCAGGCAATTCCCAAAGCCCGCCCCAGCTCGGGTCACCCCTGCTTCAAGGAGAGGCAGGCTGTCTAAACACAAGAATAGATAAAGAGTGTCCAAAAACAGAACTCGAGGGAAGGGATACAAAATCTGGCAGAAAGTGGGCAAGGCATTTTCAATAACCCATCAAATACCTTATAACACCGGATCACTTGCCTAGAAAAGGTTTCTTTCCCCGTAACCATCGCATATGTCAATGTGACACCACGAGCCTTCCAAGAATTTTCCGTTGAGCTCTTCATTAACAAGTCTCAGACCTCACAACCAGGGCCGTGGGGCCCTGCCCTTCAGACGCCCATCTGAAGCCTCGTCCAGTTTTGCCAAGAACAATGTGAGGACAAAACCCCAGCTGACAAATAATGCTGCCTGTGTCCCTCACAAATAAGGTCACCTCCCACTCCCCCGCCACACACACACACACACACACACACACACTTATTCCTGGCCAGACTGGTGTCATCTGCTCTTTACTTCACTAAGTTTCTCTCAGTCTTTACACACAGGAACAAAACAGACAAGGGACTTGAAGACAAAATAGTGCCAACACGGAAACAAGAATAATGAGGTGGCAATCTGCAACCGGCTGCAGAGAAATGTATTTCCAAAAACAGAGGAGCCGAGGTGGCCCACTGCCCAAATTCCAGGCGGAGGCTGCCTGCAATGTGAGGAGTAGCCCTCTCCGGCTGAGGCACAGAAAAATTTGGTTCGAGTGAGTAAAAATTCACCACCTATGGACTATGCGAGGATGGACACTGAATTCACTTTAAATGGTGCAAACGAGAGTTAACAACTAATTTTTGTTAAGTGCTAATTATGCATCAAGAACTCTGCTGAGTGTTTTCCAGAGGCATTTCCTCTGAGGGAGGTACAGTTGTCCCGATTTTACAGACTGGCCTCAAGATGTCATTTGAGTTTGTGGTCATACAACCAGCAAGTGGCCCCCCGGCGCTAGCATCACTGCCTCAGCTCCACCTCGGATCATCGGGCATTAGATTCTTACAGGAACACCGGTCTCTGATGCCGAAAAGATCAGAGACCTCCGTCTTACATGACAACATTCCCCAATAGCCAATATAGAATGAGAATAGGAAGTGTGGGGTGGGAGGGCCACAGGATGGGGAACCCTACCTAACCTCCAACCTCAGCAGTGACCCTGGGATCCCAACACAGTCTGACTCACTATAGGGCTGCTTCTCAGGGCACAGCCTTTTCAGATATTGATGTCATGACCAGGAAGCATCTAAAGAAGGGGAGGAAAAAAGGCAGAGCAGGGCAGGTTGGAGGCAGAGGCTCTGGTGCGCTCCCAGGACACGTCCTGGGCAGGTCGCAACCTTTAGCTCTTTGGAGCCCAGGTGCACCAGCGAGGCCCAAGTAGATCCACACCTCTCAGAACAAGACAGTACAGCCTCGTCACTTAACACAAGGTGTTAACATTAGAGTAACCAGGTGAAAGGTAAACTTCTCTTTGCAACTTTTCCACAAATCTAAAATTACTTCAAAATAAAAAG
>NW_011888827.1:4553461-4571672 GCF_000151845.1 Pteropus vampyrus
CTTAACACAAGGTGTTAACATTAGAGTAACCAGGTGAAAGGTAAACTTCTCTTTGCAACTTTTCCACAAATCTAAAATTACTTCAAAATAAAAAGGGGTTACAAATTTTTAACGATCCCGCTATTTTCATTTATTAGCTTTCTAAAAACAGTGTTATATACTTACACTGAAATAATTACATAAATATATAAAAAATGTGACATGAATCTGTTTTATATATTGATGGTCCTCATAAGATTTCACTTGAAGAAAACAACTTGTGGCCATAAAGGATTTTAAATTGTCCTTTCCTTTCCCCCAAAATTTAGTCCGAAACACATTAGACGACACTAAGCAAGGTGGGTGATGACACCAATGGGGCGAGGGAACACAGAGATCAGGACTTAGACCAGCAGAAGAGGACATCCACACTGGGAAGCAGCCTTGTGCATATGGTGTTGGATTCCCAAGGGTGAGAAATGCTACCTGGTATAGGTCCAGCATCTGAGAAGAGTAAAGAGGGCTTCACGTGCAGAGGTGGCCCAGTGTGGGGAGTCAGTGTGCAGGAGAGGAGAGGAAGGCATCCGTGCAGGTAGGTGGGGTGGGGAGCACAGGTTGGCATGGGTAAGCAGAGCCCGAGGAGTGAAGAGGGTTTTTGTACAGGAGCATAGTCTTCACTGGAGGTCAGAGTCTAAGCAGGATAAGTAGGGCAACCCCACTGGAGGACTTGTGTGTGGCAGGGCTTCATGGCAAGGATGCTAAAGCATGGGTGGGGTACAGAAAGAGACTGCGGTGGGGTGTGTGGTGGGCGGTGATGACCGAAGATTGGTTACCTATAGGTTACTGGTCAAATAAGTTGTTATATGAAGGATAATAGAAGTCAAATTTCTCACTGTTAGAGTTTCAAATAAGGAAAAGAAAAAAATGAGAATGAATTGTGTGGTATTGGATTGGAATTAGAAGCATTGGTGTAAGCTCATGATTTTCAACACGTAGAAATGGAAATAAACATAAATGTGAGTATATGTGTATATATATATGCTTACCTACAATCCTTTGCTCTGTACTTGAAAAGGCCTGGGAACACTGACACCCCAATAGCAGTGAACACTTACTAGACTAAATACCATCCTCAACTAAAAGAAACTGGAGCTCCTTGGAGAAATAGCTGATTGTAGGTTTGAGGACAAGATGAACTTGGGTTAACTTGTATGAGAAAATAAGAAAATACTCACTGAATGATGGGGGCATGTCAAATCAAGAGGCGACCATTGACCACATCTGAGAAAATCTGAGAAAATTTAAATGTCAAAATATACAAATCAAAATAAAATAAGAACCCATGGACCAGTGTTGATATAACTAAACGAATAGATTAAAAGTTTGATAAAGAATGAGGTATTTACATAGTCTCAAACTCCCCATGAAATACTTACTGATTACAGTGGATAAGGAAGTAACATGATAGTGGAGAAGATTGACAGATATTTCCTTAATCTTATAGTTAAACTTAAAATCATCAGAAATGGTACAAATCAACATTGGGCGCCACCTGATAAGGATAGGAAGGACTCACTGTCGCTTCTGTGACATTCTTGCCGAAGAAGCATCGCCTAAGTGTAATCATGAGGAAATATCAGACAAATCCAAATTGAGACAAGTTCTACAAAATAGATGACCTGTTGTTTTTAGAAGTGTCATGCTCATAAAAGTGTAGGAAAGACTAAGGAAAAAGACACTAAAAGACAGGATAGCAAAATGCAATACTGCATTGGATCATTTTGCTATAAAAGACTTTGGGATAATTTATGAAATTTGAATTAAGTCTGAGGATCAGATGGTAGTAATATATTGACACCGACATCCTGATTTTGTTGGTTATATGTGGTAATAATGCAGAAGAATGTTCATTTGTGCTGGAAATACATTTTCGAAAGTATCCAGGAGTGATGACATATCATGTAAGCAACTTACTCTTAAGTATGTCAGGACAAAAAAATGTTTTTTGTACTCTGCTGAGCAAACTTTGGGTAGATTGGAGAGCCAAGATTTTCCTTAGAGCACACCCCAAAACATCTTCTATTATAGACGAACAGGGATTGAAGCCTAAAATTTTACATCATACAGTGTAACTGTAATAATTTTATCTCAAGACGCTCTTGCAGTAGGAAAACTAAACCCCTACCTCATCCATAGAAACACACCACTGAAAGATCCATGAGATTCACTGCTGATGGTCCCACCTACATGAGCTGGTTGCCAAAATCATTGCCAAGATAAGTGAATGAGGGGAGCTGCTGAGGTGATTTATTAGCTGTACAGCAGTTCTTAATCAGTTTTGATTCTGGCAGTAATTAAATAGCAGGGCCAGTTGTTCATGAGATTAATTAGATGAGCTCATCTGGATGGATTAAGCCAGGTAAGTCTCGAGTACGGTGAACAGGACAGAGTAAACACCACTGTTGCCATCGTCATGCTCATTATGATCATTATTGTTGTTGTTTCTGGCCATTCACAGCCAGTAACAGCAAACTATCTCCCTGGCATATTTTTCCATTCTTCATTGCAGGTGGGCACACTCTAAGCTCATTTAAAAGTGACAGTCAATCAGTGAGGAACAAGTTAAAAAGATGTAGATGCAAGAAATTGTTTCCTTGATGCTGGAAATTCTTAACTGAGCAGCCCAACCACTGTTTGTGCTGAGACAGTGATTTGCTCAGTGGGATCCCAGTGAATGCTCTGGGCAAGCCTCAATAACTGGGGGCTACATTAAGTTCACACACGTTGCCCTATAATTGCCTCCAGCCAGAGAGTCAAAGCGAAGGAAAGGCCTGTGAAAACAGCAATCTAATCGTGCTCCCGGTTTATCTCTCCATCTGCAACTCCTGTAAAACACCAGCTTAAAAAATTCAGGCTAGCTGTGTATGGTGGATAAAACAGGTATAATTTTAAGTGGCATGTCTGATAAACGAATTGATCTGTAACTAGGAAAAGGGGGAAAAAAAGTAATTCAATATTCATCGCCAGCAAAATAATAAACTGATACCTTGACCAATTTTCCCATTGAAAATAGCTAAAACCGCTGGTTAAAACTGTGAGCACCTTCTGAAGTGCATTGACAGACTGGCAAGAAAATAAGGAGCGTGAAGGCAGAAAATGAAATGGAGGCATAAACCCAAGAGGTAAGCAGAAAACTAAACAGCTTTCACCCTGGGGGCATTTGTGAGCCTGGTATATTGAGCTTAGATTTCCACAGCCTCACAGGGCACCAGAGACAAAGCACCTGGGAGAAAAGGAGTTGCCTAGGAGACCCTAACTAATAAAACGAGGGTCCCCTGAGCTGAATTTTTAGTGTAAAGGTGAATTAGAAATAACTTCACTACCACCCGTGGGATGACTGGAAACGTTACTTCTCTTGAACCTCAGAACAGAGGGGAGGAAGAAAAGACGCCCCGAGAACTGACGCCCACAAGCTTACCCTCACTCAGGTCTGCAGCTAGAATTCTTATGACTTAGAGTCTGAAAATTCTCAAACCAACAATTTAAGTGGTCCTAGATAAGTAGGATCCCAGGCATCCAGCAGAAGCTAAATTAAATCATCCCCAGAGAAAACCACCTTCATCTCGCAGATGAATCCCCACATGCGAAGGTTTGAGGAAAAGTCGCTGAGCGCACAAGGAAATGAGGGACCACTTCCTCAAAAAGAATTGGCAAAAACAAAAGTCAGTAACAATGACTTAGGTTACTGAAATTATCAGAGACGACATAAAATGACTATGTTTATAGAAATAAAAGTTAAGTTTGAATATAATCAGAATAAGAAGCTGAAGCTGAAGAGAGAAGTAGTGAAGAAATTATCCAAATTACTGTCCAGAAATAACAAAGGTTTGGAATATATGAACAAGACATTAAGAAAACAGGGAAGAGAGATAAAAAAAAGTTTAATATATGTCCAAGTCAGATTGGTTCTCAATCAGGAGCAGCGTTGCCCTCCAGGGGACATTTTTGGTTGTCACAACTGTCAAGAAGTAGGGGTTCTGTGCTCTTGGCATCTAGTGGCTGGAAGCCAAGGGGGCTGCTAGACATTTTACAGTGTTTTACACAGCCTTGCACAGCAAAGAGTTGTGGTAAGGTTGCTGAGGTTGAGAAATCTGCATCTAAGTTAAGTTCATGAATTAGAGGGAATGGGGCAAAAGTAATATTTGAAAAGGTAAAAGAAATCAATCCTAATGAGTCCCCCCAGTACACACACAAACACACACACACACACACACATATACACACACACACACATATATATTTATATCTATATCTATCTATCTATCTATCTCTCTATATATATATATATAGAGAGAGAGAGAGAGAGAGATGCACACATGAAATTTTAATACACCAAAGAGAAAGAATAAATATTTTAAAAGCCAGAGTACAGATTATATTAAGTTTCATTATACTATTCTGTGTTCTTTGAAATTTTCCATATTGTCTTAGTCTTTTTGAGCTGCTATAACAAAATACCACAGAATGGGTAGCATATAAATAATAGAGATCTATTACTCACAGTTCTGGAGGCCGGAAATAAAGAGATCAGGGTGTCGGCGTGGTCAAGTAAGTGTCCTTTTCTGGGTTTCTGACTCTAATGACGAGAAAGCTCTCAGGGGTCTCTTTCATAAGGGCACTAATTCCACTCGTGGGGGCTCCACACCCTTGACCTAAGCACTTCCCAAAGGCCCCACATCCTCACACTATCACTTTGGACATTGGAACGGGGAAGGACACAAACGTTCAGACCATAGCCCATATGAAAAAGCTTTTTAAAAAGATAAGAAAGAAAAAGAGACAGACCACCTTCAAAAACTGACAGCTAATTTCTCAGCAGGAAAAATGGAAACTAAAAGACGATAAAATGCTATCTTCAATGTGCTAAGAGAAAAATTACTGTCAACCTAGAAGTTTATACTTAGTGAATAGATCTTTCAAGAACAAGAGATAATCTCTTTCAGACAAACAAAAACTGAATTTTCCAAATATAAGCCCTCAATAAAGGAGATTCTGAAGGATGTACTTGAGGCAGAAGAAAAACCGTTTCACATGCAAGTTCGCAGACTGAAGATGGAATAGAAGAAAGAATATGTTCGAATCAAAACTTTGTCTAAAATGATGATGATGACGATGATGATGATGATGATGACAGTAGTAATAATAATGCCTTGAGGGTTAAATTATAACCACATTTTTGCTAGAAGAAAGCTGCTGTAGCCATATTAGTAACAGGTAAAATAGATTTCGAGACAAAAACTTTACTAGAGACTGAGATCTTTAAAATGATCAAGACGAAACACAAAGTAATGTGTACTAATTTTAAATTTGTATATATCGTATCCTCGAAATGTAATTCAAATATTGAGAGACTACAAGGATAAATAGACATATTTATAATCATTTGGAGTATTTTGACACATCTTTCAGCAATTGAGAGATTAAACTGGTAAAATTCAGCCCGAATAAAGATTTGAACATGATCAGGAAGTCTGGTTTAATGGACATTGATAGAACACTGCACCAGACAAATGCATAATACTTATTATTTTCAAATACAACATGAAACATTTAAAAATTTTCTTGTATATTCAGCCATCAACAAGGTAACATACATTCTGGTTTCTAGGACTGTACCAGTTTATACCTCTTCTCTTTACATCTGTTCAGTTTAGCATTTATCTCAGACAAAATTGCCCCAAAATTCAATGTTTGTACATTGAATTCCATGATCATTCTAGCCATAAGGCAAGTCTCAAAAAATGTCAAATAACGGTTATCATACAAAGCATATTGTCTCCATCATATAATTAAGTCGTAAATTAATAACTAGTACAACTGAGAGGTGGGGACTTCCTTCCCCCACCCAGCCCCCCTGAAAGGATGAAATCCCTCCCTTGGTCTGGGCATTGCTAAGAATGCTAGCTCTGACCATCCTCGCCCTGGTTTCATGCCACAAGGGGCAAGTCCAGAAGTCCTGAATTCTGCTGTCTCCCCGCCTGCCCCCTCATCAAGCACTCAGCTCCTAAAAGTAAGGTCATCACTCAGAGAATTACACCATTGTCCCTGCACCCAGCTCCACAGATGTAGTTCATTCAGCATTGCAGTCAGAGTGATACTTTAAATAAGGAAAACTGTATTCTCTCATCCTGTATCTGGTTTCAAAAACGAGAGCCCACCACTGCCCTGGATAACCACTCTGGATCATGTATCCACCCGCCCACTCACCCATCCACACATGCATCCATCCCGCCACACATCCACTCACCCAAAAGATATTTACTGGACACCTCCTATGCTGATCAAGTTCTTGGCATTGAGAATACAGTGATAAGCAAGACTAGGTCCTTACAATCTTGAAACTGACATTGCAATGGTGGGGGCCAGTTGGGAGAAGGTAGGGACACCAACAGATAGATGAATAATAAAAAAAGAGAAATAAGATTGTGATAAGTGCTATGTGGAATCTTAAAATAGGGCGCAGTGATAGAGAAACTAAGGAGCTACCGTAGCTTCTGCGACTTTTCTGGGGAGGTGACATTTAAGCAGAGACCTGAAGAAGAAGTTCTGGAGGAACTTCATATACACGAAAATCACTCAAGTACAAGACAGAGGTCTCCTGCAAATTATAAGCCAAGGAAGCTAATCCAGTGGCTTCCTCTCTCCGAAAAGCTTCCCCAGACCTACAGGAAACTCCAAGGGTAGACAGAGGTGACAGGTGACGGTACCTGCTTCTCAGACACGAATGCACACAGAAAGCCCCTGGTGCTCTGATGCGGTGGGTCCGGGCTGGGGCCTGAGGCTCCATATTTCTTACCAGCTCCAGGTGAGGCCAGTGCTGCATCTCTCAGGACTACGGCCGACCCTTTAAGTAGCAGGCGTTTTTCAAATCTAGGCACCAGGAGAATCACCTGAGGAACTTTTTTTTAACAGCTTTACTGAGATGTAATTCACATACTGTACAATTTGCCCATTTAAAGTGGTTTTGGTATATTCCCTGAGTCGCGCGACCATTGCCTTAATTAATTTTTGAACACCTTCATCGCTCCAAAAAGAAATGCCAAACCCCATTTTCACCCCAATCTCCCCACAGCCCCTGACAACCACGAATCCACTTTCTGTCTCTGTAGAGTTTTCCTCTTCTGGGGACTTCACGTAAATAGAGTCCTACAATGTGCGTCTTTCGTGTCTGGCTTCTTGCACTTGGCAGAGCGTTTTCAAGGTTCATCGTGTTATAACTTCATCCCTGTCCATCGCCAGATAACAGTCCATGGTGTGGACACACCACATTTTATTTATCCATTCATCAGATGGTGGGCATTTGTGTTGTTTCTACTTTTTGGTGATTGTGTTTACTGCTGCAATGAACACTCACTTGCAAGTTTTTATGTGAACGTATGTTTTCATTTCTCTTGAGCTTATTCCTAGCGATGGAATTACTACATCGTATCGTAATTCTGTATTTAACATTTTAGGAACTTCCAGGCTGTTTTCCAAGGTGGCTGCACATTTTTGCATTCCTACCAGCAGTGGATAAGGAGTCCAATTTTTCCACACCTTTGACAACACTTATTATGACCTGTCTTTTTTATAAGAGCCATCCTAGAGGGTATGAGGTATCTCGTGGCTTTGGTTTACATTTCCTTGATGGCTACCTGGGGAGCTTTTAAAAAATACTCATTTCCTATCTATATCCTAACCAATTAAATCAAAGTATCTGGTTATAAGGCCCAGGAAATCAGTATTTTTTATAACTCCCTAGGTGCTTCCCATGTGGTTCACACTTGAAAATATGTTAGGTCTTGTATCAGTTAGCATTCTCCAGAAAAATATAGTCAACAGAAGATACATATAGTTGTAGAGATAGAGATAACAGAGATAGCTAGATAGCTAAATAGAGATATAGAGATAGATATGGAAATAACTATCATCTACCTATCTATCGATCAATCTATCTATCGTTCTATCTGGGTTGATTCTAAAGAATTGGCACACATAATTATGAAGGTTTGGCAGGTCCACCATGTGCAGGGCAGGTCAGCAAGCTGGAGGCTCAGGGAAGAGCTGCAGACCCAGTTCAAAGATCATCAGCTGGCAGAATTCCTTTTGTTTGGAAAGACCAGTCTTCCACGAAGGCCTTCAACCAATCCGACATTATGGAGGGCAACCTGCTTTACTCAAAGTTTACCGATAAAAATGTTCATCTCATCCAAAAAACGCCTTCACAGAAACATTTCAAAGAATGTTTGACCAAATATCTGAGTGCTGTGGCCTAGCCAAGTTGACACATAAAATTAACCACCAGAGGCCTCCATTCATTATTCAACAACAGTGACTAACCACCTGTTAAGAACTGCCCCAGGCATTGGGAATACTGAAATAAAGACACGGTCCCTGCCCAGAGGAAAGTCACAGTGTAAAACGGGGACACTCACAGTGCCTCTCGCACAGGGAGATAATGAAGAATAAATGGGAGCATTGCATATATGGCAACCAGCATCATGCCTGGTATCAGTGGGTGCCCACAGCAGCATCTATCTGCACATTAAGACCAGCAGGACCAAGCAGCATTTTTCTAGATGAAAAGAATAGTCTTATTTTCAGAGCATTTTCGTACACAAAGCCACTGCTGCAGCTGTCCCCTGGTACAGCGTAAGAAACCCTCACCCCGGAGAGATTTACTGCCATAAAAAATATTGCCCTGCTGGCCAGGAAAGCCACAGTGCCTGCTGTGCCCATTGGTGGCCCGTGTCCCGCAGCCATACACACCAATCTAAGCAGGATTATTAAAGCATAAATCCCCATCTCTTGTCTTCCTCTCATTGGGCCAAAGCATCACCATGTTCATTAACAGGAAATGTGAGGTTATATAATCTAATTTTTATAACTCTCCAAGGATAATGTGGGTCATACATTAGGCTGAGATTTCAACCTTTAAAGATAAGGGGAATGTCATTTTTATTAAAAAGGACCACAAAGCATAATGAGAATTATTACCCAAATAGGCAAAATAACCCAGAAGCCACAAGAAGGAGTGTTTATGATTCTAACACTCTGGTCTCTGAAGCAAGAATGCAAATTCAGGAGCTCTAGGGCATTTGCCACTACTGCCCTCGGCCTGGCACACAGACCAAGGGGGGCGTGCAGCCGGGTCCTGATGTACGACTGGCGGGAGGTCACCCAGGCTCTGTCTGCATTCCCTGCCTGGGCACATGGGGCTCTGAAAGGAAGTAGAGCTTGAGAGGGGCAGACCCCGTGACTGCCTCCGCACCCCCAAGCCTGAGAGACAGGGCGGGCACCAAGGAACATCCGGTATGTGAAGATTGTCTGGCTCACAAGAGGAGGACAGGCCACTGTGACTGCTCCGGATCTGCAAGCTGACTGCTCCCTCCTGTCCCCGGGCTTCTGTGAGCTGCTGGAGCAGATGGCAGTTCTCCCAGGATGAAAGTGCTCTAGGGTCACAAGTGATCCCAAAGACAAGGATTCTGAGGCATCAGCAAAAGTCACCAGCATTTGTTCTGACCGCCCATATGTTTAAGGGATCCCAGAATAGGTTTAATGGTGCATTAACTGGACAAAAGTGGCAAATCCATCAGTGGACACGATGTTCTTGACCTACCCGGTTTCGAGGGATTCAAGAAAACATTTAAGAAACAAAAGCTTTTACCAGTGAGTGGAAGGCAGGTGGCTGGCTTCCCTGGTAATCCCAGCCACCTGGGCCTGCATGCCAGTTGCACGCCTCCCACCCCCTTCCCCGATGCTCAGGATGTAAGCGCTCACATCTAAGCTATTTCCCACGTTCGCTTTCTTGTCCCCAGCCCCCACCCTGCAAGCTTGGACTGGGAGCTCGTGAATTCAAGTCCAGCCATGTATCCGCCAGCCCTTTGCTCTAGCCTCTCCTCAGTTTTCTACCTACCCATCTTCGAAGGTGTCCTACTCTATGGGTAAAACCTTTCCCAGGATGGTCCCCATGGCCTGCCTCTTTTCCCCTCCCTCACTTTCCAGCAGCCCTACAGGTTGTAGAGGTTTCTGTGTGCTCGTGGCTTGCCTCCTCCGCCTCATGATAAATGGTTGAGGGCAGGTACCCAGCATCCAGAACAGTGCCCAGCACCATTGAGCAGGTCGCAGTCATTGTTTATAGGTCGATTCCATCATAATTTGTTGCCGTTGCACAAATGGGAATAGGGAAACAAGCTGAGCTCTTTAAAATTCATTTTCTCACATGTCCAGTTATGCTGGAGATAGTAACACCTGTCTACTCTACGGCTCGAAGCCCAAAGAGAAGGAGAAGGGATGGAAGTCTGAGGGACAAACAGGCCCGTCCCAGAGCCCATTCCCAGCCACTCGCTCTCATAACCCAGGGTCAGTCAGGCAGGAAGTTCTGCCTCAGCTAATCTAAATCTTTCTTGTTGCAGTTTCAGCTAATTTCCTGGGCAGCATGATGCACTTTTCAGCAAGGACACATGGGTGGCAATTATCTTTGAGAGTGGCTATTACGGGCAGGCTTGGCAGATGACAGCCTTTTAAGTTTTCAGAAGTGTGTGTGTCTTTATTCCACGCCATATGGACTTCCTGCTCTGTTGTTCTGCATATTTAAAACCCCATCTTCTAGTTTATCTATTTGAAATACATTTAATCTATTGGAACAGTCGGGACATCAAGTAAAATCATATATGCAGCTTCTGATCAATAGCCCACCAAGGGAAGTGCTTAAGCAAAGATGACTTACGCATCAACCTCACAGCAAACCTAACCAGGGCAGAACCTATCAGACCTTCACTTCTCCAATTCCTTAAAATCTGAAACTCTGGAGATTTCTGAAGAAACACAGAAACACAGAAACAGATGTTTATAAACAGGTTATCTTAACTTTGAAAGTATGTTTCTTTAAAACATTATGTGCCATTTGAAATAATTTACTCTTCACGTGCAATTTAAAAAGTCATCCAAAGAGAATGCTGTAGCCGGCATTGTTGGTAGCCGCTTTCCCACAAAGAGATCCAGGCTCTGTGAAAATAAATATTAATGGAGAGTTTGGTGTTAAGCAAAACCTCATGTTATTTTTGCAAGATATCCAGAGGGAAACCAAACTTTAAAAAAAATGACTCAATGCTTTAAAACAGATGTGAATGAAGGGAGGACTGCAACTTTAATTACAAGTGCCGGCCCCACCCCTCATTTAGTATAGGAGCTGTGTTTTCTGTCTGGGTGGTCTGCTTTGGAATGACATTAATTTTTCATAATATGTGCTTTCGGGAACCTCCTTCCTTCCTCTCATTCTCCAGTCCTCATTAGAGCTCAGTATAAATAAAATACCCAAGTTTTAAAATACTCCTTTGAGGCGGGAGGGACAGACAGCTCTCTGCTCATCTGTAACAAATCTTTGCTCACAATTCAAAACAAGGAAAGCCTTGACGTTTCAAAACAAGTGTGGGAGGTTCATCAAAACAAGCTCCTGGTTTCTAGATGTCAAACCCATTAGGCTGCCAGGACAAGGTGCTGTCCTACAAACACTGGAACCCCTATAGGGGAGATGGCATCATTGTCACCCCAAGTAAGGGAAGATCTGCTTAGGGTCATGGAAAAATGACATGAGTTGTCTTGGTGATGAGGTGGGGGTGGACAGTGGCTTTTGGATCTCAGTTCTGGGACTTACTTACGGGTCACATACCATTTCCAGAATGAAGAACTGGAAACACATTAAACTGCAGCTTCCGCGAATGACTGACCTGTTTCTTCTAATGGTTTCATGGAACAAAACGCCCATGGAACAGTGGCAGAGAGAAACCCAACCCTGGGCAGGAAACCATTGCGATTCTCAAAGCGGATGGGAGAAAGAACGGAAAGTGGTTATTTTCCTAATGGAGCAAGAAAGTATTTTTCATCCAGTTATGATTCTTAAAACAAAAAACTTTAATGTTATCCAAAAAACAAAAGAATCAACGGGCCCCTGGGAAAAAATAATGCCAAAGTTCAAGTCCGAAAAAAAGAGGTTGGGCCTTGGCAAGTCAAAAAAAAGGGGTTAAAGTTAAGGAAAAGTTCTAAAAAAAATATGTATATTGTCTGGATTTTAATTTTCAATACTTTTTCTCTCTTTGGGATGAGCAGTAAATCAAAAGATATCGAATCAAAACTTTACTTTAAAACTCTTCGATAAATCAAATGCATTTTATTTGTGTCAAGTTTCTAATAGCTAAATCTATCTGCTAATACAAATAGAAAACATATTAAAATCAAAATCACTCTACACTAAAATGTTCCATTATTTCCTCTCGGCCTCCATCCCTTTCACTTTACTCTATTGTCTTTATTATAATGAGCACAGGAAGATCTAAGACAGGAAAGCAAGAAATCCTCGCTACAAAAAGACAATTGCATTTCCATGCACGAGAATTGATCATCTTCTCTTCCTATTCACGCTGTTCAAACTCATATTGGTCTTTCTAATTTTAACAGCAAAAGTCAGCTTGGAAAGAATGATTTTGTGCATATTTTCACAATATGTTAACAATTCCAACAGCGAGGAGTCAACAGTTACAGCATACATCATAATCATCAAGACTGCATTAAGAGAAGATAATTATGAATGGAAAAAATATATATTATTTGTGTCTAATGGCATCTCTGGATGATGAGAATAGGGCCTTGCTCATGAGAACACATGTTTGGTAATTGAGATCTCATTTCGAAGATTAATTGTTCAGAGACAGCTGGCTGAGACACACTCTCTTGTCAGTGATGGAAAATGTCCCCTCCGAGTCTATCCTTCCAGAGTCCTTGGCTCTGGGCTAACAGGAGAGCAAAACCGAGGGGCCCAGGACCACAGTTCTGCAGGGGCCTTTGGAATGGTTCTGCCTCGATTGAACATTCCTTCCTTAGAAACTCGGTCTCCCACCAGGCTCTTAGAGCTATGTCCCCCCGAAAGGGTATTTTATGTTCCAAAGGAAGCAGACAAGAAAGACCAGATAGATTTCATTTTAATCGCTGTGTAGTTACTTTCTTGTGTGTTATTAAAAATACAATTAGCGCATCCAAATATAATTTCAGAAGTCGGAGTACTTAGAATGAGGCAAAGTATAAAAGTCAGTATGTCTAAATAAATGTGAAGAACTAACAATAAGAAACTCACAGTTCGGGTGTTACTTAGACATGGCAGGAGACATGAAAGGGGTTTGAAAATGACTGAGTTTTGGAAACCACTGCTACGAAACTTTGTGTCCTCCCAGACAGACAAGACAGAAGTCCTGACGCCTTTCACGGAAAGAGGGGGCTGGGGTAACAGGAGGGTGTTTAGGTTGCCTGTGTCCAACACTCAAATTGAATTTGGATACGTCAATGGTTTCTCGTGGGCTTACAAACAACAGCAGTCAGCATCCCCAACATTGCCAACATGTCGTCCTCAAAATTCCAATCCAGACTTCAATTTCGGCCAAACCATGTGTGTTTCTTGAATTCTATGCCTGAAATGTCTCCCAAGAATCCTACCCTCCTGGACCCACCCCATCTATTACGGAGACACTGGGACCTGCAACAGCCACAACAATGTCTGGACTATACGGGGGGCAGGCCCTGTTCTAAGTCCTTGGCCTGAATTTCCTCATTCCAGCCTTCATCACTCCTGGAGGAGGGATCACTATTCCCATTTTAAAGATTCAGAAACAGAGACACTGAGTAAAACCACTTGTACATGGAAGAACCTAGATTTGAACCCAGGAGTAGAGCCTGTTCTCTTAACCATTAAAAATGTTATGCTGCCTCAAACTCTCTCTGACTTAGTGTTATCCTGTCATCAGGTACTATGACATGTGGAAATTCACAAAGAGGCCCAAATCCCAACAGCCTGAGCCGGGAACGTGAGGGTCGCTGAAGCATCGTTTATTCAACCAATCGTCTGTCTCTCTCCTGAAGGCTCTGGCCCTAGCCGAGCAGCCATTTTTGAGAAAAAGAATGAAGGCACTGTCAATAAAAAGTAAGATACTTGCTAGAAACTGATAGGTAGTTATTTTTTTTCTTTTTATTTAAATTTCTGGTAAGTAGGAAATTTCTTGTCTGATGGTAGTATGATGGAAAAGACTCTGACCATTATGTCTCAATTTGATCAGGAAAATGAAACACCTTTAGTGTTTCTTTCCTTTCTTTTTTTTTTAAACTTGATCTTCTCCCCCAAGCTCCATCATTTCACGATTGGATATGCCTTTTGAGAAAACATGATTGAAGAGAGTCTACAGATCATTTCTCAGCTTTTCTTGGCTTTTCCCAAAGAGAGCGCCTGTTAGGATACACAGAGGTGATTTTTCAAATCGACTGTCAAATTGCCTATGAAAACGACTCTTCTTCTCAAGGTCAAATTACTCTTTGAAGAATATTTGGGACCACTGAAGGAAAATTACTTTTAGGCATCCTAATGACAGGCAATAGAAAAAGAACTCCAATTCCTTTTTAGAGTTATGAAAATTAATCAAATGCTAAACTTGGGTAATGAGAAAAATACGCATTGCGTGAAGAAAGACACACACTATTGGAGATGGGCTGGTGGGCAGGCTCTGAGTTAGTTCTGCTTTAGCACTGACACTGGTTACTGCCAAGTGTCTGACGTGCACATAGGGAAGCTGCTAGACCAAACGCCCCGTGTGTGTTTTCAGGTTATAATAAACCCTGTTAAATTAGGTTGCAGGAAACACACTTGCGCTTACCATGGGAACAGGACAGAAAGCTGTTACTACAAAACACTGGATGCTCTCATCTCCTTTCCCTGGTTTAAACAAAGACATGAAAGGAACACTTAAAATGACAAGTCAAACTGTCTGTGTCATCAAAACAGCCTAGGAGAGAAATCTCCCAAATGACATCAGCTCAAAATCCATCTGACTCTTGACATTGGCATTCGCTCCCATGTTCCTTCGTTCATTCTCTCTGCATCAGACCAACACCAACCAATGGCAAACCCAGAACCACAACCCTCACCTTGAAACCTGGCTTTCGGGGGTCAACCAGAAGGACGGGCCTGAAAGAAGGACACAGCCAAGATCACGGCTCTGGTGCTTCTTTTAGGGCAGCTGACTGACACCCTATTGAAAGCCACATTCCCACTCAGAGAGGAGTTTCAGGACGGTAACAACTACTGACACCCAATTCCCCCAAATCCATAAACCAAGAACATTAGCGAGGCCGGCACCATTAGCTGCCTTTCCAGTGGCTGGCACGTAATGAGAGCTGGCCAGAGACTTTCCATTCCCTCTGGTAATGACATTGGCAGAGCACTTACTGGGCGCCCGCACTGTGTCAGCAACTTGGCTGCATTGTCTTCTTTATGACAGTAAAGATTCTCATTTTGTAGGTGAGGACACTGAGGATGAGAGACGTCACCTTGCCAGGAGACATACGGGTAGACTAGGCCTGCAACTCGGGCAGGGCGGTAGGCCCCAGAATTCACGCTGTCAATCCTGGCTAGTTCAAGTCCAACTGAAGTGGGGCCCCTGAGGGTGGTGCTGACAACAGCCGCCGTGCTATACACGTCCTTCAGGAGGGACCCACATCAAGGGCAGAACTGCCCCGAAAAACATGCCTTTCCACTCACTAACTCCACAAATATATAAACACCTGCCGTGAACGGGACCCTGTCTTGGACATGCAAAATCTAGCAGTCAACAAAAGAGGCAAACTCCGTGAAGCCGAGGAGCTAATGTTCTAGTCAGGGGTGACAGGCAGACCAATAAGTAAATAATATGTTTGGCGGTTAGCGATAAAGAAGGCGGGGGGCGGGGGGGAGGTTATTTCTCACAGAGTGGTCAGGGAAGTCCTCTCCGATGAGGTGACACTGAGCAGAGACCTGAGGAAGTGAGGAAGGGGGTCACACAGACAACTGAGAGCCGAGAGTTCCAGACGGCAGGAACAGTGCGTACCAAACTTCTGAGCAGGACTGTTCTTGGAGGAAACTCAGAGAAGGACGCTGGGGTTCGGGGAGGTTGGGTGGTGGAATTTTAATGACCACTCACTCGAACACACGCTTAGCACCTGCTCTGAGCTGTAGGGCCCGGGCAGAAACACAGAGGAGCACTCCCAGCTCTCACGGAGGGAGCAATCCCTTTGGCGACTCAGGATACACAAACCTGCAAGAATTACTTGGGGACAAGAGACAGTAACTGCCAAAAGGGATCTCAGGGAAATGTAGAGGAGTCAGGGGATATCTTTGTGGCCTGGGAGCATCTGAGAAGGCACACGAAGGACTGGAAATTCTCCTTGACCTTGAAGGATGGCAGGATTCAGGTAGAGAAAGGTAGGGGGCCGGGGGAGTCTTATTGAGGATACAAGATAGTGCCTGGCATGTAGGAGATGCTCAAAGGATATTGGTTGTACAGCATGAATACATTAATCAATGATCAGGGAAGCAGTGGGAGATAAAACAGGAAGGCTAATTGGGTCATACTTTAGAGAGAGCTGAGTGCCACCCTACAGCATTCTGTAGAAAATTAGGGCATTTTTTTTGTTCATTTCGACCTTTAGGAAAAATTATTAATGTACTGTGTAAATTGCAATTTTATTTTTCATAGTCGACCATTTCGGAATACACCGTATTACATAGGCTGCTAGAGCTAAAAAGATATCCAGCACCACATGAGTTTAAAATTTTTCTTTCAGAGGCTTTGGCTCAACTGTCGTTAACATGACTGGTCTGTAAAAGCTTGTGATCAAGTTGCACTTTTCTCGAAGAGCTGGGAGGTCAGGCGGCACCCAAATCTCATGAAGGAGAAACTCAAAAATTCATACGTGATTGCTTCAGTAACCCCGGACTCTTGCTAATGTGAGGAATGCATGCCAGTGTAGATTTAAAACGCTGATAGACCTCTTTCTTGGGAAATGGCTACAGTATTTTAACGCCATCCCTTATTGCGCCAAAGCACTTGAAGGAGGCTAGTAAATCACATCACACTGGCTGGGAGAAAAAGTCTTTTTTTTTATCGTGGACCAAGTCTCAGGGTAGGGGAGCTGTTCCATTTTCCCCTCGAGAACCAGGGCAGCATGCGAACTTCAGAAATGGACTATCCACGTTGGACCGTCAGGAGAATTGGTTTTGATGTGAAATTGAAATTTGGACTGAAGACCAGTATCTTGCATGCCATATTAAATAAAACATCACATAAAGCTTAGAAGCAGTAGGAGAGAGAGGAAAAAAGAGTTTGAAAAATTTTAGCAGAGTCACAGATGCCAGTTAAACCCAAGACAGAAGCTAACTTCCCAAGACACTGTATTATGGCCGATTGCTTCTAAAACTGAACGCATAAACACGAGGAATTGAGCCATCGCAGAGCTCAGAACTATTACAGGAAAAAGTGATTTGTTTATTTGATCAACAGAACTCTCTAACAGCAGCATCTGTGTTGCAGGAGGCAATTTACAATCAACATCACTTGGTGCTGTTGCCGAATTTATTAAAAAATTTTTAAAAATCAACTCCTTTTGTTGACTTCTGAGAAAACAAGGCCAAGGTTCAGAATGTCGAGCTTGTGAGGCGGGGTGATAATGGCATCCGAGGAGAGAAAGGCAGAGGCGACAGAACACTAGCTCTCAGCTTCTTCCTTCCATCCCCCACTAACCCGTGGACTCTCCTGCCCTTGCTGGCAATCTAAATGCTCACCACCCAAAGGCTTTGGTACGGGGTTGGACATAAGCGAGGTGCGAGGGTACTCTAGCCTCTTACCTTATTTCTGCATGCCCTGTCACCTAAGCCACCACGAAGGTGTGGGCACCTCTTTCACCCTGTTCTGCTCCTGCCTCTACCAACGGCATGATGTCACCTAGAAGTGAAGTTCTCTCAGCTGATAGAAAGCTCCCCTGCCTGCCTAAAAGAGATTAAGCAGCTCCCATTGTTTTTTAAAAAAGCACACAAAAGATCAACGAATGAGTGGCCTCTGCCTACCTTCTTAGGACAATAACTCAAGCCCCAAACCCAAGAGAGACAAGTTTGATGAATTTTCTGGAGATCAGAGCAGAGACTGTTGTGATCGATCCCCCAGAACCACATAGCGTTTGGGATGAAAATGACACGTTCCCTGTGCTCTGATGAGAGAACTCTATTTTCTCACGTCCAGGAAGAGGAAGAAAAAGCTTGACCGATCTGCCTGATGACTGTATTATTAAAACTTTTTATCTCCCACCATTCCATTTTGTTCTCATTGTCTAGTGGCCTTTTTTT
>NW_011888827.1:4571722-4576425 GCF_000151845.1 Pteropus vampyrus
AAAATCAACTCCTTTTGTTGACTTCTGAGAAAACAAGGCCAAGGTTCAGAATGTCGAGCTTGTGAGGCGGGGTGATAATGGCATCCGAGGAGAGAAAGGCAGAGGCGACAGAACACTAGCTCTCAGCTTCTTCCTTCCATCCCCCACTAACCCGTGGACTCTCCTGCCCTTGCTGGCAATCTAAATGCTCACCACCCAAAGGCTTTGGTACGGGGTTGGACATAAGCGAGGTGCGAGGGTACTCTAGCCTCTTACCTTATTTCTGCATGCCCTGTCACCTAAGCCACCACGAAGGTGTGGGCACCTCTTTCACCCTGTTCTGCTCCTGCCTCTACCAACGGCATGATGTCACCTAGAAGTGAAGTTCTCTCAGCTGATAGAAAGCTCCCCTGCCGGCCTAAAAGAGATTAAGCAGCTCCCATTGTTTTTTAAAAAAGCACACAAAAGATCAACGAATGAGTGGCCTCTGCCTACCTTCTTAGGACAATAACTCAAGCCCCAAACCCAAGAGAGACAAGTTTGATGAATTTTCTGGAGATCAGAGCAGAGACTGTTGTGATCGATCCCCCAGAACCACATAGCGTTTGGGATGAAAATGACACGTTCCTTGTGCTCTGATGAGAGAACTCTATTTTCTCACGTCCAGGAAGAGGAAGAAAAAGCTTGACCGATCTGCCTGATGACTGTATTATTAAAACTTTTTATCTCCCACCATTCCATTTTGTTCTCATTGTCTAGTGGCCTTTTTTTAATTGGATGGTGAAGAGAGAGCCTCGTTGCCTTAAACTTATGATCCATTGCCTCAATTTAGTATTCTATTTACTCAAAAATATATCTACTGCTCAGAACCTCTGGCAATGTGTTAGAAATACAGATGGAAAAATATGATTCTTATCAGCTTAAGTGCTCAGTTTAAAAAATAGCCCGAAGCATTATCTAGCAGAAAATATCAGACATCATATGCAATGCATTGTGTATCTCAACAGAAAAGGTCAAGAAAGTGGGGAGGTGGCCAGGTATGGGGGTGCTGTGTTTCCCAGGGACACCGGCAAGGTTTAAATACTGATTCTTCCCAGAATACGATAAATCCTTATTTCTTAATTCTTATCCCTTGATACAGTCATCCCATTTATATATTTGCTTTGATGAATTATAATAATGGCTCCAAATGGTATAAAAGTGCTTGCAACATATATTTATAGAAGGCTGATTTATTCATCAGATTATCTCCAGGGGAAAGAACTTGACTGATGATGTGTAAATCTGTGCGTGTGAACAAGCAACTCCCCCATCCCACCCCCACTTTTAATGGAAAACAAATATGCATTTCCATTGCTGACGAATGGAGTCAGAAGTTCCAGGTAGAGAAATACGACTTGAAAAGTCCAACTCTTCATAAGAATGTCTGCTGTGGAATCGAATACTTGGAACTGTGTAATTTTCTGTTCAATTCAGTTGAACTTTGGGTGACCTCCGAGAGAAAGGCAGAGAGGGTCAGGATAGTTATAGCGTCTGTGTCTGAGGGAACTCTGATCTTTAGGGGTGGCTGATGAGGAAATTAAACCAAAGAACCCAAACTCCTTTGTTTAACATAAGCTCTGACAAACATGTCTCAAGTTCGGAAATGCCGGGGGTAGGAGCTGCTGTGAAAACAGAATTCGTGGCTTTGTTCGCCGCCCTCTCGGTGATGGCAGGTGTTGGAGAAAAACTTCGTGAGGTTTTCACTGGGGTTTTAGTTTCCTCTGAATTAAGATTTGGCAAAGAGCTAGGGAAGGACTTTTTCTAACATTCTTCCAATCTTAGAAGACTATATTTACCACTTAAAAAAAAAATTGGCTGGCAAACTATTCAAATTTACTTCCTATCGTGGGTGAGGGCTGCTTTTGGAGACGATGGAGGGCGTCATGGCATCCCTTGTTCTCCTAGCCCCTCCCCCCCATTGGAGTTGAGCCCCTGCGACTAAAAGGACAATGTACTTACTGCCACTGACCTGTACACTTAAAAGTGATTAAAATGGTCAATTTTATGTTATATATATTTCATCAGAATGAAAAGGGGCAAAAATATTAGTATTAAGATGTTCCCTGCAATCTTGTGTGTTAGCAAAACACCATCAACAACCTAAGTGCCTGTGAATTGGGAACTGATACAAAGATTATAGCACATTGAAGAAGATGTAGCCATTGAATATAATTAGATGGCCCTCTATGTATTGATAGAAAATGATCTCCAAAGCTTATTTGTAAAATAAAAATAAATAAGAGTGTGTGCTTCCAATTGTACAAATAAAAAAGGAGGGCGGGGGGGATATACACACACATCCAGACACACACATCGCTGCATATGTGTACAGTATTTCTGGAAGGGCACATAAGGAACTGGCACCAATGGCTGCCTCTGGGAAGGGTGAAAGAGACACCTTTTTATTCTCTGAATTTTTACCATGAGCATGCATAGTCTTTTCATTTAAAAAGAGTTAATTTTAATAAAGTGTCACCTGACTGCTAGATTTCATCCTTTCTCAGCTCCACAGGAACTCGACTCCCATGCATAGCTCCTCCTTCTCGTAATTTCCCCCGTTTGCTCCTCACCAGCTCCTTTCCGGCTGCCCACTGAGGAGCAGTGGCCGCCACAAAAGCCTCTGCTCAGATCTGCTGCCTCCAACGCAGACTGATTTTCTCTTCTTCCTCCAACGCAGACTGGTTTTCTCTCCTTCCTCTTCAGGAGCCTCTAAGGCTCCTGAAATGGTGGTGATGGCTGCCGTCTACACTTTCTCGCCTATCGATCACTCCGCGGTCTTCTGCAAACTGGCTTCTGCTCTCTCTCTTCTGCAATGATTGTCTCTCCGAGCCCCTGGCCACTGCCGCCTTCTTGCCAAACGCAAAGATCTCAGTTGGGGCTCCTTTTCCCCACTGACTTTTCAGCAACATTTAGTCATGATCACCTTCCTGTTTCTGAAATTCTATCTTCTCCTCTCCCTGGGCCATATGCACCAAGAGTCTGGGAGCTGCTTTGGTTTTGACCATCATCATTATCATCACATCCTTCGCACCAGCACGAGACAGCTCTGTATACAGCAGGTGCTCAACAAAGATTTGCTCGGTGAAGCATGTCCTCCTCCACCTGCTCCTTTTCTGCAGAATATTCCTAACTGTGGATGTTCCTGCTCCTTTTCTGCAGAATATTCCTAACTGTGGATGTTCCTCAAAGCTCAAGTTTTGCCTTTCTTCCCTTCTCTATGTCAACACATCCACACACAGCATTGTCTTGTCGACCTCATGCGTTGTCCTTCTCCTATGCTATCTCTAAGGCTTTGTCGAGTCATTGTTTGGATGGCTCCTCATCGCTTCAGAGTAAACGCCTATCTGAACTTGTCTGCCCCTCCCAGCCAGTAACCTCTCCATTTTTTCAGGAGGTTTTGATTGTTAATATTCACTTATTCCTCGGTCTAGTCATTGAGTCTTACCAGCTCCGTCTGCAAATGTTGCTGCCTCTTCCTACCTCACCTCACTCCTGCCTCCGTGGTACCAGCCTCAGCGCCCGGACCGGCTCCCTCACACCTCCAGCTGTCCTCCCTGCCTCCTCTCCCAGCCCCACCAGTGCATCCTTCGCATGGCCATTGGATTAGTATTTTAAAAATTCTTTCTCAACCACAAGGAAAAATTAAGTGAATCACTTTAAAATGGTCGATTTTATGTTATGCGAATTTCACTTCGACTTTAAAAATATCAGTTATTGAACTAGTTGTGATATCTTACGGGTTACCTCATTAATTAATGAGTTAAATAAAATCTTCAACATGGCTCATGAAAATATTAAGCTATTTCACCTTTATGTAACCTGCTTAAATGCTGGAAATAGTTCCCCAGTGATCTCGTGAAAAGTCCATATTCTTCAGCTTGGCAATCAACAACCTAGGTTGTCCCTTAGAACTTTCTGCAGTGATGGATACATGTTCTATAACTTCACCGTCCAATATAATAGTCAATAGACATGTGTGAGCACTGAGCACTTGCAATATGACTAGTGAAACCAAAAAACTGAATTTTTAATCTACTAAATTTTAGTTAATTTAGACTTAAACTTAAAAAGCCACATATGGCTGCTGACTACCACAGTGGGGAGCACAGTCTTAGGCAATCTGATGGTCTTTCTTTCCAACTATTTCTCCTACTCGTCTCCAGCATGAACTCTCTTTTCCAGCCAACATGGTCTCTTTGAATGAGTTATGTCGCTGAAGATTTTCATTCTTCGCTTATCCCTTCCTCTGACTGTCCTTCCCACTCTCCTCTACCTATCAAAGCCTATTCATCACTCCGGGTCCAATCCTCATCTTGCCTTCTTCCAGAAATTTTACTGATAGTCTATTCAATGGTGCTTTCCCCTTGCTCAGTTCCCAGGAGACGTCACCTGTAATGTTCACACTGTGCTCAGTGCAGCTCTGCTCGTGAAGAAACGCTGTCCTCCGGGTTTGTCTAGACCCCCAGTCGAGACGGTGAACTCTGGATTGAGAACACTTCATACCATTCCCTTTCCTCCACCTCCAGCTCTTCCAACGCCTTCCCCATAATCAGAGTACAGTTACGGTACAGCTTCAAAGGGAGGAGATGACAACAGCGAGACCTTATGCTCACTCTTCCATTCACACTGACCACTGTGATGTGCAAAGGAGCATGAAGCGTTGAGACAGAAAGACTCCCCTG
>NW_011888827.1:4577335-4580982 GCF_000151845.1 Pteropus vampyrus
CTTCCTCTGACTGTCCTTCCCACTCTCCTCTACCTATCAAAGCCTATTCATCACTCCGGGTCCAATCCTCATCTTGCCTTCTCCCAGAAATTTTACTGATAGTCTATTCAATGGTGCTTTCCCCTTGCTCAGTTCCCAGGAGACGTCACCTGTAATGTTCACACCGGTGCTCAGTGCAGCTCTGCTCGTGAAGAAACGCTGTCCTCCGGGTTAGTCTAGACCCCCAGTCGAGACAGTGAACTCCGGATTGAGAACACTTTATACCATTCCCTTTCCTCCACCTCCAGCTCTTCCGACGCCTTCCCCATAATCAGAGTACAGTTACGGTACAGCTTCAAAGGGAGGAGGTGACAACAGCGAGACCTTATGCTCACTCTTCCATTCACACTGACCACTGTGATGTGCAAAGGAGCATGAAGCGTTGAGACAGAAAGACTCCCCTGAGCTTCTATATCCAGGAAGAAAATATGGAATAGTGTCATGCATGGTGTTCATATTTTTTGTCCAGTGAGAGATTCCCTTTTCAGTTTAAACTCCGGAAAAGTGGTTTACTATTCCTCACCAACCATGGCATTGGACGGTATGTGAGGAAAAATGCAATTCAAGTCGACTCAAGTAGATTTGTGCATCGAGTCAAGAGACTGGAAGCCATGCTCGAGGTGATGAGAAAAGCAGGCGGTAGCATTCCAGTGAGGGCATTTTAGAGGAAAACACGGTCTTCGGTGCAATGGAATTGATAAGTCTGTGCTTAAATTTGAGCAAGTCCCAAAGCAGAGATGGAGAGAAAGATGCCCAGCAGCAAGCATGTAGCAAAATCCGAGGGCCGGGTGGAAAAGCACGAGGCACACACAGAGAGAATCTGGGAACTTAGACAATGCCTGAAAAGCTGTATCAGTGTTTGGCCATGGAGTCTCTTGTCATTTTAGCCATTTTTATGGAAAGATTTACTAATTCTTAAGTGAAAAGGGACAAGAAATTCATCAAAAGCTCACTAAATACCAGCAATAACTGTAAAGAGGTGGAGGGGAGGAGCCGGAGAAACGTTAAGAACAGTAGTTATAGTAAACATCCTAGTGGATTATGATATAATAATATATGTAGTTTTCCCTTCACACTGTAGTTTCAGTTGCTCTCAAGTCATTCGTCGGCTGTCTTTATAAAGTCCCCCAGTGAAAGAACATTTCGATGTGCCATTACAGATAAGTATCTGAACTGAACAAACCCTGCCTGACTTTGCAGTCAAAATGACATGCCCAGAGCAGATAAAGGCATGGAAGCCGTCCATTCCTCTGTAGAACTGTGTTTTAACAATGCTTATTTCTCTTGGGATAAGTGTAACTCAAAGTCTTAGACATGAGTGGCCCCAGAGGATAATGAAGCATTCCCGTAGTTAGAGATGTGGGGAAGGGCATAAGCATCCCCACCTTGGACAACTGTTCCGAGGATTAGAGAAAACACGTGGCTCATACTAAATGCTTAATAAATGGCGGAGATGATAACGATGAAGATTAGGGGAACTTGGCGAAGGAGTGGCAAGGGCCTTTGTGGCCAGTGACCCTGGAGAAGCGGGCCCTGTCTAGAGGAGTTTAACCAGGACTGTCTCACGGACACTGGGCCACAGTTCTGGGGATAGGGGTCAAGCTAGAGAAAGGGGCATCCAGAGGGTGAGGGAACCTGCCCCAATCCTCCTCTCACCCAGGGGCCACAAGTAGGGGCCACATGACTCCATGTGTTACAGATGGAGACGTTGAGACATGGGGCCAGGTCAAGCTGGCAATGCAATTATAAGCCATACACGTGAATGCACAACAAATTCAAAGAGCTATAGAAGAAACGTAGGAATTGTGAAAACTGTCATGACCCCTCAGGGTGGGCTATTGTTTTAGAGACATAAACACACACACACACACACACACACACACACACACACACACACACGTATACTGACGATACCAGAATGCTCATTCCCATGCCCCTTTTCCCTCTGAAAAGAAGAAATACATTTCCACCAGCATGGTTGTTGATTTCTAAGAGGTAAATATGACAAAGGGACTGCGTGATGAGAACTGAAGTGATCAGAAATGTGGTATGGGTCGAAAATATGTGTCTGAAAGGAAGAAAGCCACGCCTCTGCCGAATGTACCGCGTGGAACCTCCCATGCAAACAACCAGCAGGAGGCAACAGAGCCACCCGCAACCTGGCCTCCTCCTCTCCCCTGTCATTCAGATCTTGAGAACCTGTGTCTGCCCCTCCCAGCCAGTAACCTGCTAATGCTGCCTGTAGCAGAAACCCATGCTTGACCCCTTTTAACAGTTTTAAACAAGAGAGAAGAGTTACGATGTTGGGGTGCCAGGCCCTGTGCCGAGGACTCTGTTTAATCTACCCTGTGAGGTAGGTGCTACTGTGACTCTCATATTCCAGATGAGGCAAAATGACTCAGAGAAGTTAAACCATTTGCCCAAAGCCCACAGATGCTAAATGGCAAAGCGATACAGGTGGCATGAAAGCCTCTGCCGATCCTGCTATGCTGCCTACGGGGAGTGTCTGAAGGCCATGCCCATACTGGCCAGGTCTGCAGCGTCACCCTGAATGGAGAGGCTGCCCCCCGACCGCGCATTCCTGGGAAGCTGACTTGGGATAGGGGCGGGGGAGAGGGAAGGGAAGGGAAACACCCGACCTCATTTCTCTGCCTCCAGAGATGCTGATGCTTCCAGCCCAGCACACAGAGTCTTCGTCCTTGGTTATGTCACGGCATCTTCTATGTCTTGCCTCCTCTGTAACCTCTCTTGGCAATTCCAGTCTCCAATCCCCATCATACTATTTGTTTCTTCATAGTAAGTCAGTAGAGGGACATAGTGTCTACTTCCCGTGCTGACTTGGCACAATCTTACTTATGCCATCATGGGGCTGTTCCCCACCAACCAGAAGGCACTGAGAGCAAAGCCGGATAACACAGACCTGGGCCACCTAATATGGTAGCCGCCAGCCACATGTGGCTATTGAGCACTTGGTTAGGCTCAACCGAGATGTGTTTTAAGTGTCAGGTACACTGGATTTCAAAGCCTTAGTACTAAAAATATTGTGAACTATCTCATTAATAACTTACTAATATTTATTTCATAAAATATTAAAAACAATTTCGCCTATTGCTTTTTTACTTTTTCTCCTATAGCTACTAAAAAAAATTATAATTTCGTATGTGGCTCATATTACTTTTCAACTGGCTGGTTCTGACTTAGGCATCTCCCCCAGCCCCCAACACTGTGCTAACTCCTAGTCCATGCCAGCATCTGAAGATCTGGTTCAGTTGTCACAGCCTGCCCCTCTCCCCTGAGAGCTCAAAGGCACCAAGTGCCCAGGTGACAGGTCTCTAGGCCACGTAGGCCAGGGACATAAGCCAAAACACTCTCTGGGGTCAGCCTCCAGGAGCACTGGGCTTCGCTGTCTCCTCGTCAGCACACAGGGCAAGAGGGGAGCCAGGGCGGAGCTGCAGTGGCTTAAAATGCAGAAAAATCCACATGAGGCTCTTATGAACTTTACCTCCAAAGGAGTTTTGAATAATAAACAGGGGAAATAAAAACTCAATTTGCAAAAAAAAAAAAAAAGAGGCAAATTAAACTAAATGGAACAAAATAACTTCTCGGGG
>NW_011888827.1:4582668-4605051 GCF_000151845.1 Pteropus vampyrus
TTCAGCAGTTACCCCAGACAGAAGAAAATATAATTGCCTTCAGCAAGGTGAGCCCTCCCAATGAACATGACAGCCCATTAATTAAACCCCAAGCTCACCATGCTAATGGGAATTCTGGCCCTCATGCAGGCCTGTGGATGAGATGTTGGCATCAGGCAGCACCCCCCATTCCAGTCCCATGGGCTGCTACTCTGAAGCCCCCTGGTAGGCCACCAAGCAGACATCCATCCTGCTCCATTCCTGGCAGCCTAAGCACCACCTTCCTTCTTTGGAGTGGGGGTGGGTGGGGGGAGGGTGTCAATGTTCCCTTAAATTTATACCAGTTCTTTACAAACAATGGCGTCTCACCAGTAACTAACTATGAGGACCGGGCAAATGTGCAGTGCTGAAACCAAGCAAAGCCACCAGTTAAACCCAACTCATTAAAGGGTATGCAGACATTAACCATGATGCTTTGCAAAGGCACGGAAGTTAAACAGCAGACTCTTACGTGTTCACGGCACTTTACAAATTGCAGAGGGCTTATCTGAATCACACAAAAACTCTGATAACGGAGCAGGTATTATGATGCCCTTTCTAACGCCCGTGCCTTTCGGTTCTGACTTTCAGTGCTCTGGCCACGAGTCTCACACAGATCAGAATTTTTTGTTGTTTTTTTTTTTTGAACCAGATTTGGGACATCCTATCTGACAAAGGATGGTCATGGGTGAATTTTCATGCAAAACGCTACAAAGTATACACATGAAATCACATTTAATTACACATATAATAAGCTCTATTGAAAAGAGGAAGAATGACTGAAAGTCAGGATTCCCCTCTAACGTGACTGGTGCAGTAATGCCACAGGGTAGCAAACAACCGTCCACCCAGCCGGCGGCACTGATGATGAGGAGTTAGGTGACTTCACAGCTGGGGCTGGATGAGGCTGTTGAAAGATGGCCCTCTGACCCCAGGTCAGGGTAACCATCGCCAGAGGCTCGGGGAAACCGAGATCCTTGGAGGCGTTTTCAGAAGGCCATCAGAGCAGCAGCCCCATTTGGACCAGATCTCAGACCTACCCTGCTCCACTTCCCTGCCTTCTTCCCTCTCACTTTGTAGGTTAAAGGGAAGAGACTAAATGAGGCGTAGGGCATGGGAAGCAGTAAGGCCTTCCTTCTACAAGGCAACGGACTGAGAGAAGCCCGACTAGGCCTGAGCGGAAGGCCTGTGCAGTCACTACCTCCCCGCCCCTCAATGGCATGGTGAACTCAGCAAAAGTTGCAGGCTGGACCCTGAATAACGGGGCCCCTGACAGCTTCCTTCTTGGAGTCCAATCACTTTTCTAGAAAATTCTGTGCTCTGAGCAAGGGCAGAGCCCAAGTAACTGAAGATGTAACCCCCCTGGCCCTTGTTGAGTGATTCAAGCTGCCTAGAGTGTCTCGCCGTGTCCTGGGGCCAGGGGTGGGAGTGTCTGCAGCTGTTAAATGACATTGTATAACAACACAAATGAATTTCCTAAAATACCTCTCTTTTTTTGCCACTCCAAAGCTCAAAATTTCTCTATGATCTGCCACAAATTTCTTTACAGTATCAGAATTCTTTTCTCAAACAGCTCCGAGTAGAATCCCAGTATGCGATGGCATCGGGTCCTGAGCGCTGGCCTCGTGTTAAGTCCCTGGGAACCTTTCCTTGAGTGCTGACTCTCTCTCCCCTTTTATCTGAAGAACCTGAGCTTCTACTGTGGGGCTTAGATGAGCAACAGATGCCACGACACCCTAAAGCAGCCCTAACCTACGACACGGGTGTCCCAGGGCTGCCGTAACAAGGACCACAGACCCAGAGGCTTAAACGACAGAAATTTATTCTCCGGGGTCTGAGATTATAAGTTTGAGATCAAACTGTCCCAGGGCTACGCGCCCTCTAAATGTCCGAGAGCAGGATCTGTGCCAGGCCCCTCTCTCAGCTGCTGGTCGTTCCTTGGCTCGTGGCAACATAATAGTCTTCACATGGCATTCTCTCTGAGTGCATGGTGTCTTTCTCTGTGTCCATAATTGCCTCTTTTTTTACAAGGACACCAGTCACTCTGGATGAGGCCCACCCGAACGACCCCACCTTAACTTCATTACCTCTGTAGAGACCCTGTGTCCAAAAGAGGTCACATCCTCTCGAATTACTGTAGGTTAGGAATCCAACGTACCCTTTTTAAGAGACACAATCCAACCCATCGCACACACTCAGAAATGTCTTTGCTTCTGTCCCCCAACCTCAGTGAACGCCCCTCCCCACTCCCACAGCAGATTTTCGCTTCTTAAAGCTATGGCTTATATCTCGCGTATTTCTATTTCGAGAAAAGGGTCTCGTCTGTCTTAACATTTCCATAATTAAAGGTCCCAGCTGGGTGTTTTTCTCCAAAGAAATCGGTTACCCCCCAAAAGTTTAGACATCCCCACTTCTCATAAGATGATCAGTTTTGTTTTTTTTAAAGGCAGGTTGGGTTTTCTTGGCTGCGTTTTATCTTTAGCGTAATAACATTTCAAAAATGTTAGGGTCTCCTTTTCTGCTTAGGTTCTCTGCCACATTGAAATAAATTTATTTCGTTAAGTCCAAATGATTAAACATTTGTGAATACAATGAAGTCAGTCAATGAGAATAATGAGGCAATTTTGATGAACATAAAAATTTGAAACCTGGGTTTATGGAAGAAACGGCAATCTTATATCAGCCTCAGCAAGTAATTTATTTCTGTATTTGATTTAAGTTGCATAAAATGAAGAAAATCTCGATTCCTATCAGTAAAACTGATACCATTTACAGCTTAATAGCATATGTTGCAATATCAGAATAGTCTTCAATTAAACAGCTGTGGCCAGAGTTTTATTCAGAGAATTGATTGAGTAGCACAAGTTAACCCACTGGAGGTGAACACGTGTTAAAATTCAGTGTAAACCAAATTTGCATGTGCCAATAGAATTGCATTACTGTTTAAAATATGTAATTTGGAAAATTAAATTTAACTTATTTACAGAGCTCCCGGAGTGCCTCTGGAGTGCCCTGGGCTTCTCCAGAAGAACATAATTGGAAGATCTCTGGTTCCAGCCAGGCCCGAGCTCACCTGCACTGCACTTTCCCCGCCAGCCTCATTCCCCTCTGCACCCCCAGTGGGCACTTCCAGCTTCGGGTGGGCTGACTTCTCAGGGCCCCTGGCGAAATGTTTTTCGGGTGTTTTGTTTATGCTGCTCCCCAACCTGGAATCCTAACTCTCTTCTGACTTTTGAGTCCTGCCTATTCTTCAGGTTCAAGTCCATTCACTCAAGCCTCCACCCATCATTGCTTGCTGGGTGTCAAGCATGGGCTGGAAAATGCCCTGTACAGTGTGGCTATAAAGACAGCAGACCACGGTCCTGTCCTGTGTGCCCGGGAGCAGGACCAGGGGAGACAGGTGCCAGCGGGCGTTCCCATGCAGCAAGCCTGCAGCATAAGGGGGAGGCACAGCCACACACAGGGTCACAGAGGAGCAAGGACCTAATTCAGAGGCCCCGGGCACACCCTGATTTCTGTAGTCTCTGAACTTCCGGTTGCTACCAGCTTTTCTCTTCACTCTCCACGAATTTGTTCACAGGTTTTAGCTCTGTTTTCTCCACCATCCTCCAATTTTTTTTAGGGGCAGAGCCTCAAACACCTTCGCATGCCCCTTAGTGCCAGGCACGAGGATAGGCCCGTAAGCGTTCAGGAAGTGCGTGGTGGCTGGCGCTGCTGGCGAACACGATGACTAAGAAGATGGTGGGGGCGGGGTTAGAAGCGGGGACCACTGCAGGCAGAAAGGTGTGGGGAGCAGGTGCCCAGAGCCTCTACGGTATAGCACAGACGGTCACACTGGCCCTCCCAGCTTGGCATCCTGTAGGGACACGTCTGGTTGTGCTTCTAGGCCTGGCTCCGGTGATGGCGTAGCTTCATTCTGACAGCGTTCCATCTCTCACACGCCCTTGAATTCAAAAGTAAGACTTTGCACCGTGAGAACAGATGTGGCCGGCCAGCGCAGAGTCAGTGGTGTTCCGGTAGATGACTAACGAAAGGCTGGTGGACAGCACTTGCTGATTTCTGCGATGTGAATACTCCCACCGTGGTTAACTGCAAGCGACCGATGTGGCTTCACTGAACAGGGTATTGAGAAGAGATGGCCACCATCGGGCAGGGGCAGCTGGCCTGAGCACAGTGCTGCCCGGAGCTAGCATTTTGTGCTAAGGGCTCCCATTCAAGAAAGCTTCTATACTCAAACAGGACATTTCATCTTCGGTTAATTTCCACTGCAGTCAAAAACACAATCTACAAGAGCTAATTCACAGAACATAACAGAGAGATGGCCTAATGCTGCCCTTCCTTCTAACTGTCTGGAACTGGCTTATGGATGAGACAGATCAAAGCCAAGAACAAGATGCTATGCTTTGTAAGACTCTGAAGTTCCAGGCTGCCTAGTGTCTCATTCCATTCGAATTCCAGAAGCAAAGGTCCTTTTAAGATCCTAAACAATGCAGACCAGACTGTGGATTTCAGAGCTTGTGAAAATGCAGATTTTCACCCCATTCCTACCTCACCCTCAGATTCCGATCCAATAGATCACCAGCAAGGCCCTAAAAAAACACTAAAGTTTAAAAATCATTACTCTACAGAAAGGTAGTGAGAGATGCAAAGTGTTCACGTGATCATCTCTGTTCTGAGTGCTGAGGAAGAGATGACAGATAAGATGCAGAATGTAAGATTTAATGCAGAGAAGGTGTATTAAATCCTAGCTGGCTTCCCCTTTTCCACTCGCCCCCGACCCATCCCTGCTTTATTCTTCACCCCATCTTCTCTTACTATAGGATCCTTCCTCCCCAGGTGACAGCTGGATCTGCCTTCCCATTGGGCCAGAGGGCTGGATTTGGCCCTTGTGGCCCACTGGAGCTAAGTCCCAGGCCAGGGGTGGGAGCAGGGGGTGTGCCTGTCATCTTGCTGTGAGAGGTGGAGAGGACAGAAACCTCACACGCCAAATTCTCAGCAATTTGCAGAGATACACGCCTTGGAAAGGGGTAGGACTTTGTATGCCCATCCATCAGAGAGGCAAGTTCTCAAAAAGACATTGCCACAACACTGTCCCAACGTCCCACCTTCAACGAGGTCAGTGCAGTATTTTTTATTATTAGCCTCATCATTTTCCCTTTTCAAGGTCACCGATTTCCCACTCACTAGGAGTAGCTTAATGGGCTGCAAAGAATTCAAAGGGATTGGGGTCTCCTGGCTACACTTTAGTACCCAACGTACGAGAGCTGCGTGTCGCTAACAGTTGTTGCTTTGCCTGACAACCATCCTCCAAGAGCCCTGACTAAAAGTGACTTCCATGAGATAGTTATTCAAACTTCTCTTTGAATCCCTGAGCTATCGTCTGCCTGCATTGATTTTGAAATGCAGATGGCAGACATTATTGTTCTGCAGCCCCAATACCCTTCTTAGAAAGCTTTTTCTGCTCTGGAGAAAAAAAAAAAAAAAAAGTTCAGAGGCCTGAAGTCCCTGCATTTAAAGCCCAGCTGTCGAAGGCATCCTCTGACAGGCTCGCTGGCTGTAGGCTCTCCTAATTTGTCTCTGTCTCCACCACTGCACGGTCCCAAATTTATGAATGGGACTCATTGCTCAGCTCCCGTAATTAATCTCTCTCATTGGGAGAAAACCCCAGCCGGCAACAATGCGGTCTGTGTATCTGCAGGCAGCAGACACCACACCTATTAGAAGTGCGAGCATCGAGTTCCTTTTCCCATCAAAAGCTCCCCTGGCTTTCTAAAACAAGACAGCTGGATGGGTGAGCCAACAAATGAGACTGTGCCCAGCAACTGGGCCACCAGGGTCAGCGAGCAAGGGACAGGGCGCATGGGGCCTACAGACTCTACCCTGGTGCTGGCTCTGGGGAGCACTTTCCTCTCTGCATGTGTCTGCAGCTGAGTGGAGCTGGACGCAGAGAAATCCTCACCCCGTCTGCTGTGTAATGGCCTCTCTGCTCCCACCCACCCCTGTTAGCTATTAGCGTGGACGCCATAGTGGTTTTTAGGTGTCATTTCTTTAAGTGGGCTCTGTCTGTGAACTGGCTGAGCTCCAGCAGCCTCCATGGGAGGTGGGGGGATGGGGTTCGGGACTAGCCTGGCCTTTCTTGTTGGAAATTTCTGCCCACTCCTTTTCTGCAGAAGAATGACAGCTGTGACGCGGGGGTGGGGAGCATATGCACACACGGTCAGCCGTCGCCCAGACATTGCTGCCCCAGACCGTGGCCGCTTCTCTGCATCCTGACAATGCACTGAGTGGGATCTCTGGGCTGTCAATCTGTTAAAGAGCAGATGGGGCAGAGGTGGCAGGCTGGGTGGGGGACGGGGAGGAGAAGAGGGCTTCTCAGAACATGATGGGCCTTCATTACCTGAGTCCGACACATGCAAACTGCTTTTTGGATGAATGTTAAAATAGTCTGTAGAGAAAGTGTTCACCTCCTTCAAACTCTTCTGGGCCCGACGTGCCTGAGGCCTTGGGCACCTGTGCTCCTCCTACCTCCGGTGATTTCCGTTCAGTCTTTTTCTGGAGACTCTTTTATTATCGTTCTGTGTAAACCAGAGTGGGAACGTCTGCACCTTCTCTGCCGCATGCGTACTTACCCTGGGTGGACTTACCGACTCCCACACCTTTATCCCATCCGCCACGCCCAGAGCGCTGGTCCCAGACACCCATGCTAGGTCCCTTCTCCTTGTTATTGACTGGACCAGGAACAGGCTTGCAGCCCAATCCGAGCCAACAAAAACTGACGGGAGGAGAAAGCCTTTAGGAGGGAGCAGTCTCCTTTCTCATTTCAGCAGAGGCCTCCACGTCCCCACGGCGGTGAACCAAGCCCTCCTGGGTACAGAGTGGACCCCAAAGCTGCACTTTCCGTCTCACTGTTGCTCCCCGAATTCCAGCTCCCTGTTTCCAGCTGCTTGTAGGAACCCCAACTCAGTGCCACGGGAAGAGCCAGGGGCTGGCACTCAGGAGAACCGTTGTCCCTGACTTTTCTGAAACTGTTTATCCGTTGGGTCATTCCACATGACTCCTCCTAGGATTCAATTTTACAACCACACCGCACTCCCGGCTTCTGAGCTGTCAGCCCCTAAAACAGCCGCGCCTTCTGTCTGTCATCTCTGTTGGTTAACGTCATCACCATTCCTTCGGCAAGCATCCCGTAATTCCTTCTGTAAAGGTTTATTCTTCCCAGGCTGGAAACTTCAAGTTCCCCTTCAACTCTTCTTTTATTCTATCACATGCAACCAGTGCCCTTCCTCATAATTCAGTCAAGCTCGCGTCCCTCCTGTGGGCTCCGCCTCCTTACATATAAGGAGGACAATCACAATAACCCAGGACTGGGGGAGCTTTGTACAATCTCTTCCCTCTCAAATTATCTACGATGTGGATACCACAGCTTTTAAAGGCACTGATCTGACACCCCACCTCCCACCCGCCCCCACCCCCCGTCACACCACCCTGTCCTCTGTTCAGAAACACGAAAAAGCGACTCGTTGTTCTCAGAATAATTCTAAAACTTCATTCATGGATCTCCATGATCTAGCACTAAATTAGTATTTCAGGTTTATTACCTGCTATACTTCTACTTTCTTGATTCATCCTTTTCAGAGCCTGGACTGGGTTCCCCAAGATTCGTTGCTTCCCAGAACCTCAGAATGTGACTTCCTTTGGAAATAGAGTCTTCGTAGATGTAATTTGTTAAGTTAAAATGGAGTCATACTGGATTAGAGTGGGTCCCAATCCAACCACTGGTGTCCTTACATATAAGACCATGTGGAGACACAGATACATATAGCAGGACGACAGCCCAAATCGAGGACTGAGGCAAAAATCGAAGTCAGGAAGAGCTATGCCCATTTGTTCATTCTTCTAGTTTTATAATGTCAGCTATAGTGTTGTTCAACGCTTTTATATCCTGATTGATTGTCAGTTTTTTCTTCTTTCGATGGTTGAAAGGGGCGTGATGAAATCTCCGTAATTATAGACATGTTTATTTTTCTCTGCAGTTCTTTGGGGTAGGGGGAGTAGTGTGGAGGTCAGAGTACTGCCCTCTCCAGGAGCTGAGATTAAAGCCCCATGGCTGACCATGGCAGGAAGGGGCAGTATCTTGAGAGACTACAGGAGCGCAGGGTGCAAGGAGTGGCCTCATCACAGTGGCAGAGATGGTGGTAATGCCTCTTCTAGAAGAGAAGAGGCTCGGCTGGGCTATGCCCTGGGCTGAATGCTTTCCAGTTCCTCTAACACAGTGGTTCTTAGACTGGGATGTGCATCAGGATCACCTGAGTGCTTGTTAAAATACAGCCTTCTGGGCTCCATCCACAAAGGTTCTGATCCTGAATTTGCATTTCTAACAAGTTCGCAAGGGCTGGATGCTTTGGGAAGCCCCGCTCTAATGCAGCACGCCTCCCTCCACTTTGGGCCCCACACCTGCTCTCCCTTTGCCTTGAACCCTCCTCGCCCCCGCAGCCCTCCCACCCGGCCCTGCTTGACATGTCCTCAGCTCCCCTGAGTCTCCACACCTAGATTAGTAGCCTCCTCCAGATGCTCCTAAAGCCCCCCACGTCTCCATGTCACATTATGCAGTGATTGCCTGTTGCTTGTCGTCTTGTCCTCCCCCTGGACCTTCAGATTTCTGGAACAGGCTCTGTCTGGTTCATTCACCATCAGACTCCTGCACCCGAGAGCACACTCCAACATTCACTGCACAAATGACGTCTAATTCCTCAAAGTTTGAGTGGTCACAACAGCCTCACCTGAGCCTTCCCTAAGTTCTGAGAACTGAATAATAATGATAATGTCAGCATTTAAGATATCTGGAAATAGGACAGTTTTTCTGAGACTATTCCTTCCTTCTTGGGTATTAGGCTTGGGTAAGATATATATGGAACAGGGTAGAGAGTTTAGGGACAATTATCTCAAACCTACCTCCTCTCTTTGGAAATTTCTTCCCCGAACACACACATCACGAGTCACAGGGCGCGTGGCTTCCTCTCAGAGGAGCTGTTTCTGTCATTTCTTACCCCTTCAGGGCAGCGTCTGCTTTGGGTCGGCAGCAACTGCCAGGTCTGAAAATGAATGGTCCAGGGTCTGTCTTGATGGATAACTGCCCCCAACAAATTGGTGCATGATCTACAGAGATCTTCTTTAGGAAATGTGACAAATGGTGACAGATGACAAAGGTGAGCTGCACTTCTGCTGCCAGAGACAGCTCTGAAGAAGCTTTCTGTGGCAGATGAAAAATCATCCACCAGACAAGAGCCAAAAAAAAAAAACAACCCACCCAGTTCAAGTAGTGAAATTAGTAACACTATGCATTTGGATGATGTCAGCCGTCTCAGATGATGTCACTTTCATTCAATTTTCATAATCACTGGTGAGAGAGACAGGATAGGTACTATTATTCCCATTTTCCCATTTCCCATGAGTAAACAGAGGCTGGAAGAGGTCAAATATCAACATCAAGGTCACACAGTACACTGGGCCACAGCCCTTCCTCTGATTTCCCATCTGGTGTTCTTCACACCCACTAATGGGGCAGTGGGTGGAGAAAACACTGTCATTAATTTTACTACAAAACAGTAAAGGAAAGGCTGACTGGTCAATGTTTGTGTACACATACTTTATTCTTGAAGGTGATTTATGGCAGAGAAACATCATGAGAAAGCATTTGGTTGAGGCCGGGAATTAAAAAGAAACGTGATTTTTGTCATTGCAGGTACACTGCATGCCAAATAACCCAGCAAGCCCGAGGTGAAGTGCGTGGTAGGCAGGTGGTCTCTGCTGTGTGCCTCTGACATGGCAGGCGCCAGACACCGAGGCTCTATTCCTCATGCAAAGGGCCCCGCGGAAGTAGTCTGCTCCCTCTCCAACTGCAAAGCCACGCGCATCGCTTTAGGGGACAAAGCTGGGGTCCGGGTATCGCCCTCAGGCCAATTAAGCCTAAAACAAATTCATCAGCTGCCAGAGCACCAATTACACTTGAAGGGCGGTGGGCTCCCACCCACAGTGTAGAGCCTGCTGGACGTGCCCCCGTAATTGGGCTGATGCACCAGCTCAGCGTCCACAGCTTCCCTAATCACCAGGGCTGCCGGCTGTTTGTGTAGGAGCATTTATAAGGGGAAAGCACTAGAAAATGCAGTCAGTGAGCCAGACCCCCTTGTTGGCCATTTGCTGGACACATGCTCTGGCTTTTTCTACCACGTCAAGGGGCATGAGTAAGAAAGCAGAGACGAAAGGTCAACAAAGCCAGGGTTATTAAAGCGAGGGCTGGGAAGGCTCCAAGTCGGAACTATAGCCTCAAGTCAGGTGGGAAAAAAAACTCATGGATTTTTCATCAAGAAAATACAAGCTCAGCATGGAAGAGGAAACAATTATTCATAAAGCTCACATGTTGTAAATGCATCACCTCTCGTCCCATTGGAGAGAGATTCCAAATGGCTAATGGCTTCACGGTGATTAACTTGGGCTAGATTAACTTTGTGTCATAAATGGATCAAATCCACACAGTTTAGAAGTTAGAAATTGCTCGTTCCCGCCAATGTATTTTCATAAGCAGCAGAAACAAGAAAATGAGACTTAAGAACAAGCTGACTTCATCTGTTCGATTCCACAAATATTTCTTGAATACCGACTAAGTGTTGAGGACATGCCCAGGAAAAAACAAGCTCCTGGGAGTTGACAGCCTCGGGCAGGAGAGGCACACTGACCCAGCATCCGGATGGGGAGGGGTCCCACCGGTCATCGTTTTCACTAATTGCTCCCAACAAAGGGACACACATAAAAATACACAGGCGGCCCCTTGGAGCCAATCAGATCTGAGGTTGGGACCTGGCAGGTGTGATGTTAAAAAGCTCCCCCGGTGATTCTGCTGGACAACAATCTCGTCTAATTCCTCCATTGTCCGGATGTGCAAAGTGAGGCCCAGGTTGGGGGAGGGGCATGACCGAAGTAAACTACGGCAGCACTGCTACAATGTAGACTTCACAGCTCCCGGCACCCCCGACCCCAGCGCTCCTTCTCCCGTGCCTTCCGACCACTCGCCAACACAAGGCAGACTGTGACGCCCACAGAGCTGGGGCCTGGCGGGAGATGGGGGTGAATCTAACTGGGCAGATCTGGGAAATCTTCTAGGCAAGAGGTCAGATCTGAGCGGGGCCTCGACACATGGGCTGTTAGGTTATTAATATTCACAACCTTGTTAATATTAATGACACCTGCCTCTCTAGCCCCCAGGTCCTGCTGCATCCCTACCAACACGTCTGCTAACGGGCAGCTCTCCTCCCTCCCGCTCTGATGGGAGAGGACTAATTTTCATAATATAAAAACAACTTGTTGAAATCGAGACTAGAAAGGACAACCACTCAACTGGAAAATGGAGAAAATTCATGACCAAACATTTCACAGGAAAAGAAATACAAATGACCTGTACGCTGATGAGAAGATGCTCAGCCGCATACATAAAAGAGAGAGAAATTAAAACCATGCTACTGATACCACGTCTTACCCGATAGCCCGGCAAGATTCTAAAACCCTCTAGCAGTTTCCATGTGGCAAACAGGCATTCTTGATCTTCCCTGCATCTGTGTCATAGCAACAGGGAGTGGTCCCTGCAAAGGTGGACCTCAGGTCAGAACTGGGGACACAGATGCTGTACCCACAGCTGTTGACTATGGCCATTGTTTTATTGCTCGTGACATTAAAGTACCTTGTACATGGAGCCTGGGCTTGAGACAGCCCTCGTGAGGCATGGATCATTTCCTCCTTCTTTCTCCATTTATCTTCGATGTTCTAAATCACTTTGGACACAGTGGAACTGAAAAGCAGAAGGGGGCTAACACCAGTCTCCCCCAGGATCGGGGACTGTCAAAGCCAGAGCCACAGCACAGGCTCCAGGCTCATGAGAGCAGAAAGAATCTGGGGACAGAGTCAATGCTAAGAAAACAACTCAAGAAAAAGCCTGAGTTGAGCAAAAACTGCATTTGTTAGGAGAATTCATGGGGAAAGAAAAAAGTCTTCACAGGAATAAACATGATTTTTTATTAAAACTCAAAACTTGCCAAGTGTGCGGAGCTTGCTGATTATCGTCCATGGGGAATTTGAAAATCTGGGGGAAAATAATGCACCGAGGAAAAAGTGCTGGATCAGGGAAATCGGAGAGAAGCAGTGCAGGGCGCGGAGGCCCATCATTACCGATGCAGGAGATGGAAGGTGTCAGGGATCAGAATATCATTTGGAAGCTCCAGGGGAAAAACTCAGCTGGAGAGAAAGATGGTGTGGGACTCCTTCGTTGCATACACCTGCCCGCTCCTTCCTGCAGCACCTCGGAGCTCAGCAGCCCAGCCGTGCCAGGGTTCCTTCCTCCAGCGGACAGCACGAGGGGAGAACGGAATGAAGTCTAATTCTGCCCAAGTCCAGGAGCTCACTGTCCCTTAGAGCCCTCTAAGCTGGGATCAGACTCATTTTTGCCACTCACTTAGTAATCCTGAGTGCCTCTGTTTCCTCATCTGTTAGGATGCTTCATGAGAAGTGGCAGATGAAAAGCGGAAATGTGAAGGTCTCTGGCCCAACACCTGCACATTCCAGGGATTCAGTGTCCATCCACCCATCCATCCATCCAACCATCCATTCACCCATCCATCCATCCATCCATCCATCCATCCATCCATCCATCCATCATTCTATCTAACCATTTGTCATCCATCCATTCATTGATTCATTGTCCATAACTTAGCCATTTTATGTCTCCCATAGAAACCTGGAATGTGTCCTACATATAGAGTTGCCAAATAAAAATTTTAATAACTAGCCAGCTAAGACAATAGAAATGAAACAAACCTTATTAAAAAAAAGAAAGAAAAAACTCTTCCGCCCAAAACAGAACCAAAATTCTTAGGCAATAGGAATAGTTGCTTCAAATATCACAATTCTGCCCATTGTTTTCTCAATTTCAACCCGTATTTGCGTGCCTGGAATGTCTGTTGGTATGTGTAGTTGGAATAATAAACACTCCTATTTGTCAAGTGCTGCCTGAGCTTAAACCCTGTGAGTTGCCCTATGTTTACTGATGCGGGAAATGTGAAGATTGGCTGCCACAACCATTGCTAGAAGTCGAGAGACAAATCCACAAGCTCTTCCACAGACCACTGATGTCCTAAAAGTGCTCAAGTACCCTTGAACTGAGTCATCCTATGGGGACAAGTCTCGGGGGGGGGAGTGGAGTACCCCCTTTCTCCCTGTAGCACCCATTTAACTTATTCTAACAATAGCACCAAACAGCTGTTTTTTCAGCAGAGAGTGAAATGGGTCACATTACAAAAGAATCAGAGCACTGCTAAGGAGTATCTTCGAATATTAGTTTGCAAAACACTAAATACTTAATCTGAGATGAAAGGGGGTTCTAAACAACTGCTTGCTGACTAAACAACAATCAGACATTTGTAAAGAAAATAAATCTGACACTGTAGTCACACACACACACACACACACACACACACACACTCACACACAACCACCTTCACACATAGTGATGCAGGCATTGCAAGTTGTGTCATGTTGTTAGTTTTTACTATTTGACTTGGTGTAGGCCCCTGCAGAGCCCTGGGGTGCCCCATGGGCCTTTCTGAGATGTGGATCCCACGAGACCAGAATCGAGCCCCGACTCACCCAGGGCATCAGCTTTTTTTGCTTCTGCAGATCTGATTTTTGAACATTGCCTTCCAGAAGGGCCTTTCGAAAGTGCTTGAGCTGAGATGCACTCAGAGCCACTTCAGACCAAGGGTTTATAAATCCCTTTTCCCAGGGAGAGGCATGGCCTGGGGAGAGTTTCCAAAATTGATGCAATTTGGGATAGAGAAATGTTTACTCTAACAGGCCTCCCTTCTCACAGGCGGTGGCTAAGAGTAGGGGAGATTCTGACTGCCTTAGAAAGAGCCTCCTGTAGGCTTTCTTTTTTCTGGGCTTCACATTCTTTCGCAGCAGACAAGATCCTTAGAAAGAACTGCAAGGCCTCACGCTGTTCCTCGTCCTCCGAGAGCTGGCCTCTCCCCATGGGAGCAGAGGGAGGTGGTTCAGATGGGGCAACGAAGCAGGCAATCAGGGGGTCAGGGTCACTCAAATATTTCTCTGATTATTTCCTCACAGGGCTTTATCACATTGCAGGGTAGATAGCGGTTTCCACCATTAAATCATAAAAAGCTTAAAGCTGTGGTCTCCTCTTCTTCACGACTCTGCGTACAGTTCTGACTCCTTAGTAGGTGCTCAACAATCATCAGAATGAGGGAGGATGCTGGGGGAAGGGGACAGAGAAGGCGAGCCCCCTGGCTGACTTATTTAGAGGTGCTCCAGGGTCAGAGGAATAATTAGCTTATTCCTCTTTCGCAAGGGGTCCCGAGGAGGAGTTGGAGTCTTGGAAGGATCCTTGGAGAAGGGACAGTTTATCAGAAGCAGACTCGGATGAATGGTCCATGTGCAGGATAACCTCTTGGGCTCCTCTTCCAATCATTGCACTGGGTGTGCTGTGAGCTCATTCGTCAATGCTCATGTCATTGGTCTTTAATAATCGAATACGTCCCCATCTTTTGGTGCATATTATCTATGTGTTTAAATCCACTGAATACCACACTTCACTACTTTTTAACAGCTGTACTTAGCAGAAACCGTGTGCATTCTTTCCAACTTGCTGCCCCCAAGTCCACTGTGTTGTAACCAGGGGCCCAGCGGGTGAAGGCATTTCCAAGGCCAGTTTCTTTACCTGTCTGGCATCCCCAGGGACTGTGCCACCCCGAACCCAGGGGAAGGGAGAGAGAGAGCATGCAAGGCTGCATATAGAAGCAAAACCTGTTTGCTGTTTGCTAAACCTGGAACAAGGGGGCTACTTTCGTGGAGGATAAAAGACTAAAAATCAATGACAGGGTTGTCTGAAGGCTCAAGTTTCATCTTATCTGAAGAAAGGAAAAAACACACACACAGGAATCAGTTATTCCAATCTTTCTCTATTAGATTTAGTTCAAAGATGTCACTTGTGTTGGCAGTCAAGTGGTATAGGCTATGTATTTGAAGGATACTGGTCACGCATTTGTTTATCGATTGAGTTAAGCAGGTGTAGGTAACCCTGTTTACTTGGAAGAAAAAGAGGTCTTGTCTTATGTGAAAGAGAAACCGGTTGAAAAATAGTTCTGTTAACATAAAAAAAGAGTTGTTGGGGATGGAAAAACAAAATCGACTGCTGTCCTAAGGTCACCGCTTTCAGAAGAATCCAGAAAGTTATATAAAAATTATGGTCTACAAAGAGGGGGGAATCTTTCTCATAAAACCCAGAAGTGGAGAGATATGAGTCCAAGTGCTGGAAGCAGCGTGGAGGTGGGAGAGCTCGAGATTGTTCCACATTTGTCATGTTAGATGCCTGTGAACTTGAATTCTTGTGAGGATGTGAAGAGGAAGTTGGATACTCAACCGTCAAGATGGTAAAGTGAACTGTTAGTTTGTGTGTAGGAAGAAGCACATCGAAGGAATCGCCAGAGCCTTATAAAGGGCCAAGAATTTTAGACCACGGTGAATTTTGGTTGCTTTTATGAAATGCTTGGAAAATAAGCTACACACGGACAAGGTTATAGGTCAGTTTCTTTGAGACACGAGCAAAGAATCTTATAGACGAATCTTTGTAACTCTGAATGGCAGTCACGTCACTGTGAGCAGAAGGCTTTCTCGGAAGAAAATCATTTAAAAAGCTCCTCTCTAATCTTGCTTTATCGTCTACCACGGGCCATCCAGAGAGTTCTGGGGGGTTTCCTCTTTGGTCCAGATGGTAATTGTAGTTGTTGCAGCTACCGCATCAAAGACTGTGACTTGAACAGGCATTAAGAAGCCCAGAGAGCCATCAAGGCAACGCCACGAAATGCTTTTCTGTGCCCTCCTGACACAGTGCCTCTCCTGCAGCGACAAGCCAGTGCTGGACTACTGACCAGCAGCAAGACCACAGCTCTTTAGTGAGGAATCTTTAAAATACATCCATCCTCCAACCCCCTGACTGCTTCCATTATGTTCCAAGCAACGCTCATATCTAGGATTGTCCCCTAAGCTTTTTCACTGGCTTGTGTCCACCTTTGCCCTTTCTCCTGTTTAAATCTGTTCTTAACATAGTGAGCCAGAGTGTTTTCCTGAAACTGTACTTCAGAAATGAAGCTGACTGTGTACTTTATGATGTCACCTCAACATGTGGACGTACATTCCCCAGAGGGCATGCATGAGAATGCTTATAGCAGCACTATTTGGAAGGGCCTAAAAGAGCCCGCTAATGACAGAACGAATAACTACTTTATGGCCCATGCACACCATGACATAGCAAGGAGAATGGACCATCTATATTCATTCGTACAACATAGATATATCTCACAAACATAGCGTTGATACGCCAGACACGAGAGAGAACGTACTTCACCATCCACTCAAACGAAGCTTGGAGATAGGCCAGAGGAGTCTATGCAGGTGGAATCACCCCTGGGAGAGGGTAGAGTAGCAATAGGAGGACCACAGGTGGGCTCTGGGGATGCTGGAACATGGTTCTCTATCTGGTTCTGGTTAAAGAGGCATGTTTGCTTTGAGAAATTTCATCAAGCTGTACCCTGATGAATTCTGTGTGTGTGTGTGTGTGTGTGTGTGTGTGTGTGTGTGTGTGTGTATTTCAATAGAGTATAAAATCTTTGAGATAATTGTATAAAGTAAGATTTAAAAATAGTAATGAAGACTATTGAAAACGTCTACAGCTGCTCATATGCAGTGGGCACGGAATATTTGGTACAAATTTTTCAGTTCTGTGGACCTGTGTATATGAAACAAGCACTTTTTAGAGCAGTTCGGGGCTGTAAAAGAAAATTGGTACTAATAGTACAATTTCGACACAATTCTTTTCACTGCATAGTTTGGGTATTTGTACTCTATATAATATTTTTGATGCTAGTTTTCGAGGCCAACTGCTTTATACGATTTGATTGAAAGTACAATAAGACTAATTTCTCGATACCTCTATCACAAATATCACTGATACGGTGGATCATGTCACTGCTTTGTCAGATCATGTCACTGCTTTGTTCAAAACCTTCCGATGGCCCCATTTTACTCAGAGTCAAAACCAAAGTGTCACTGGGGCAGCTCAGCTCTGCCTGATGCGACTCCTCTCCCTCTCACCCCTTACTCACTGAGCTCTACATGCGCTGGTCTCTAGCAAGGCAGGTACCTGTTCACCTCAGGGCCTTTGGCCTGACTGCCCCTTTTCCTGGAATATTCTTCCTCCAGACAGAAAGCCTTGCTTCTTGATTCTTTTGATTTTCGCTTGAATGTGACCTTGCAGCTCATCTCCTGGGGACCACTCTCCTCCCTCGGCTTTGGTTCTCTCTGTAATCCCTGTCACCTGCTATTATACTGTATTATTTAGTTACCGGTATTTATTGTCCATCTCTTTCTACTAAGATGCAAGCCCTGCGCATGAAGAGATTTTTGTCTATTCTGTTCACTACTATATCCTTAGTGCCTAGAAAAGGACTTAGCACGTAGTAGAGACTCAGTGAACATGCCACGTCCGATGGGTGAAGGGATTCATGGATGTGCAAAACTGACCTCGAATCCAATATGAGGTGAAGCAAGCTAGTAATTTACATGACATCCTGGTCAACAAAACTGGGTCGTAAGAATGCCTTACAACCAAGTTAGAGTCAGACTGGGACTAAAGAAAGGGGTGAAAGGTGCGTTTCCCCGAATAGGCCCTGATCTCAGTCTCCCAGAGTTCTTATTTGGGTGCTCCAGTTCATTCTTTCATTCCCTCAAAACAACGCTGAGTGACCTCTATGTGCTAGGCACTGTGCTAGGCACTGGATTCCAGGCTGAGCGGCACCTTGATGTAAGATGCTGATGGACGATAGCTGTTGTTAAGGCTTATGCATTACTGGCATTAACTTACAACATCATCCCAAAACCATTGGAGAAGACGACTACCTCCTAATTTCCTAATTTTACAAAGAAGTGTAGAAGATCAAGTGACTTGCCCGATGTCACAGGGCCAGGAAGCGGCACAACACGAGTTTGAACCAGCACGCTGGGCTCTGGTCTGTCCTGAACTGTGACCCCTGCTCTCCACGCTGAGGGATGTGGCTTCCGCCAGAGACCCAGGACCTATTCTGTAGACTGCCCGAGGAGCTCTGGGGGAGATGAATGTATACTCAGCGAATTGGTGTAGTACAAGTTCAAATCAAATCATACAGGCACACAGACCAAAGAAATGAAGCATTGGTCTTGAGGGTGTTGTCGGGAAATGTACTGTGAGGTTTTTGAGGAGACCTTGAAATACCAGCAGCATTTCAGCAGACAGGGCAGGGGGAGGCAGGAGGAATGGCTGTGGAAGTGAGGAGGAGAGAGCCTGAGCACGTGGGGTGCACATAGGGCAACCCCAGGTGAGAACAACCCTAGGAACTTTCCTGATGTCCGCCCGCAGTGTGGGGGACCAGCATTGAACATCTCCAAAGACTGGGATATAGGTGTGAAAAGGCTCTGGTGCATAGTAGGCATTCAGTCTATGTTAGTTTCCCTTTTTAGGATGCCCAGGGGTGCAGGGATTGGTAGAAAGGACATAGAAATGGAGCATGCTATTTCTCCTACTCGGCCTTAGCTCTAATCAACACTTTGACAGCACTCACTCAAGGCTGACGTCACAATCTTCTCCTTGTCAGGTGTTAGTCTGAATTTTGTGTCATCCTAAAAGTCATATGTTGAAATCCTAACTCCGTAGTTGATGGTGTTAGGAGGTGGGGCTTTTGGGAGGTGCTTAGTCCATGGGGGTGGAGCCCTCATGATTGGAATTAGTGTCCTTGTGAAGGAGACCCCAGAGAGCTAGCTGGTCCCTTCCACCATCTAAGGTTACAGAGAAAAGGTAGCCATCTAGGAAGCAGGCTTTCCCCAGACATCGAATCCACCAGGACCATGGTCTTAGACTTCCCAGTCTCCAGAATTGTGAGTAATAAATTTCTATTGTTGATAAGCCACTCCATTTATGGTATTTTCTTTTAATTTCTTTTAACAGCCCAAACGCATGAAGACACTAGGGTTCAACCCGCTCATTATAATTAGAGAGTTACAGTGCGCTGGAACTGAAAGTGCCCTCGGCTCTCCCCGAGACTCCCATCTTGCAGAGGAGAACACGAAAGGAGAGGTAACTGATTCCTAACCAGACAGACAGCTACTCATTCAGCAGATGTAACTGATCTATGATCACAGAGCAAGCTGCTGGCACCCTCAGGACCAAGCCGAGATTAGCTGTGTGTGTGCAAATGATGGCTACTAGAGTGAGGTGGGGGGAAGTTCACTTGAGAAAATGATAAAGGGACTTTATGTACCAAAACATTTTTCTAGAGCACGAACCTTCCCTACCTCATTACTGAAATGAGTAGGGGAGGTGGCAGTCAGTGACGCTTGGGCCATGCCTGGCTCTTTTACTTGGAAATGGCACCTCTTGGATTTCTGGTTCTGTGTTGGAAGCTGTGGTTATACTGGATTCCACTGCGCATTTTGTTCTTTGACCATCTGTGGGGTTATGATTTTCCATGTGACATCCATTTAATCAGACTGTTCAGTATCTCAGAACCCACTATTTACTGATTATGTCTCATTTCCATTTATTTCCTCAACTACCAACTCCCAGATGAAATCTCAGCCTCTAGAGAGGCAGACCCCCTTGGGTTGAGGCATATGCAATGTCCCTAGGGGACCTAATATTTTACCCACTTGATAGACTATTGTGAGTGATTTTACTAGGTTTTCCTGCCGCGGTTCCTGGAAGAATGAGAGGACAAGAGAGAAGGCTAACAGGGGGTCTCAAATACCACTAAACAGAAATGAGGGGTCGTCCTGAGCAAAGAAGGGAGGAAAAGGCTCGGGAAGAGCAAGCAGTGAAGTGGAGAGTGGCCGAGGGCCAGATCCCTGAAAAAATAGGATAAAGAGAGATGTTTTTCAAACCCAAAAGATAAAGAAGGTGAAGTCGGGGAGAGGCTCAAGGCTTTGCCATCAGCCAGACAGACCCGGGCGTGAATTCTAGCTTGTGGCTGTTGGGGTTTTCATTTCTTTGTTTATGCAAAAAAAAAAAAAAAAAAGGCCAAAAATATGTCACATAAAGGTGTCAGGAGGGCGAGGGGGAGATTAATGCCAGGTGCAGAGCAGGTGCTCCACCTGTCGGCTTCTTACCTTCCTTGTTGGAATAGATGGTGCCATTCACCTGCCTTGATTCTCTTAGCCTGAGTGGCAGATTGATGGCCCAGAAAATGCCTGTTTTCTGAAGCCTGTTGAGTAATTATCTCCTGGGCTGTGTCAGAGCAAACGAGGTCCTGCCATTCCCAATTTCCAAAGATGTAAAACAAAGATGCATTAGAGGTCCCATTTTACTCAAGAGACCTTCTTACATTACTAGACATTACAGAATAACAAGGAAACCAGCTTGTAAGTTAGACTCTGAACTGGCTCATTGGGGAAACATTCCCAGCTTCTGAGCTGGTGAATCCTGTCAGCCGGTCCCAAGACCACTTAATAATAACAGCCAATGTCTTCACAGCAATAACTACGTGCCAGACGCTATCCTAAACACCTTATGCTTACTACTCACTCGCTCATGCCCACAATGCCTTGAAGTACATACTGCTATTATCTCTGCTTTGCAGATGGAGACACTGAGGCACAGAGAGGTTAAATGACTTGCCCAGGGCCCAACTAGGATACAGACCCAGGCTACCTGGCTCCAGAGCCCACGTGTTTAGCCACTATGTTATGGCGCCTCTCCATGCTCTAAGGGGCACAGGTCAGATGAACCGGATTGGGCACATTGGCAGGGTCAGCACAGTGTTCCAGAACTCTATGCCTCCTGGGACTGCTAAGGATGCTGCCAGTGCCAGGCAAGAAGCCACTGGTACCCTCTTCTCTGTTACAGAGAACAGTGGTCTGGGACTGACTGCCATGGTCCCTTTAGGATCTGTTGCCCAAATGCCCTTTCATCATAAGCTCTCCACCCTTGCCAGACCTCTTTGATGGCTGGGTTTTCAGAGGAGGAAATGGAGGCAGAGGGGAAAGGGTAGGGTCAAGAGTTAAATTTGCTCAAAATCAGCCTTTTCTACCTTCTAACTTTTAGGTCTCCTATGAATCTTCTTCTATTCAGGGGACTTCTGAATTTACTTGGCAAGGCAGTTCAGTGCAAGCCATGCACTGTGAGGCAGACCACCAAAGCTGCTTCTTCCACTGTAAGTGGAGGGCAGCAGCGGCTACATCACAGGTGACTGGGAGGAGCTGAATGGAGTAAGATACTACATAGCACATTCCTAGAACGATGGCATCCGAGCGAGTACTTAATAAGTGTTTGTTCTCTTTGGATGGCTAACTATGTGTATGATGAATACATTTAGTTATGTACGAACCACATTCAATGAGTTCATGGAGTGAATGAGACCATTCGGTAGAGCCAACATCTGTTCAGATCAGCTCCGCTGCAAAGGATAGAGAAATAAAAGTGGGTAAAATGTCCAACTGAACTCTATTTAAACAGTGAGCTGAAACTAGAGCTTAAGGTAAAATTTTAGTTCGTGGTAGGTGGAATAAACTTGGCATATTGTGTATAATACTTCAGAAGCCACATGTGTAAAAGGGCAATTATGCCTCTCTAACTCAATCTACTTTTGTCTCAAGCTTCCATTCCAACTGTGGGAGAGTTTGAGGAAACTTGGCTACTTGAAAGTCTCCTTTAGAATTTCCAGTTATTTCAGTCCCTTGAGCCATGTCTCTACTCTCATGGGCAGGTGATGGGAAGGATGAGGTGTGCCTCCGTGTCAGTGGGAAAGATGCTCCCTGTCCCTCACTGCTTTCTGTCCATGGTGGCATCTCTGGTGAGGGCTGAAACACTATTTTGCTCTGACCACCAGCGCCTATACCCATTGGTGCCTGCTGAGGCAGCTGGTCCCCCACAGGCCTTGGACTTGAACAATCCACAGGCCGCTTTCAATAGTCAAGATCTTAGGACCCCCAAAGCGTACGTGTGTACACATGCACTTCTCACATGCCCTTCGGTCTCAGTCTAAAGAGAAGAACAAGGGTGTTGACTCTTCATCCAACTCTCTCTTTCTGTAGATTCTCCCTGTCTTCCATGGAGGCATCTATCACGGCCTCTGGCTGTGGCTGACGATGGTTGTGGGCAGGAGCCTATTGGCTAAATATTCTGTCAAACCTACTGAGTGCTAGGCCTTGGACCACAGAAATCTCCAAATATAGAACTAAATATTTATGTATTTTCTTTCTTTTTGTATTTCACTCGGTTCTTCT
>NW_011888827.1:4606351-4609191 GCF_000151845.1 Pteropus vampyrus
AGCTTCTGGTGGCCAATGGCTTTCCTTAGCTTGTAGCCACGTCACTCCAATCTTTTCTTCTGTTGTCACACTGCCTATTCTTCTTCCGAAGTCAAACTTCCCTCTGTTTTACTCTTACGAGGACACTTGTGGTTACATTTAGGGCCCAGCTGGATATCCAGGATAATCTTCCCATCTCAAAATCCTTGCCTTCATCACATCTACAAAGTCTCTCTTGCCATCTAAGGTAACATGCACAGATTTCAGAGATCAGATACATGTGTATCTTTAGGGGCTCTCATTTAGCCTACCACGACACAGGACAAGTTTCAGCTTAGATCCTACGCAGGAAGTGATCCTTCCTGCCAAAGGGAGTGGATGACACATCAGCATTCAGCATCAAATACTGATTTGATCCAAGGACCAGCAGACAAGGGAGAGAGCTGCAGGGCCACTCATGTGAACCAAAACCATTGCCTGGGTTAGCATATTACATAAGTAGCCAGCATTTTTTTTTTTTTTTTCTCAGAGCACTTTAGAGAAAACGTAGTAGTCACCAAAACAAATGACAATCCCAGTATAGGTGCTCAGGGATTAGAAGATTTTGGCAGAAACTGATAGTCGCTTACTCAAAAGCCATGCCCACCTATCTTGCTAAAACAATCCTGATTTTCCCAAGTTGTCCATCCCCAGGGAATGAATCATCATTGGTTTAAAGCGGGAGCATCTGTAATTCATGTCCACTTGAACACAGGGGAGCTCTTGTTAAATGCAGATTCAAGTTTACCAGGTCTGGGGTGCAAGTCTAAGAAGCTCTCAGGTGATGCGGATGCTCTTCTCCTTGGATGGTACTCATGTTGCCCCTTGCCAGGGATTGGTCCAGATTAGGCACAGTCCTAGCCAATGAAAACTAAGAGAAGATCCACTGACCAGCTGAGTTGGCTTCTGAGGAAGATTTTTGTTCCTGATGAAAGACAAGAGAATTCTAAAAGAGAAGGTAATATTGCCCCCTTCTCTCCCTTCCTGCTTTGTACAGTGTTATGTGTGGAGGTGAGGCCCTGAGTTGAGGGAGCCATCTTGCGACCAAGATGAACACACGAGGATAAAAGCCCATCCGCTGAGGATGGGGAGGAGGGAACATCTTTGAGCCATCAAAACCCCAGGTCTCTTACTGCTGGATTTTCTTGTTAAGTGAAATATAAACTCCTTATGGTTTAACACTCTGTTAGGTTGTCTAGTATTTATAGCCAAATACACTAGAGTTGTAGGAAAGAATTCTAATGCTTCTCACAGCAACTTTGTAATGTAATTTGACTTGACGCAAACCTAGGGCAGCCGTGGTAATACCAAGCTTTATTGTCTGAGAGGTTATAATCTGGGGAAGAGCTGGGCAAGCCACTGTGCAAGACACAATTCAACAAAGCAATTTGTTTGATATAAAATAAACAGGATCTTCAGGATAAGACCCAGCGAAATAGGAACAAGGCACGGAGGACCGGAGTCCAGCCACAACCTCCAGAAGGTGACCAAGGACCCACCAGTTCTTCGCAGCAAGGAACAACTTTAAATTTCTCTTCCAACCCCACCACGTGGCACCTTCTCACTACCGTGTGTCTCAGGGCGGAGCTACCGGATGGTGAACGTGCCTCTAGCTCTCATTCCTAAGTTTGAAACAGAGTCTCAAGAATCCTTTATTTATATTCATAAGTCACAAACTCAAAATTCCCTTCCTGTATAATGATACCTGAATTGGTTAAATCCTACTGAAAATAATTAGGATTCTGGTCCCGAGATTGAACTGCTAAACCACTTAAGTCTCATTTCCCCCTTTTATCTAAAATATCTAACAGCCCTCTTTTTAGATATTTCATGCATGTCCTTTTAGGGTACGCCACATCTCCTGCACACACTTTCCAAATCAGACAGCTGCTCCCTGAGCTCCCTGAATCACAGCAATCAGACCCAGGATTAATTAATTCTCAATGTAATTTAAGCTCCTTGAAAGAAAATCCCAGGTAAATAAACATAAATACCTATTTTTATTGTGGAATTGTTTGTTCGAATTCCTTCACTGAGCTCAGACTTAATTATGCCATACCTTAGAAATACACAAACATCTGCAATTTTATTTCTAAGTATATCTGAAAGACAAAAATGACAATGTCCTATGTGGTTTCAGGAACATGATGGATCTTTTTGAAGCTAAGGAGGTGGCGGGGTGAGGAGGGGTTAACAAAGAAAGAAGGGAAACATAAATTCCTTTTTTCGGATGCTATGGAATTCCAAATGTATCAAGCAATTACAGGAGAAGGACCTGGGACAGTTCATAATGCAGATTCTAGGTTCCATACTGATTTTTCACTTAAGGAATAAATCTTAAAGAAGGCAGCACCTCCTCTGGGAAATGGTTAAAGTGCGCCTGTGGCACTGATTAGCTACATAACTTTTAATCTAGAAGGTTTCTGATTCGTCTGACAACTCCCCTCCTATCCGGTGCCGTCCTTGTATTTTCTGAGTCAGCACACTCACTCACTCTTAGAGGAGGCAGCATCTCGCAGAGCTGTCACTTCTATCGAACACAATGCCCTCAGGGTTTATGCTCATCATTAAAGAAGAAAAAACTTGTTAGAGTATTAGCCAGGCCCGGTGCAGCACCATTAAATTAATTTTTAGAGATGTATCTAGGTCATACATCTACGTGTTGCACATAAACACACCAGCTAGTTACTTAGTATTTGCATGTTTCTAAACTGCTTGATGGAGAATTACTGTTTTATTTTGGCCCTAAATAGAGAATAATTATTTCTTTTCAATATAGTCATAAAATAATTGTGATGTTTCTTCTAAAAGTTGACTGTCAC
>NW_011888827.1:4609241-4615787 GCF_000151845.1 Pteropus vampyrus
CTAAGAGAAGATCCACTGACCAGCTGAGTTGGCTTCTGAGGAAGATTTTTGTTCCTGATGAAAGACAAGAGAATTCTAAAAGAGAAGGTAATATTGCCCCCTTCTCTCCCTTCCTGCTTTGTACAGTGTTATGTGTGGAGGTGAGGCCCTGAGTTGAGGGAGCCATCTTGCGACCAAGATGAACACACGACGATAAAAGCCCATCCGCTGAGGATGGGGAGGAGGGAACATCTTTGAGCCATCAAAACCCCAGGACTCTTACTGCTGGATTTTCTTGTTAAGTGAAATATAAACTCCTTATGGTTTAACACTCTGTTAGGTTGTCTAGTATTTATAGCCAAATACACTAGAGTTGTAGGAAAGAATTCTAATGCTTCTCACAGCAACTTTGTAATGTAATTTGACTTGACGCAAACCTAGGGCAGCCGTGGTAATACCAAGCTTTATTGTCTGAGAGGTTATAATCTGGGGAAGAGCTGGGCAAGCCACTGTGCAAGACACAATTCAACAAAGCAATTTGTTTGATATAAAATAAACAGGATCTTCAGGATAAGACCCAGCGAAATAGGAACAAGGCACGGAGGACCGGAGTCCAGCCACAACCTCCAGAAGGTGACCAAGGACCCACCAGTTCTTCGCAGCAAGGAACAACTTTAAATTTCTCTTCCAACCCCACCACGTGGCACCTTCTCACTACCGTGTGTCTCAGGGCGGAGCTACCGGATGGTGAACGTGCCTCTAGCTCTCATTCCTAAGTTTGAAACAGAGTCTCAAGAATCCTTTATTTATATTCATAAGTCACAAACTCAAAATTCCCTTCCTGTATAATGATACCTGAATTGGTTAAATCCTACTGAAAATAATTAGGATTCTGGTCCCGAGATTGAACTGCTAAACCACTTAAGTCTCATTTCCCCCTTTTATCTAAAATATCTAACAGCCCTCTTTTTAGATATTTCATGCATGTCCTTTTAGGGTACGCCACATCTCCTGCACACACTTTCCAAATCAGACAGCTGCTCCCTGAGCTCCCTGAATCACAGCAATCAGACCCAGGATTAATTAATTCTCAATGTAATTTAAGCTCCTTGAAAGAAAATCCCAGGTAAATAAACATAAATACCTATTTTTATTGTGGAATTGTTTGTTCGAATTCCTTCACTGAGCTCAGACTTAATTATGCCATACCTTAGAAATACACAAACATCTGCAATTTTATTTCTAAGTATATCTGAAAGACAAAAATGACAATGTCCTATGTGGTTTCAGGAACATGATGGATCTTTTTGAAGCTAAGGAGGTGGCGGGGTGAGGAGGGGTTAACAAAGAAAGAAGGGAAACATAAATTCCTTTTTTCGGATGCTATGGAATTCCAAATGTATCAAGCAATTACAGGAGAAGGACCTGGGACAGTTCATAATGCAGATTCTAGGTTCCATACTGATTTTTCACTTAAGGAATAAATCTTAAAGAAGGCAGCACCTCCTCTGGGAAATGGTTAAAGTGCGCCTGTGGCACTGATTAGCTACATAACTTTTAATCTAGAAGGTTTCTGATTCGTCTGACAACTCCCCTCCTATCCGGTGCCGTCCTTGTATTTTCTGAGTCAGCACACTCACTCACTCTTAGAGGAGGCAGCATCTCGCAGAGCTGTCACTTCTATCGAACACAATGCCCTCAGGGTTTATGCTCATCATTAAAGAAGAAAAAACTTGTTAGAGTATTAGCCAGGCCCGGTGCAGCACCATTAAATTAATTTTTAGAGATGTATCTAGGTCATACATCTACGTGTTGCACATAAACACACCAGCTAGTTACTTAGTATTTGCATGTTTCTAAACTGCTTGATGGAGAATTACTGTTTTATTTTGGCCCTAAATAGAGAATAATTATTTCTTTTCAATATAGTCATAAAATAATTGTGATGTTTCTTCTAAAAGTTGACTGTCACAAAAATATTTCCAATGATCTTTTCAGGAGACTAAAGGACGTTAGCATCCCTGCCTCTGTTAACTAGCAGTTCTTTATGTAGAATCTTTTGAAGCCCAAATAATTCAGGAATTCTCTACATCTCATTTTACCTTCCGAGGAGAAAGAATATATTTCATAAAGTCTCTTTAGAGGCGGTGAACATTGAACATACAGCTGAAACAATGAAGTCACAATACGCTCTCCTTTGGGTAGAAATTAAGCTTTGCTGAGAAATAAAATAAGAATTTAGTATTTTGGTGGTGATGGACAAAGAATATTTAATGTACGATTCAAAGGATCCCTGTTAAAAAAGATAAAGGAAATGTGTGAGCAGGCTGCAATACCCATTTCTTTCAATCTTCCATCTTGCCAATCCAAAGCATAACTAGAGTAGTCCAAAATTACAGAATGAAGACTTTGACCTTGTAAATGTCACTCCTGCGAAGATTTGTGTGGCATTTTAAGGATGTGTATTTCTTGTGAAGCTGAACTAACCTGATAGATTCTAAAACAGCCCTCTCAGCGCTGATTCCATAAAAATCAAAAGCATGGTAACCCAGGTTAAGCACAAGAGCACTGTCATCCAGTAAGAAGAATTCAGAGAGAACCAGCCACTACGTCCTGAGATGGACCTTCACTAGACAGATGAGAAAACTGAGAAGGAAAGAAATAACCTGATGAGTCCCATGAATGCATTTTAGTTGAAAAGGGCTACGAGTCAGTTCCTGTTTCGGGGGATCTGTGCAAAGAAAAGATCCCTAGCTTATATAGTATTTATGATGACAACATTAGAGTTCTAGGAAAGAATTGTAATGACTCTCGTAGCAACTTGCAATGCGATCGGACTTGGTGTAAATCTAGAGCACCCGCTGTCATCCGTATATTCCGGGCATTCAGAATCTGGGGAAGAGCTGGGGAAGTAATGGTGCGAGGCAGTATCCAGCAGAGAGAGGACTGCTCAGTGCAGGGTGCGGCGAGAGTCGAGGAGGGTGGTTTGCGTGACATGATCCAAATTAAGCAGCAACAACGGACGAGTGAGCCCCTGCAAGGGCCCTGACTGCCATTCTTGATGCCTTTTGCACCGGGGTTCCGCAAACATTCCAACTAAAGTCTAGGGATTTGTAAATCCCAGCTAAGTGGAATACTGACACTATGATCACATCAAGATGTAACCTGTAATTGTAGAGTCACTTTTGATTAGATCGCCAGCACTTTTGTGATCCAATGATACGACATGATTAGGTCTGAAGCCAACCCATGGACATGCACAATGATTGTGTGATTAACTAGGCAGATTCACGGGCACAGGGGATCAAGGGCATCTGAAAGTCTGAGATTGTCTGGAGCTGGGTGGACTTACAGCTCCTTTTCTTTATGTGAGAGAACCATGATGACCCCCAAAGATCAGATTGCTTATCAGAAAAGGGAAAAATATCCCTTTGATTAAAAATATTTGTCATTAGAGAGTATGGTAAGTGAATGATAGTGGAGTTCTTGACATAACGTTTCCTGCTGTCTGAACGTTGTGTGTTAATGATCGTCCGTAGGTCTGGGAGAGACAGCGTTCTGTGTTAGATTCTCTCCCATAACTTGGGCTTAGGCAAGTTAATGCTCTAAACCTGTTTTTTTAATCTGTAAAATAAGGATTCTAATTTTCCTCTCTTTTTAGTTGTATGAGAATTAAATAACATGCATAGCGCCTGGCATATAACTATTTGAATTTTTAGAAGACTTCTTTCAAGACAGGATCATCATTAAACATTTGATTCCAGGCCTACTAATTAATTTCAAGGACAAATGTAAATGCAATTAAATGACCATTCGTTCCTATGCAGGAGAGCCTAGTCATCCCCAAACTGCCTTATGATATGGGAGTTAGAAAAAGTCACAGCAGTGACAGAATCAAAGCAAATTACAACTGAACTCATCACACTATGTGCAATAATTATACAGCTGTGCGACACTTTGGGCCAATTCATGGCCCGCCATTGCAATTATGCCACACGGCAGGGAAAGCTGAGTGACCAAGGTCAGCCTGTGTAGTGTGTGGGCACTTGCCCTAGACACAGGCTTTATAAATGGGCTTCCCTCTGAAGTCCTATATAGGCAAGTTTAGCACCGCTATGAAAAATAGTTCTAAGAAAAAAGAATTGAGTTTTTAAATAGAGTTCCCTAAACTTATCTGTTGGGTTCTTTGGGGCCCTTATTAAAACAGTTGCCAACAGAGCCCAGATCATGCTCAGAAACATCATCCTGGTCTAGTTTTTTACAAGTCAGTTTAGCTTCTGGCATAGCCCGTTAGCACAGGTATATTTAGATCATCATTCCCATTCACAAATTTGTTTTCAAATGTTTGCATTTCCTGCAAAGCCCTCCAGGGGATCTCTGTGAATTAAAACACAAGCACTTAAACGTCACTTCTGCTGCCCAAGCTCACCACATTGTCCCTGCTCAACTGGTCTAGAATTTTACCCAGAGGCCATTTCAGAGACACACAAGGCTCACCTACTTTCTGGCAGAGAACCTGTGAAAAGTGCCCTGGACTATATGAAGGATGCAGAATCATTGCTCATTTGCTACCTTCAAATGTTTGTGACAGAAGTTCTCAAAGTGTGGTCGCCAGCCTCTCCAGCCCCAACATCGCCTGAGAACTTGTTAGAAATGAAAATCTCGTGCCCCATTCCAGACCCACTGAACCAGAAACCCTAGGAGCGGGCCCGGCAAGCCATTTCAACAAACCCTCCGGATTACACACCAAGGTTTGCGAACCACTAGTTCAAAAAGGAAGTTGGTTTCCCCACTTTCAGTGAACCAATAAGTATTTAAAGAGTTAGATCTCTCAAGCTTTTCTTGAGATTTTTCTCTAATCAGTTAGAGGAAGGAAAACAAGAAAATCTACCTCTTTTTGACATGATTAACATTCCTGAAAAGCAGGCTTGATGTAAAGACAGCACAGTGAGATGATCGGAACCTGATCATTAGAAAAGGTGGTGTTTTAGGTGAACTGCTTTGAGTATTTATTTCCCTAAGATATAGTCACCTGGTGGTCATTCTTTATGACACGAACCAGGGTCTCATCATACGGCAACGGCTCTTTAAGGTGCTACTGCTGCATAGCCAAGTGTGTCCATCTATGTAATGCAATTTGATTCAGCTGCTGAAATTATGGGCAGTCACTTCTCCAAGGGGTGACAAGAATGTTTTAAACCTAATGCTCATTTATAACATATCTTCCATTATTTTTTTGCTATGTATCTGTACATATACCTTTAAACATACGTGTATATAATTTACAAGTGTATATAATAAATAAGGGTGTTAGAGATATGTATAGTCTATAGAAATGAATTCTGTATATTAGCAGGCTTTAAATTGAGTTCGTTACATATGCAGACAAATATATGAGGAAAAATCACATTATATAATACAATATACTCTACTAATGCTCATGTTGGTTTTCAAACTAAGAATAACATAGTTAAATGAACAGGAATTGGAAGTAAATGATGAATGCATCCCTCATAGCATTTAAATCTCTTCCACTTGATTAAAAATTCCTAGTTCCTCTTCACTGAATTGTTTAGAGTTTTTGAGCAGACTCTGCCCTGATTAAAACAAATTAGCATCAAAGATCCCCTGTTGAATCAGAAATCATTAATTGAGAAACATGCAATGCTCCTTAATTACCTTTAGAACAGTGAGAGAACAAATAATCTCAGGTTCCAGAGGGGCCTGTCTGCTCTCTACTGTGGATTCATTTCGTGTAGCTGCTGGAATAAAACTCAAGTTGCAAACACTAGTAGAGAATATCAATGCAAGCTTCAGTAAACACACTGTAGACTGTTTATCTAAGAGAAAAATATCTCGATGATGACTAACAGGAGGAAAGAAAAATGTTTTAGTTTATTATTTTGTCGAGAGTTTTAAAAGTGTCTTACATATGCCAATATTGGTTGAGAATTAATGTGCGCTGTTCTTTCTGATATAAATTTTTAATGCTTTGTGTAATATACTTCATTAATATAATTACCTGATGAAATTTCAGATGCTTATACACAGATGAGTAACTTTATCATTTAACAGTGGAACAGAAAGCACCAAATGTTCAACTTCAAAAAATCCAGCTACAAATGGAAATTCAAATCATGATAGGGCATGTTATTCATTTCTTTATATAACGATACAATAGTTGTGACACCTTATATAGGTCAGTGAGATGGGATGCATCCCTCCACCTTCAAAACCTAGAAAACATTGAATAGTAACCCATGGGAAAATCTTTAGGAAATCAAATTGTTCTAAGTGTGAGGACAATTTAAAGAATATCACCAGAGACTTATTATACACAGTGCTGAATGGACAGCCTTCTGCTAATGACAGTAACATGGCACTAAGGTTCTGAAAACTCTCTATTTCTCACAATGGCCCTGGAAGGAAGGCAGCAGTGTTCTCATTTTTCTACACAAAATAAATAAAACATGGTGAGGCTCAGTCATTCAGTGAATAGAATCTTGGTTTAGTCTAGTTTTCCCAGCTCTCTAACTACTAGATTATGTGTTCTCAACAGTCTTTGAA